>NC_087284.1:16690436-16996847 GCF_015220805.1 Pogoniulus pusillus
TGAAGATACTTGTTCTGAAGTAGCTTCAAGTACGTAGATGGCCAGAATGCTTAGAGTTGTAATTAGTTTGCTGCACATTAACTTTTCTTCCATTCAGTGAAGAGATACATCTGCAGAATCTCAAAACTGATGTCATGTCAAAGGTTTGACCTCCCAAAAGGCTGCAACCTCACCCTTGAGTATTCTTCTAGTACTATTAGCCTAAGGAGCTGTGACCTAGTATGAATATATAACAATTTTTCACATACTATGTGAGGAGCTCTCAGGTCAGCGATAAGGAAAAAACTAACAGAAATATTCCTATGCATATGGGCTATCAGCACTCAAGAGTAGTGAGATTAATATATAAATTGAAGAAAGAAAGGAAAAAAAGGTGTAGAATAATTTGTATACTCTTCCATGATGAACTAAGGAGCTCCTCATGAAAATTTCCTGCCCTGTCAGAACAATTGTTCTTTCAGAAATCTATACTCAGTAAAAACAAATAATGAGATTTTAATGAGGTTTTCAATGCTGTTTCCATTGATACAGATCTGATTCTGCTTCTGTGACAGATATGCATGGATAAATACAAGGAAAGGAAAATGTAAGGGGGCACTCAGAAAGTACACCTGTTAGAAATGTCTTTGTTCATGTTGTCAATTTGGTAGTGTCAGTTACTGAATGATATTTCTTTATTTTTCAAGTGTTCAGTTTAAGTAATGATCTTCATTCTTTAGCCAGCTTGCTAGAAGATGAAGAACTAGCTGTACCATTCTGCAAGGAGGGTGTTGTCCCTGATATGCCTCTCTGTTGAATCTTAAATTCAGTCACAGTCTGTGAAACGACTAATGGTGTAGAATTGTGTTTCTTGTAGGACAGCCAAACAAGAGTGGTAAAGAGAAGATAATTAACAGATGTGAAAAACATACTAGCACAGTGTTCTTTATAAAAAGTGGTTTCTATAGATACATTTGCAAATAAATCAAGTCTGTTGCTGGTGGTTTACATTTTTGTCTCTGATGTAGTCTGAGGCTGTTGTGTACTCACAGAGGAGCTTGGAAAAAGACCTGTTTTTTTTATGCCTGATTCACTAAGACTTTGCTTTTTTTTTCCTTTGGGTGAATTGTATTCATAAGGAAAAGTAAATTTATTTCATTCCCCTTTCCTCTTTTTTACTGTGCTTCTACTTTGTGCTGCTGTCAATTTATTTTCCAGTTTTTAAGACTTAAGTGCATTACATGGTATTTGCTAGCAGCAGAACTATATCTATTGCATTGAGAAGAAAGCAGATTTTTTAATTACCCTGTGTTAAGACTACCAAATACCAATACTTCTGTGATTTCCAGTCCTTACCTGCACAAATGTATTTTTTCCTGATTTTTGCATAGGTCAGTGACTGTCAGAACTCTTTGCTGTTTTTTTTTTTTGTGCATGCCATGAACCCTCTTTCAAAGTTCAGAGTGGTAACATCTGTCAAACACTTGGTTTTCAATTGCTCTATGTGTAAGTTCTGTTTGTTCTTTCATGTTGGAAGGTCTCTCATGAAGTGTAAGTTTCCCAGGGTATCTTGTATGTCCTTGTACTTGCATGGAGTCTTGAGGTATTTCAGGTGCAGTGCAAGTGTCCTTGGCAGGGACTGGCTGTGCTCATTCTGGGACTCCTGGATAATCTGAACCCTTAGTTTTGGGAGTAAATGAGCCAACAGCAGCATGGGATTAAGATTTCTGTGTCATTTCAGGACCTTGTGGCATGTTCCAGACTCTTCCCCCTCTCTTTCTAGAGAAGTGTTGTTGACTCAAAAGCAAACCCTTCCTAGAGCTCACATGTTCCTTTGCATGCTGATATGTGTTTGGTGTGATCAGAAAGGCTGGTGATATCTACCAGAGTTCATATTTGAGGATGGTACTTTCTTAAACTCCCAAAGTGAGGAAAGAAGAGGGATGAGACCTAAAGAGATCTGTGGGTCTTGTTCATGCAGTTCTGGGAAAAAAAATGAGAGTTTGTGAGGGAACAGTGCTACCCTTTGGTCATGGTGCTCCTTCCTCGAAGTGTTAACTGAGAAAGAAAGTTTAGAGTTACAAGTAACTTCCAGTGAATCAATTTTCTTTCTGTATGTGATACTATGAAATACTACTGTCAGTGTCAGGTGATTGTACTTTTCATGGTCCTGTCTGTATCTGTTCAGTGGGTTGTAAAAGGCCTTAGGTAATAATTTTATGTGTTATGATAAGCAAGCAGGAGGCCCTGAGATTGTGTGAGGCACAGTACCAGTCAGATCCCCTCCACAGAGTTAATTTTCCAGACAGCTGGCAAAAGGGACAAGTAAAAGAAGAAACAAGTGCAAAGATGGATGAAGAGTCTTCTCAGGTCATGCTGTCAATCAGTGACATACATGCAGAGATGTCTGTAACATGGAAATGAGATTGCTGACTCTGTCTGGTGTCCTCTTTACAGTGCTATATGCCGAGATTTCAGGGCAGGCACGTCTCCCGACCTTCAGCCTACTGGATCCCAGCCCTTACATCACTGCTGATTGCTTTACAAAGGTCCTGCACATCATTTGGGCTGGGATCTAAAAAATCTCTAGCACCTTCTGTCTTTCTGGTGTTCATTTACATGCAATCCACTCCTTCCTCCCCCAGTTCATTCTCCTTGGTTTTATTTAGATCCTGTGAATGCCGTGGTGAGAGGCTTGTGATAACCTTTGGAATATGTGATTGTTTAAACATATGAAAATCAGGACAGTACTGATACAGCCTTTGCTGTAATCTGAGATACTTATTTCAGTCAGAACATGTTTCAATCTTGTCTGCTTTCCCTTAAAAACTTTTCTTTGACCTTAGATACATGGCTTAGCAAAGAATTCTTTTGGGCATGGTCATTCAAAGGTGTCTCCTTACAGATTGCCTGTGGAGCCAATTTGTAATGCACACAGAGGTGCAGGGAGATACATCCAGACTGTCCCTGTGACCTTTCTCTTCTGGCACCGTTGTGCAGTGTCTAGTGGACACGTTTAGCAGAAGTCACGGTGCAGTAAAAGTGACTCTTCAGTGCTGAACACAGCGGGAGGATTCCAGACAAGGGACCTTGCACAGGAGAGGTCACATTTCTGTCACCTTGAATGGAAACTTCACACGTAATGAGCATTTTGAGAAGCTGGATATCTTCCTTTTTCCTCTTATGTGGGCAATACAACATAATACCTGCTGTTTGCTGAAAGTGGTTTGTTTTCAACTGCTGAGTTAAGCAAATCCCTTACTTGCATATACTGAAAATGTAACTTACATGTAATTGAAAAAGCAGAGTGTAGTCAAGTATTTTTCAGTGCTTGATTGGCATTTACAAATGAATTTCCTGAGAGAAATGGTAGTGGGGCTTTGTAATATGACCTTATGCTGAAGAAGGCACACAAGATGCTGTTACAATACACATAAAGGAAATTGGGTTTGATACTGAAAGAGAAGAGAGAGTTATTTCTTCACAGTTCCTTGTCGTCAAGGCTAGCAGACATCCTGGTGCACAAGGTCTCCTTAACTTCATGACTGAACAGTGCTGGAACAGATACGTGGGCAGATAGATTTAATTCCAGCTATGAGATAGATATAATTTCAGCTGTGACCCTATCTAGTCATAAGCCTGTCTAATTGGCCTCATGTCTTAAATAGTGACTGTAGTTGAAGATGGCAGAAGAAAATTACAGCCTTTTATCTTAACTATTGGCAGTGAGACAACAAGGTGCAGGATAATTTTCTATCGACCTTCGAAGATGCCACAGCCCTTCATGTCATCATTGCATTTTAAAGGACATATTCACCAAGGGAGTTGTTGCTTTTGTCAGAAAAAAACACTTTCTGCTGCTTCTGACTTTCATGGTAGACCCATGCTTGGTATTCTAAATCTGGAGAATTGCCTAAAGCCTTTTAGACCATCCCAGAGGCTTCCTAAGCACCCTCTTTATATCTACCCACTGTATTTCTATCACAGGATCACAGATGTTAGGAGCTGAAAGGGACCTCAAAAGATCATCTAGTTCAACCCCTCTACCAGAGCAAGACCAGCTCTTTTTTTTTTAGCCCAGTTCTCATTTCTATTATTTTTTTTATTCCACTTCTCCCCCACCTCCCTTCTTTCCTCTCCATCTCTTCTTACCCCCTCCCCATCTTCCTTCTTTCCTCTCCATCTCCTTCCTTTTCCTCTTTTAATTTCTATCTTTTTCCTCTCTTCCAGCACTACCTCCTCTTCTCCACCACATCTGCCCCCTTCCCACCTCACACTGCATTTTCCCCCTTTTCCCTCCAAACCCAGAGCACCTGGGTTTGGTTGGAGTCTCCTCCCACCCCAGGTGTGATCACTTTGCCCTCCCTGAACACTCCCCTATTTAATGAACCTCAGGAAAAGCAGAAGCCCCAAGCTTGCCCAAATGGGCAGAGGGATTCTCCTCCTATCATCATTGGTGAGTACCCCATGGTGCACACTGGGTGTATGGGTGTGGGATGACAAAGGCCGGGGGGCCTGCTGGCCCCCCGGTTAGGTAGGATAGACACTTGATGATCATTAACATCACACATGGGTGCTGGTTTGGCCTCCTTATTTAGGCTGAGCTCCTCTATGTTTAGTAGACTTTCTGTAGTTGTGTTTTTTAATGCCACAGTAACTTGCTTCATAGAAAAGTCTTTAACTTTCCTATTTCCAAAGCCTTCAGAAATATTTGCAAAGAAATTTTACAGCAGATCTTTACTCAGAAGCCTGAACATTTTTTTCTTAACATTATCACTCTTTTATTCCACTTCTCAGTGTGAAAAGTGTTCATTTCTTTCTACTGAAATGTGTGCATATGTATGTGTTTCTGATGGACATGAGTAACAGTGCTGCAAGAGTGGTCAGGCATTGGAACAGATTGCCCAGGGAGGTGGTGGAGTCACCATCCCTGGGGGTGTTCAAGCAATGTTGTTATAAGTTATGTGGATCCTACTACGTGATGTATTTTAGCCAATCACAGTATCATCAAGGTTGGAAGAGACCTCATAGATCATCAAGTCCAACCCTTTACCACAGAGCTCAAGGCTAGACCATGGCACCAAGTGCCACGTCCAACCTTGCCTTGAACAGCTCCAGGGACGGCGACTCCACCACCTCCCCGGGCAGCCCATTCCAGTGTCCAATGACTCTCTCAGTGAAGAACTTTCTCCTCACCTCCAGCCTAAATTTCCCCTGGTGCAGCCTGAGGCTGTGTCCTCTCATTCTGGTGCTGGCCACCTGAGAGAAGAGAGCAACCTCCTCCTTATTACAGCAACCTTATTACTGTCTACAACAACCTCCATCCCTCAGGTAGTTGTAGACAGCAATGTCACCCCTGAGCCTCCTCTTCTCCAGGCTAAACAATCCCAGCTCCCTCAGCCTCTCCTCGTAGGGCTGTGCTCAAGGCCTCTCACCAGCCTCGTTGCCCTTCTCTGGACACGCTCAAGCATCTCAAATCATATGTCACTGGGGCTTCACTGTAGTTTCCTGTGAAACTTATTCAATTCTGTAAGAGTAGAAATGTACAAAATGGAAATTCAGATTGCTGGTGAGGGCATCTAAAGAGGTGAAAAGCAGAAAAACAAGTTTGTTTATATATTTATATATAAAATGGGGGAAGAAAACCAATTAAAATTAGAACAGAGGAGTGAGGTTCCTTCCAACCCCTAACATTCTGTGATTCTGTGAATGAGACAAATTGACTAAAACTGTCTGCTTATGTTCCTATAAAGAGGTATTTTTATTTTAGTCACTTCTAATCCTCTAAGCTGTCATTACTTAAGACAATATTCTAGCTGCTAACTGGCAGATCTCTCTCCCTGTTGAAACTTTCCAGCACTACATCCAAGATCTGTATCTTTAAACTTGATTACATCCAAGATCTCTATCTTTAAACTTGATTGTGGATGTGCTTCATTCTCAGTTGTAGAGTAACTCTGTTCAAATGCAGACATGTGCAAAGGTGAGGATTTCTCCAAATATTTTAGATTGCCTAAGTTTTTGAAGGTATTTTCTCTTTGTTTTCCTGACTCCACATAAAACTACTGCCTCTCCTGCCATGTTAATTACTGGGTGTGTTATGTAAGGAGACTGCCTTGTGCACATCATTCTGCATAATCAAAACTGTATTACAAATCTTTATAATGTTGTGCAGCAAATACAAATTGTAAATGTAAGTCATCTATCTAAATCATTTACACTTATCAAGGAGCTACTCTAGAGAACAAACATGAAGACCTTTATCTAGGAAGTCATATTTGAAACTCCTAACAAGTCAAATAGATGTTATTTTTTAACATTCATGTTCTTGAAGAATCTCTGTGTAGTATTTCCCTGCTGCCACCAATTGCCAGAAGATTTGATGGGAAATGTTTGTGAGGGCTTTTGTGGGACTTGAAAAGAAAGCTTGTGTGATGCTTTGGTGTGTGATTCCTGACTCATGACTGGGCTGTTATGTGGTTCCCCAGCTTCTTTAGCAGTAGTCGAGGTGTCAGGAGGCCAGCTCAGCATGAGTGGTTCCTCCTTATGCCTTCAGGCAATACAGAATTTCACTGCACTAGAGATTGTTTATGGACTCTCTAAGTGACAGTTGTCATTTCAGAGGCCTGGCAGTCTATGTAGACAGAAGTTTAAGCAGACCCAGAGAGCCAGAGAGGTGAAAAGAAGCACTGAAGGTCACTCAGCAGACCTGTGATAGAAGCAGGGCATTCTGACTTCCAGGCCAGGGCCTGAGGCATAATGCTAGCACAACATGATCCCTTTGTGTTGAAAGAACTGTCTTCCTCATCACACCTATTCCTGACATCTGGAATTGTATTCTCTGACACATGTTGCATGAAAGCCTTCATGTCATTAGCTAGCATTTGCCAAGTATGTGGGAGATATTTTTCCACACAAATTCTTCAGTCATCTCCATTTCAGCATCATGTGACTGTGGTAGAGAAAATTGGCCTCTTGACTGTCTCTGAGTTCCAAAATCAGCAGAATGCTTAATGAAGGGATATGAGGTGGCAATAACAATTTAAGCTCCATTTCCAGATCTGTCAAGTCTCTCGTAGTTCCCAGGATCTCTTGCATCTGGAATTACACTCTCAATGTATGCTGTGTCTATGGATAGCTGTGAATGGTTTTTCAAAATCTGCAGCAAACACCAAATAAAAAATAGACTCATAAAAGTAAGGTAATCTGATTTCCTCCCCCCATAATTTTGACCTTAGAGGCTACATTTTGTGTTTTACATTGGAAATCATAAGAACTTATAGGGACCCATCCCTATAAGTGATGGTCAGGAAGAAGAGAAGTGCATGTCCTCGAGTGTTTTATATACAAGATTTATCAGCATAGATTTGGAGTAGGAATTAGTCTGAGTGTCAAATGAAATTGAGGTCTCTGACAAATAAACATTTTATAGATAAAACAAACAACCCCAAATGATTTATTTGGAGCATCTATTTATCCATTGTTAAATGTGTTCTGAGTTTTTGATTCTCAGCTCACTCTTTGTGACAGTCCACTGTAGTCCAAAGATGAAACTAAAGCATAACTCTCTAAACAAGCAAGTACTGTTTGTCCCAGTGGGAAGCTGAGATTTTTCTACCTTCGAGTGAGCTAAAATGATATGCTAAAGGATGTAGCTGGAGATCCTTCACCATGTGGGTGGTCTTGGATTACACATTATTTGCAGTGAGTCACTTCACATGTTTGAAGTTAAGCATATGCTGAAATGCTTTATTAGATTTGAGTTATATGGCATTATGTATTTATATACATTAAGGTTGTCTGAGCATACATTCAGTAAAAAGACAATTACTCTTCCAGTGAGGTCATATTCTATGTATAAATAAAACCAAAAAGAGAATGACCCAACAAAGCAGTGAAGTTACTGTTCAGAAGACTTGGTTTTGTCCCTAGCCTTTATTTGACCAGCAGTTTAATTGAATCAGAGGATTTTTTCAAGCTTCCTTCTCCAGGGTTTGGTTTTAATCAGGATTTTGATGTACCATGGATTATATGACATGTCTGTTACTTCATTTCCTTGAAATAAAGTGCAAAAGAGTGAAGGGAAAAGGTAAAAGATAAATCAGAAGAGCATAGAAATGCTGGTTCATTTTTAATATCTTTTAAAATTATTAGAGGCACAGGTTGCTTCTTTTTAACAGAAGGTCCTTTGGAGTTACTCTGGCTGATGCAAGCCAAGAATTGGTCTGCTGTGTTTCACTGAGCAGAGAATAAGAAATCTGTATTAGGATAATTCCCTCTTGCCACTAAAAAGTGGAATTTCCATGAATAAAACAGGCATTTTAGATAAAACTGTCTAGCTGCCACTGATTCACTGTCAGAATTGTGGTCAAATAAGAGTTTTAAGTAGTGTCTCTAAAATGTAAATGCTTTAATTTATGAAATGGGTTTTGCTTTTTTTAAGCCGTTGGGAACTAGCCAGGCTCATTCATTTGTATTCTTGTCTACTGCTTTCATACTTATTTTCCCTGTTAGTGATCCAGCATCTCTGTTCTGTGAACATCCACTGGTGCTCATATCACTAGGACTCCTGCAGTAGTGGAGACAGGAATGTGAACTAGCATCCTGTTACTGTCTGAGCATCTCTAATGTCCATAGTATATCCGCACTGCTATCTGATTGAATGCTGTGGGCTAGGAACAGTTTGAAGGATTGTCCTCGGTCATGGTGATCTGAGCGCAGTGGCAAGAGAGGAAAATTGCATTCAGATGAACTGCAATCTGTGGATTACCTAGGATGTAAGCCTTCAACCCTACCAAGCTTACATCTTTATTAGGAACTGCTGCCAAACGTTTGTCTTTTTTCCCCAGAGATCCCAGTGCAGATAATCCTACGTTAATTAAAACAAAATCCTGTGACTTTTATGAGCTGCAGTAGTAGGTCTCCCACTGTGTCTCTGTCACCTTACCCATTGTTAGCTTGCTGATATTCAGGAAGAATATCTGCTAGACCAGTAAGAGAGGCAGGCTGAAAAATGCAAACCCGGTCTCTGTATATACACAGATGCACGCCAGAACATTCATCAATCTGCCAGTTTCTCTGGTGGTGGTTTTTGGGGGGTTTTGTTTTCTTTTGTTTTCACTTCTGCAGTTTGCAGTGACCTCCAGTGGTGAAAAACCTGTATGGAAGAATGACATCGCTGGTATCCCAGTTTTGACTGGAAGTCATTCCTCAGAGGGTTTAGATGATGCAGCTTTCAGTCCTATAAAGCATATTACGTTCAGATTTACTTATCATGTTTTGTGCCTTGTTGTTGCTTTCGGGAAAAAGGCATTTCTGCTCTGTCTCTCCTCAGGATCTTCTTGCTTTTGAGATTGACAGTAGTTTGCAATAGTAATTTTTGAGCCATACTGTATTTGAGCTGTATGAAGCTTTGCTGACTGTGTGTTTCCTTGTATAACAGTGTGAGATCAGTTCTAGTCTTTCTCCCTTCAAATCTCTTTTTCTGTGGTCTTGTCAGTGCTCACAGTGTCTTTCAGCTCCTTCCACATCTGCCTTTCCTATATACTTACAGTCTCCCACATGTTGTTCATTGAGGACTTTTCCCTTTAATCTGTCTTATTAAAGGTTGGTTCTGCAATGGTTTAGCCATCTGCATAGCCCAGACCCCACCCTGAGTATGAGAGAGTAGATTGAATTAGTAGTGCTGGGATATGATATTGGGGGAGATGTTTCCATGTCCTACACGGCAGAATATAAATTTGTGCTTTATGGTCCTTCATAGCAATTTTAACAGAAGTAGCCTTGGTTTTGCTCAGGCTGACTTTTGTACTGTGGGCATCACAGGTTAGCCTGATTGCTGTCAAGTGAATGGCATTCCTGACTGCCATTTCTTACCTGTCCCAGTAGAAAACAGAGAGCTGGCTTCAGGAATGAGAGTGGAGCTGGATTCTGCAAAGGGCAGTCATGATATCAGGTCGTTTGTGGTTTAAGGAGGCGAGGAGGACATTTTTTGGGGTTAGTATGATACAGAAATAGCTTGCCTTTCCCAGATGATTTTCATTCTTTTATACTACATATACCAAGTATCTGTGGTAGACATGCAAGGAATCAGAAGTCATCAGACTCCAGCCTTCTGCTAGCAATTTAAATTCACTTGTGCGTGTCTTCAGTGGACATACTCTGAGTTGCCAGCAGCCTCATAATGTTGTCTTTACCTGGGGATACCTACATAGAGAAACAAATCAAAGCCCAAATAAGCAAGCACAAAGGTATGGGGATCACTCTTTGGATTTACAAAAGAAATTCTGATTGCTGACTTTGTGAACCAGGCTTTGCTGGTTATAATGGGCTTTTAATGCTCACGAACTTTCTTTGGGATGGTATTTGAGAGGTTGTCCGAATGGAGTACCCTGATGGTGGGCTAAAATCTGGAGAACAAAGTAAGCAGTTAAGCACCATAGAAGAGCAGGACGCTGAAAGATAAAGCATGAAGTGTTCTGTGTGCTTGGGCTATCTCTGCCATAAATCCTTCCCAAAGAGACCATGTGGGTGCTGTGGCGTTTCCTTTACAGAGGCTTTCTGTACCTTTGCTGACTCTTGCAAAAGATGGCAAGCTGTTGTCCTTCTGAACCACAACTCTGCCTTCCTTACTCTGAGCTGCAAGGAAGCAAGTACCCTTGTAAATGGAAATATTCAAGTCCCCAGAGACAGGGAGCCTGGATGCCATGCTGCTGAGGAGCCAGTTAACATCCTGGGAATTTCTTGGTAGTCTGCTCCTTGTGAACCCTGCAAATTCCTGGAAGCTGATAGCTGTGGAATGAACATGTGTAAGAAGAGTTCCTTAATTTGAATTTCCTATCTGCCAAAAAAAAAAAAAGGGTTCACATTGGAGTTGAGGCAAAGAACTGGTGGTATACCTAGCCTAGTTCTTCAGTGACGGGTATGTACCACTCACTCTGTAAGGTTCCACCCATAATCTCTGAGTAGTGGAACGCAGGCATCAGATTTCATGCCTCTTTGAGAGGCTGTGGACCTCTGAAGAGATGCGGATGGTATCAGAGCAGCTTGAAAAATTAGAAGACTTTAGTTGTCAACAGTGCAGCAGGTGTTGCAGTGACAAAGGTTCTGACCTGTGACATGAAAAGTAATGGTGCAGCAGCTATAGCTGGCTCCTCTGTTCTGGCTTACAAGACATTTAAATCAAAGCTAGCTGGGACCTGAAGTACCTGCAGACAGTGACAAGTCTTGTGGGTTTAGGAGTCTTTCTAAACATGGTGTTCACTGGTATGAATGTTAACTGTAACAAGTTCACCCCTCTGCAATTGTTTCTGCTCCTTAAATGGCTCCAGACATACTCCTTTATCCCTGCTAATAATAGATGGGATTTACAGATGGCTCACGTACCAAGGACTTAATGCCAAGCACTATCAAAATGTGTGATAGGTTCATATCAGAGTTTTGTATGTTGTCCATGAACCTTCTTGCATCAGTAGTTTCCAGGAGTACTTCCGGAGGACAGTGACATTTCCTTTTTTGTTTCAGCAGTGGTAGGCATCTTGACTATAAGCTGTTTTCTGAGGGATTCTGCAGAATCACAAGGTAGTCTTTAGAAATGAATGTAAGCTAATTAGAGTAACATGAATATAAACTCCTCAGCATGTCCTGTAGCCTGAAGACCTGGGACTCTGCTTAGTAAGAGATAAAACAAAAATCAAAACTACTTGCCTCCACCAACCTGATATCCCAGCTCAAGATGAAGTGGGGCAGGAACAAGATTTGTGCCTCTAGATAATCACTTAGTAGATCAGAAGTGAACAATGTCCCTGAACGGTTCTGATGTCTTTAGAGACTTCCATCTGTCCCACCTTGGATCAAAGGAGGTTGGGATGCAAGCCACTGAAACACCAGTTTAAAGATGTTTGCAGGGTTACATGCCTTAAATTATTATTATGTCTACCTATAGACTGGGGAGGTAAGGTGGGAGAAGAGGGAATAGTGGAAGAGCTGGAATTATTTAATCTGTTTTTCTTTCAATCTACCTGCCTCTTTCTCCTTTGTATTTTCTTAGCTTGGATTATAGAATCATAGAATCAATCAGGGTTGGAAGGGACCACAAGGAGCATCTAGTTCCAACACCCCTGCCATGGACAGGCTGACCAAAGCCTCATCCAGCCTGGCCTTAAACACCTCCAGGGATGGAGCTTCAACCACCTCCCTGAGCAACCCATTCCAGGCTCTCACCACTCTCATGCTGAAGAACTTCTTCCTCACGTCCAGTCTGAATCTCCCCACCTCCAGCTTTGCTCCATTCCCCCTAGTCCTGTCACTACCTGATAGCCTAAGAAGTCCCTCCCCAGCTTTTTTGTAGGCCCCCTTCAGATACTGGAAGGCCACAAGAAGGTCACCTCAGAGCCTCCTCCAGACTGAACAGCCCCAACTCCTTCAGTCTGTTCTCACAGCAGAGCTGCTCCAGCTCTCTGATCATCCTTGTGGCCCTTTTCTGGACACGCTCCAACACGTCCACATCCCTCTTGTAATAGGGGCTCCAGAACTGGATGCAGTACTCCAGGTGGGGTCTCACCAGAGTGGAGTAGAGGGGGAGAATCACCTCCCTTGACCTGCTGGCCACACTTCTCCTGAGTATTTAAAAAACAAAGTTTGAAACAAGCTATGCTTTATAACAAACTAAATTTGGGATGTTCCCATGTCACTACATGGATTTTGGGTGTGTTCTTTAAAACACCTGTAAGTATTTAGCTATTGAGCAGCAGGTCAAGTTCATGACTAGCAGTGTCTAAAAAGATGAACTTCATATGGAATATTGCAGGTGCTGCTTGCCCAGAGAAAGACCTATGTGACCAAATCAGTGCTTGTCAAAGCAGCATTTGGCTTTCTTAAGAGAACAGTCGTTTTCCCAGCTTTGTCTTTGCTGTTAATCTTTTGTGCCTGGTAGTGTAGTTATGGGAACACAGCTCCCCCATGGAGGTCCAGGGCAGTAATTGCTCCCTGCTTTACCACACATGAGACTTCATTCCTTGCAGTTAAAGCTCTGATCCGTGTCACTTGATTCTGGATGGTGGCAATGCAGACAGCTGATCCTTCGTGCTTGCTCTCTGATACTGGAACTCCATTAGGAAAATTACTGGTACCTGATCTGCCTGATCACAGCTACTTGATATATGGTGATGTTCCCTATTGTAGCTTGTTTACCACAGAATAAATTTGAAACAGCTAGTACAGCAAAAGTGAAGAATTAAGGGATTTGGTGTACTCTTTGGATACGGTGGATGAAATGTAACGGTAAGAAACCATATCTTTTAAGGACAGCTGCAAGAAGTAGTAGCGCAGGGGTGAGAGGAGAAAAGAACAAGGACACACTAAAACAAATATGTGCAGATCCCAACAGTTGTATCTGTTGTCAGAGCTCAGTTTTCATGAGCCATCATTTTCCAAAGCATTCCAGTGTTTTGTTTCAAATCGCTTTGGTTAGCTCCAGTAACAACTATTTTTACTTCTCATGCTGGATCATGTTCATTGGTTAGGGAATAAGTGTCAGATGAAAATTTTGGGTTAGAAAAAAAACAAAGCAGCAGTCATGAAATTGAATCACACAGGCAAGGAGGTGAGTGAGGTCACAAAAAAAGCTTCCAAATGTTTCTAGGTGAATGCAGGATGGGAGAGAACTTGAAGAGCTTGAAATCTGCCATATAGGACAGACAGAATTATTTACTATCTCCCCTATGCTCTAGTGGCAGAAAATTATAATGATGAAGAATGGATTTCATATGAATATTCTGAACTTAGAGGTCAGCCAGTATCCCAGCTGCAGGTAGCTATTAGTAGTATCTAAAATTTGGGACTGTGAGGTTAAATTCTTTCCCTTTTAGTTTCAAACAGATAGTAGCTCATGGCCAGAAGTTACATCTTCACTAAGGCCACTAATGATGCTATTCTTTGTCATAACATCCAGTGTCTTTCTATCTATCAATTTAGCCCATTGCCCCTTTGAAAGTGATGTGCAATACTTGTGTTGCATGTCTCCATCCTCTTGCACTGGGAGAAATGGCAGTTGCTCACTCCTTGTGCTCTTGTCACAACAACCATGATTTTCTAGAGCTATGGTACTTCTTACAGCTGTATGTATGACTTTTCAGTGAGTACTGATATTAAAGCAAAAGCATTAGTTAGAAACAGCATCTTTCTTTAAAATGAAAAAAAAAGAGAGTGAGGGAAAGAGCAATGAACTGTTTTATGAGTCCATAAAAGCAGCTGAGCACCCTAACAAGAAAATTCATGTCATGGCCTCACTTCCAAGTGAGACTGTTTGCCCTACCTTTCCAAAGAGTTCTTCCAGCTAGTGAGAACTGCCTTTCCAAAGAATATTTGGAGGGGATTAATCCCTTTTTCAACACTCATCTGTGATGTGTAAGCAGAGTGAGGAGCAGAGGAAAGCCAGACAGGAGTATCAGCAGGGCTTTACCTACCTGTGTTTTCCCTTCAATCAGAAAAAAGGATGTGACAAGCTGTGATCCCCAAGGCATTACAGAATTTAAAAGAAGTACAGGCTTGAAAGAAATAAAGACCTATAAGATAAGCTTCTGCTAGATATTTGAAGTGAGAACAGACCGTTTTGATCTGCTTTGCCCTTCCACAGGGCAGAGGCCATGGAAATCAGCCAGGCAGTTTCAGTATGGAGCTGAAAATCTTGTGATCATATTAGAACGAGTAACATTAATGGAGTTCTGTAAATAGAATAACTGAGCAGATAAGGGTAGGTCAGGGAAAGAGAGGAGAGAGCCTATGAGGTAAGAGGAGAGTTTGTTTCATAACAAGACTGCTCTTCTCATGTTTCCCTGTCCCAGAAGCAGAGCCACTAGACACTGAGGAATCCAAATCTGATCTTTCATTAATATAAACACAACAAACTTATTCTAAGCAGGGTTATGTTTACTTTTTAAAATACAAAGAATAGGTAACAAATCAGCCTGAGAACACAGTGAGAAATGCAAAAGATTTGGCTTCTAGGGAAAGTTAGTTTTGTTAGATTGCACAGCTGTAGTGTTTCTTACAAACCCTATGAGGAGAGGCTGAGGGAGCTGGGGTTGTTTAGCCCGGAGAAGAGGAGGCTCAGGGGGGACATCATTGCTGTCTACAACTACCTGAAGGGAGGATGTAGCCAGGTGGGGGTTGGCCTCTTCTGCCAGGCAACCAGCAATAGAACAAGGGCACAAAGTCTCAAGTTGTGCCAAGGGAAGCATAGGCTGGGTGTTAGGAGGAAGTTGTTGGCAGAGAGAGTGATTGTCATTGGAATGGGCTGCCCAGGGAGGTGGTGGAGTCACCATCCCTGGAGGTGTTCAAGAAAAGCCTGGATGAGGCACTTAGTGCCATGGTCTAGTTGAGTGGCTAGGGCTGGGTGCTAGTTTGGACTGGATGATCTTGGAGGTCTCTTCCAACCTGATTGATTCTATGATTCTGTGAAATTGCCCATTGCTTAAAAACACTGGTTTCCAACATATGCATCTCATGGTACTTCTACGCTGACCTGCATTCTGACATTCATACTGAATATGAATGTGCCATTTATTCCACCGTTTTTGACACTAGACTTTCAGGAAGAGAAAGAGATGGGTGAATGTGTTTTCTGCGTGCAGCTTTTTGTGCTGATTTACTTAGTTCAGGTCTGTTTAATTCCAACTCTTGTTGCAGTCATACTAGTAAAAAAGTGTTTGCTTTAGCAGAACCTGTTTGTGTAAATAACAAGTGCCCTGGCTGACCTACAGAATGAGTGGAGTCCTGTGCTTGGTGCAGTGCCTTAGCAGTAGAGCAGGACAAAATAATGTCTTAGTTTCTGCAGAAATGGACTAATAGTAGGTTGTGGAGAGTGTTTGCTGGAATCTTTAGAAAAGAAAATCAACCAAGCAAACCAAACTAAACCAAAGAAACCAAACCAACCAACCAAAGAAAAAACAACAAAACCCATGCCCTCCAAAGCACAACAACCCCCCCCCCCCAAAAAAAAAAAATCCAAACCCAAATAAGAAATAACCACCTCCCCAAATAAAAAACCTAATAAACAAAACCAGCAAACAAGAAAAAAATCCCCAAACCTTCCTTCCCAATTCTGCATTTTCATAGCTGGCCTCACAGCAGAAGGCTGCTGGGAACAAACCACCAGCTGAAAATGAATCAGCAGAAGTAATTCAGGAGAGGAGCTCTATGTTCCTGTTGTTGCCATGCTGGGACTTTCTCCACCCTGGGTGCTGTTAACTCATAGTGAATCCAAAGAGCAGTGGTTTTTGCTTTTAAAGGTCAGTTTAATAAAGCTAGCTGTCCACAGAGTGACAACCTGAAGCTAGCTGTCCACAGAGTGACAACCTGAAGCTAGCTGATCACAGAGTGACAACCTGAGACACACATTGGCCTTTGTTGATTATGTTGATATGCCTGTTGAGTGTGTCCACTATTTCTAGCCAGGATTCTGATATCATAGGCTGGGCAGTAGGTAAGTTTTGCAGCTTGAAGGAGGCTGAGCTATCAGTATGTTTCTTCTGGAGAGAATAATACATGCTTTGTAAAACTTTGACCTCCCAACACACCAGGCAGCTCTGGGGCTCTTCTCTCCATAGCCCTTTTAAAGATCTTTTAATCAATACAGTTTCCCTTTCTCATTGAAATTGCATTTTCTGTATTTTTAGTATGTTCTGATGGTGTGAAAGGTGTTACTTACATCCAATTTTCCATATAACCACTTCTGATGACTGTCCCTTTTAAGTCTTTTCAGCCTATCCATCCTGAATTAACTTTTCTTGTAAGAAGAGGCCTTTTGTGGTTTATAAATTTTAATACAGGATGCTAGCTGCCAGAAGGGTTTGGATTTCCACCAAAGATTTTAACCAGTCTGCCCAGCAGATGAAATGAGGTACAGCTCCTGCTGCACCTGGAGACAGTACTTCTTTCATTGCTCTGTTTCAGAGTTATGACACCTCTGCTTTAGCCTCAGAAAGTCAGGAGTTTTCCTTTAAACAGGCTTCCTGGAAATAGAGTTTTAGACTGTTAATGGGTGATTTATCATGCAGTATTTTTCAATCTTAAGAAACTTTGGGCTTTGAGGTTTGTTTTGGTTTTAGTGTAGTAAATTGGGGGCAGCTAAGCAGAGGTGAGACTCTTGATCTGATATCTTGACAGCAGGAGATGGTGATCGTAGAGACTTAACCCTCAGTGAAGGAGCATCATGCACTTGGATGCTGAAGTGCTTTGAACTTCAGCTTCAGCCATGAAGCAGACATATACTGAGTATGGTGAATTTTATATGTGCTGTGTAGTTTTTACCTGAAGAAACCCACTAGCAGTGGGAAGTCATGTGTGAGGGAGTTGTGCTTGACCTAGATAAACGCTGCACTGTGCAACTTGCAGTGGATCACCTCTCCTGTCCAGATGATTTTCCGTGTGTAAGAGATCTGCAGAGCTCCAGAGTATGAGGAGTATCACTCCCAGAACATGGATAGTGTCTTTCACTGTCATTTTCATCTTCAAAGACCTAGATGTTTCCTACAGAGATGTTTTCTGTGATCTATAGCTCACATGAGCACTGTGGTGGTTTGGGTGTTACCTGCCCCCCCCCCCACTTTGGAATTACCCAGACTAGACTCAGCCAGCTCTGGAAATTGAATGAAGCTTATTAGTTACAGCTTAGCACAACATACAAGCAGATATTTACAGTATATACAATTATATACAGACCTATACAAGGTAAAAGGTAACACAGAAACACAACAGCCCTCCCAGAAACCTGAATCCCCAGGAGGGGCTCCCAACCTCCCTTCCATGGTCTCCCACTCCCCTGCCTTACCCCAGACATTGCCTTGTGCCCCAAGGAAGAATGGAGAGTCGGCTGGGGGGGTAGGAAGCAAGTGGATTAATCAGAGAGACAGAGGGTGAGGTTAGAGATTAAAATGCAGCCCAGAGCTTAGGCAGAGAGTGACTCCCTTATCTATGTTTGGGTTCTTATACATCTCAGCAAGCCTATAAGTGAAGTAGACATCACCCTTGTTTCTCTTTCACAGCCTGTAATCTAGTTCTTCACACCAAAACATTCTATCTAGCTTCAAACTAGCACAGCACACACAAAGAAACAAAGAAGCTCAGAGTTTGGAGATGCTGGTCTATCTGAAAGGGTAGTATGTGACACCTGCAAGACTGATCACTGAACTGTGACAGGGACCTCTCTGTAGTTTGTTTCAGACTCATGCTCTCATCATTTATCCTGGGGTATCTCCAGTATGCTTAGTCACCAGGGTCATTAAGAAGAGACTGGATGAGGCACTTGGTCCCATGGTCTAGTTGACTGGATAGGGCTGGGTGCTAGGTTGGACTGGATGATCTTGGAGGTCTCTTCCAACCTGGTTGATTTATAGTAAAAGAAGTCAGAATTCATAATTAATTAACAGATTGTAGAGTAGTTGTATGCAGAGAGCCCAATAGAGCAGTAAATTCCCTAGTTCTACCTCATGAAGTTCTGTGACAGACTTTCTTAGCTATGCTTCTGCCCTGTATGAAGCTGTTTCCTTTTGCAAGCATAAGCAGAGTTCCAGATGAGTGTTTTGGGCAGGCCCCTGAGGAGCCATGAGGGTATACCACTTATGACACAGTATGGCACTTAGTTGTAGGCATACAGTTATTTCAACCCCTCATGGTACAGGAGTCCACCAGGACTGCTGATTGTAGGAATGGATAATTTAGTAGTATTTCTTCCACCTTGATTTTTTTTTGTTTGGTAGGAAGGAGGAGAGGAGAGGTAAGAGAATATATCTGTTCTACCATCACTGCTATCTGTGAACTTTCAGTAAACAGCATGGCTTGCTGACTTTCCAGATCTGGTTCATAGCTTTTGTGCTCATTTTCTCATCTGTTTCAGAGCTGAGCAGCTGTTATCTCACATTGTTTCTCAGGGTGCTGTGTACTGGAGAAAGAGCAGACATGCTTTAGCTCTCATCTGTGTACTACTGCATACAATACTTCTTCTTCATGACTAGGATATGGCAATCCTTGAATATTTTAGATGGTGGCTCACTTGTTTCCCAAAGTCTAAATTGCTTTTTCTAGTAGGCTTATCGAGATTTGAATCTTATTGAGATTCTACAGAGCTAATTGTTCAGTGTCCCCCCCAGCACTGCCCTTAATACATACCCTGTGCATACCTGATCCTTGCCAGGATGTAGGTACAGAAATATCAGGAGAACTTGTGCTCCTTACACACATGAGTGAGCAACGTCTGGAATGTGGAGTGTGCGTCATACACACGCTGCAGGCTCATGCATGACAGGCAGCCCTGTGTTACTCCTGAGGAAGAAACACTCCAAACCATGTATAGAGCAGCTTGAGATTGATGACCATGGTACCATGTTTTCTAGGTGAGGTTCAGTGATAGAAGTCTTCCATGAAATGCAGCATTCTGCAGTGTCTTATAGCTCGAGGAAGTTGGACTAGGACTTTGCAGCTTACACATTTCAACTTATTCTCTTGTTTATGGTGTTTGATTTCAGCACCTATAAATTTATGAGGTGTCGTGTCTAGTTCTTTATTGTTAGGAAACATGAAGGACGGAACTGAACTGAGCTAAATTTAAGAGACTCAGGCTAAATGTGTGGGGAAAGGCAGGAAATATCCTTTTAACATGCATCCAGTCAAAGAAGGTAAGCCAGGAGGGTTAACCTCTCAGCAGTATGAACAGAGGACTAATATTTGGTGAGAATATTGAACAACTCTTTCAAAGAGAAAGCAGTTTTTCTTTGCACTGATAAGTTGTCATGTGAAGCTACAAAAGCAAATATTACCTCTTTCTACTGAATTGAGACTGGATATTTTGGGTCTCATGGATTTGATTCAACTGGGCTATGATAATCTTTTAAAGGCTGTTTTATGAGGCTGACATCGAAATACGGTGGAACCAGCAGTTCTGTCCTTCACAGGCTTTAGGTCAGGAGGTGCTAAAAGCTTGGTCTGGGTGTCTCTGAACCCGAGAGTCACAAGTTAGAAGCATCTGGGGCAGCAAACCTTCTCGTCTGTGACAATTTCCTAACGCTGCCCAGCTTTCCATACCTGTGTGTGCAGAGAAAATACCATTGGCCTTAGTGTGAGTCCAAGAGAGAAGGAAGACTTAACTTCACCAGCTTGTCCAGTCTTTACCTTTAGCCCCTTGAATTCTATAGAGGGTATGGAGTTTCAGCACAGCTCTTACAGATTCATTATACCATGTCTGCAGACATGCTAAAAATGCCAAAGCCCCAGTAGCAGTGACCTGCCCACTGGTACTTTGTTGGTATTTCTTACAGATTTTAGATGTCTCTATACTTTCCCACTTTGAGGCTTTTCCAGCTCAAAAAACCAAAAACAACCAGGCTGAATTTTACATAAAATAAAGAATTTATCACAGTATCACCAAGGTTGTAAGAGACCTCATAGATCATCAAGTCCAACCCTTTACCACAGAGCTCAAGGCTAGACCATGGCACCAAGTGCCACGTCCAATCCTGCCTTGACAGAAGACTTAGCCGTAAGTAGTTAATTCTTACTGAACTCTTGGAAGGCATCTGAATATGTAAGTTTTTCCAGTTTACAGAGCAAGAGTCAGGGATCACAAATTCCCAGGTCAGAAGAAGAAGCTTTTTGAGTGCAGAGAGCAAGCTCATGTTGGCTTGCTTGCTTTTATTCCTCTTACCACTACACAGCAGGTCTCTCTTCCAATCCACTTCAGCCTCAGAACTACCAGCATACAGATGAGTTTTTAATGAGGCATTTCTATGGTTTGCTTTCTACATTTTAAAAGTGTCTGGCATTTTTGTGTGTGATGGCATAATACTAAATCAATCAGACTTTACAGATGATATTTGATGATGGTACTTCACCTTACAGAGCTTAAAATTTCTATTAGTGTTTATAGCATTGGTAACATTTCCCTGGACAACTCTTAGCAGAGATTTAAATGTTTAACATATGTGGCTGTGTGCACTAATATAACACATGATTTTACCATTACTATCTTTATGTCCTTTCTTAAAACATAATGTCTCCTCTTTTACAAAATAATGTTCCCTAAGGATCAGTGCTGGGCCCAGTCCTGTTCAATATCTTTATTGATGATCTGGATGAGATGATTGAGTTCAGCATCAGTAAGTTTGCAATGACACCAAGCTGGGAGCAGGTGTTGATCTGTTGGAAGGTAGAAGAGCCCTGCAGAGGGACCTGGACATGCTGGATGGGTGGGCAGAGGCCAATGGGATGAGATTTAACAAGGCCAAGTGCAGGGTTCTACACTTTGGCCACAACAACCCCAAGCAGCACTACAGGCTGGGGACAGAGTGGCTGGAGAGCAGCCAGGAGGAAAGGGACCTGGGGGTACTGGTAGATAGTAGCTGAAGATGAGCCAGCAGTGTGCTCAGGTGGCCAAGAGAGCCAATGGCATCCTGGCCTGCATCAGGAGCAGTGTGGCCAGTAGGACAAGGGAGGTTATTCTGCCCCTGTACTCGGCACTGGTCAGGCCACACCTTGAGTGCTGTGTCCAGTTCTGGGCCTCTCAATTTAAGAGAGATGCTGAGGTGCTGGGACTTGTCCAGAGAAGGGCAACGAAGCTGGTGAAAGGCCTGGAACACAAACCCTATGAGGAGAGGCTGAGGGAGCTGGGGATGTGCAGCCTGCAGAAGAGGAGGCTCAGGGGTGACCTCAGTGCTGTCTACAACTACCTGAAGGGAGGTTGTAGCCAGGTGGGGTTGGTCTCTTCTCCCAGGCAACCAGCAACAGAACAAGGGGACACAGTCTCAAGTTGTGCCGGGGTACATACAGGCTGGATGTTAGGAGGAAGTTCTTGACAGAGAGAGTGATTGGCATTGGAATGGGCTGCCCAGGGAGGTGGTGGAGTCACCATCCCTGGAGGTGTTCAAGAAAAGCCTGGATGAGGCACTTAGTGCCATGGTCTAGTTGAGTGGCTAGGGCTGGGTGCTAGGTTGGACTGGAGGATCTTGGAGGTCTCTTCCAACCTGGTTGATTCTATGATTCTCTGAATGGTCCTTTTAGAGAGAATTCTTGCTGCCAACAGGCATGACCTATGAAATCCTCCACAGGAGGAATCCTAGCTGGATGGGTGGCAAGGTGAAGTAAACTTTGACTGTTTTTTTTTTGTGCAGGGGATGTGAGGGACAGTGGGGAAGCCCACTGTAAACTCCTTCAGAGATGTTTCATCCAAGATAAATGGCTTCTCAAACTTGGCCATTTTACAGCTATGCCAACACCTCACATGGAAGTGTGTGTCTAGTAAGGGTTTCTGCAGGTGGGGAACTGTCAGGAGGGTTTAGTTTGTCTTTCTGACAGACATGAATGGAAGAAGGCAAAGAGGTTCAAACTGGACTGTTCTCTAATGGAACTAGTGTGATGTTCTTTGCTTCAGTGTCCTTCTCTTTTTTACTGTCCTGTAGATTATTCTTTCCATGAAAGACAGATCCCTGAAGTCCCTGTCTTTTCTTCTTCTATCTTCTTTTAAAATCATTTAACCTTCTCAATCTGCTGAGTGAATGTGCTAGGAACAACAACATGTGGTGGTAACCCCTGGGTAATGTCTGCTATGTCAAGAAGAGATTTCAGTCCATGTTTTAGGGTCATGCATGGACACAGGCCACCTTTCACTCGCAGTACCACACTGCCCTCAGAAAGCGACAAATATACCCAGGAGATGTTTTCCTTTATTAACCTGTGGTAACCAGAGAGGCAGCTCTTGAATTAGCTTATCAACACTGACTACATGTTGATTCTTCAATGACTGTGGGAGAATGCCTTTGGAAATTTTGGAAAACTTCAGTTGGAATTGACTCTAGAAGACACCTTTGGCACCTAAAAATAAAGAGAAGACCTTTCACGTTCTTTATTTAGTGAACAGATGCAATTTTGGAAAGCTCTTTAGTGTGTCAGATACTCAGAACTCCCTGCATGCTTTACCTAGCTGTCCCTAACACTCCCCATTTAAAGGATGGTGAAAGTAATTTTTCACTTGGATGATAAACGAAGTTCTCTCCTCTCTCTCTCTTTTTTTTTTGAGTGGAGCAGCAGCCTGGCTGTTTTCCAGCTGACTGACTCTATCTGTTGATTTCTATAAGAGGTATGTCACAAGTGCAGATTGACCTGCTTGTGGTCAGTCTCTGACAGCCATTTGCTCAGGATAGCCTTTTCTTTGTATTTCAGAGGCAGCCTTTCTTCTTTAAGGTGTTCTGTATTGAGTTGCTTCCTGCTCATGTGAAAGGTAGTTGACTTGAAGTGAGAAGTTCAGGTTTCATACTTTGTTTTTAACCCTGTTTTTACTTTTCTAACCAACATGTAAAAGTATTCAACGATTCAGACCTATACCTAGAGGAATCCTGTTCCCAGCCATGATATTTCTTCTTCATCCAGTCTTGTCTTTCTGAAAGAAATGAAGATTTTGTGCAAAAGCAAAACTCAAGCAGATGGTTTGATTTATAAATGCTGTTCAGTGGTTTTGAGACACTTGTGGCAGGCAAACAAAGCAAAGAACTCAGTCTATAAAACTGTACTTTTGACTTTGATTAACCAAATCATAGTAAAACAAAAGTCTCTTCATTTGTGGCAGATTAGTAGACTCTAAAAAATACAGAAGTAAATTAAGGTATTGGCTAGGAGGAGAATTGCTTGGATATAAAGAGCTGTCTGTGTGGTAGCTGAAATACAGAGCACAGAAAGGGGCTCTGATATTTTTTTGTTTTATTATCTGCATTGCACTGTCTCCTCCTTTTACTTTTTGGAAGTGTATTTTATTTTTAAGCAGTCTGACTTCCTGCCTGGCATGACAGGCTTTTCAAGCAACAGAGGTTTTAATCTGAGAAGCTCAATTTAAGACATAATAATTTCATTTGAGGTTCCCTGTAAGGCCCCTTATTCTCTACAGAGCAGGGGTGACATTACAGACCAGGCTTTTGAAGAGCAACAGCACCACTGCCAAAGGCTCTCTGCCCTTAAAAAACTTCTCCTGTATCGTGTATCCTTTTTGCTGTCAAATTCCACTGGAGTGCAAACAGTTCAGTCCCTGCTAGGGCTGATGTCACTGAACCAAGTGCCTTCAGGATGCATATCTCTGTTCAATTCATTTGGGCACATTTCTGTGTTTATTTAGGTAGTTATCATGATGTTTATTTATTTTAACAAATTGATCAGACTCATTTTTCTTCCTAAATAATTTGGATGTCTCTTTCCTCTGATTTAGTCAAATACATGTTTATAAATTAGTTGAGCTGGAGTTGCCAAACTTGGCTGTATATCTGAGCAGCCTAGATAGGAAGCTTTTGCAACTGATATTGGCCTCAAGCAGCTGATCATCAGAGCATTTCCTTCCCCTCCCCAAGCCAGCCAAATGACCAGCAGGCAGAGCTCTTCTATGTCTATGGTCAACAACTTGGCCAAAATATTTGATCCAAACGCTTTGCAAAGCCAAGGGCCTGATAATGAAATGGACTCTTCCCAAATTCCTCATTTTCCAAGCAGTGATATCATCACATCTGAAAGTTCTATCATCATGGATATGAAGTTTGCCTCTCTTGAAAAGAAAATAGATAAGCTGTTGACTCTGCAAGACATTGTCCTTACGAAGCTTAATAGTGTGTCCCAGGAAATCTGTTGCATTGAAAAAGACATTGAGATTGTAAAGGCGGAAACATCTGAACCTGGATCAAGGATGGGAAGAAACAAAAATCTAAGAGACAATGAAATGAAGAGGCTTTACCTTAAAATGGAAAAATCTCTTTCTAATATAAACAGGAATGCAGAGCGGCAGGTTAAAAGACTAGATGGACTGGATAAAAGTGTTTCTGGACTGCAGAAGCTTGTAGGGCCTCTGGTTGAGAAGGTTAAAACACTAGTAGTTCATAATTCAAGTGTAAAATGCTGTGCTCACAAACGTAGACACTGCAAGGCAGATGCCTTTACAAAAGCAGCTGGACATCTCTTTAGAATGCAGATTTTCTCGGAGGCAACAGCTGATGCTCTGCTCAAGAAGAAGAGTCAAAAGGTGAGCCCAGGTTTGTGTTTCGTTCTGTCAGGGATCATTGCAAGCTGCAGCTTTGTTCTGCTATATGCTTAGTTATATTCATTAATTAACATCTAAGAGAAAATAACCAATATGCTATAAAAATGACAAGTATTAGAACAAACTGAGCAAGCCTCAGTGGAGAAAGATAGAAATCTGCTGAGTGATAAACAGCTTACTTCTTTACAGTTGGGGCTAGGGGTCACTTATATGGGTGGCAAAAATTGACTCAGACTTCAGGAGGTTTGGGTGAGTCTTGGCCATGCATTTTACCATGATCCTCTCTGGATTTACAGATCTCTGGGGGAATCAAGTTGCAGCAGTCATGTTATATGCAGTAAGGTCTAGAGCTCAGTGAAACTGGTAAAACTCCTTCTTGGGTCGGGGCACGTACATATATAAGTTCTTTAATTCAAAGAAGATCTTAAGTGTGCTGTTCCCTTCTGGTATTTCTGCTGACATCGGTGGGGAGGGGAGGACTTCTAAACTGGGATCTGAGGTAAAGTTACTGTAACTGGAGCTGTGGCTTGTATAAACTTCTTTGGGGGGAAAATGCCTGTGTCACTCTAGCAAGGGTTTCGTCGTGTTCTTTACAGGGCAGATTAAAAGACCATAAAAATCTCTTGAAAGGCTTCATTGACTATAACAGACTCTTATTAAGATAGTTTGACTATTCTTTTTTTGGGGGGGGAAAGAAGCCCAGTAGCATTAGGAAAATGAAGGAATATCTTCAGACAAAATATGTTGATGTTTTATTAACTTACAGTGAACCAAAAAGGTTGCCTTTAATATTTTTTTCTGCTTTGCTTTACTCTTTTTATCCCCCCCTCAAAGAAAAAGTAACAGGTTTCATTTGTTGATTCATTGAAAGATTAATTCTTAAGCTTGTTTTTTTTTTTCTAAAAGTGTTGGGCAGAAAAAGTATCTTGTGAAGGTATTATTAGAAATGGCATTACTTGAGAAAAGAAACACCCAACATTACTCAGACTAGTTTGGTCAGCAAACCAGTTGCCCTTCAGCTTGGTTGCTCTTAGGGATCCTCACTTCTCAGGTAGACAAGAAACATTTCAGCTGTCACAGGAAACTATAAAAATAGTGGCCATTGCTGGGTAGCAGCAGAGGAGCAGCTTGTAAAGCTCTGTCAGCTGAACTGGCTGATCCACCACTAGGTAAGGATATAAAATGTGTAGTCTTGTTTCCAGAGCTTTGTTAGCTGAAAGGAATAATTGCTGTCCTGCCAAAGAAGGCTGACAACAACAGTGTTTTTTGTAGGCACTTCTTGAGTATGAGGTTGGACTGATATTAATAAAAAGGGTTTCAACAAAGGAGGAGCTTTCTTGTTTTGTAGCATTGCTTTGATAAGGAAACATTACTTATTTGGAGCCTCTAAGTTTAGGGCTTTTTTTTTTTACTTTTCAAAACATCAAAGGAAGCATCATCTGTAAAAGCCCCATTGTAATAGCACCCACTCTTCATCTCTCTATTGCTTTGATTGCTGCAACTTGTGGTAGAACTCTACCTATCTTGGTAAAGTTACATATTCATCTAAGGTATTCATAAATATAAATTGAATCAGAATCACAGAACTTTAAAGGTTGGAAGGGATCTCCAGAGATCATCGAGTCCAACCTCCCTGCCAAGGCAGGATCTGCTAGGATAGTTTGCACAGAAAGGCATCTAGGCAGGTTTTGAAAGTCTCCAGAGAAGGAGACTCCACAACTTCTCTGGGCAGCCTGTTCCAGTGCTGTGTCACCCTCACTGTAAAGAAGTTTCTCCTCCTGTGGAGGTGAACTCTTCTACATTCCACTTTGTAGCCATTGCCCCTTGTCTTATTGCTGCTGACAAGGGAACAGAGATTGGCCCCATCCTCTTGACACTCACCCCTCAGATTTTTGTATACATTGATGAGATCTCCTCTCAGTCTTCTCTTCTCCAGACTAAACAGCCCCAGGTTTCTCAGTCTGTCTTCATAGGGCAGATGCTCAAGTCCCCGAGTCATCCTTGTGGCTCTCCACTGGACTCTTTCCAGCAGCTCCTGGGTACTCTAGTAAGTGCAAGGTTCTCTGTGCTAGAAATGTAGGATAAGAGAATGAAGAGGACCATAGGCTTTACTAGTGAGTGTGTGGGCACATGTGGGTGTAGTGGCAAAGGCAAAGTTGTCCTTCTGGCAGACCAGAAGGGAGATGCATGAGCAGAGGAGTAAGTGGAGTCGGTTTCCAACAGCAGCTCTATTTGTAATCCCTCAATGATTATTTTCTGTTTAGGCAAGCTCTTGACAATGTTGAGTAGGCTTGGTAGGAGTTTATCTAGTGTGAAGGCTTAGGAAAGGCAGCACAAGCACGTCTGGAATCGTGCTGGTGATATTATTACATTGTTAATATTTTGTTTGCTTTATGAGACAGCATACATATGTTAGCTTGTCATTACCTTCCTCACTGAGCATTTGATTTATTAGTAAAGGACCATCATAAAAATATTGAGTTGTCCTGTGAACAACAGCTGGATTTAGTAAACACTTAGTCATCTTGGGTTTAAGTAAAAACAGACTTCAGTTCAGCCTTGCATTATGAATAATGGAACGTGCTATGATATCCTTCATCAGAGACTGCTGAGCTTGTCTGTCAGCTTAATAGGAGCTACCTCCTTAATGTGATTGGTGGTTTGCATCTCTGGTCCATGAGACATAGTGAAGTTGGTTGCTTGTGTCTCTGCCTGCCATGTAGATGTATAAATAAGGTTTTACACTGTCATGACAGAAGGAAGAAGAAAATCAAGAGAATGGAGAAGGGGATCTTGCCCTTGCACAGTTTTACACTTGAAGTGCACCACTGATGCCTGTTGGTATAACAATGAGGAAAATTATCCGATTATGCAGAAATCAGCCATCATTACTCCTTGTTGCTGTCTCTAGTCCCCACCTGACAACAGGTCTGGACAGTGCTGACCCTGCAGAAGAGCAGTCTACCACACAGAAATACCGACATCTTTTATCCTAAGTATGGCAATATTGAGCAACCCTTGAAACTACGCATACACAACTCCATTCTCTTTCCCTCACCATAGTTAGTTCAGAACTGTACCTTCTTCTGTGCATTATTTGGAGATGTCCCATGTTTTGGATGATGTGCCTGTTTGTCCTCCAGCCTGCCCCAGCTATGAGCAAATGCCACCTCTTAGTTCTAATGGATGAGCTGTCTGACAAATGCTTAGAATCACAGAATCAACCAGGTTGGAAGAGACCTCCAAAATCATCCAGTCCAACCTAGCACCCAGCCCTATCCAGTCAACTAGATCATGGCACCAAGTGCCTCATCCAGTCTTTTCTTGAACATCTCCAGGCATGGTGCTTCCACCACCTCCCTGGGCAGCCCATTCCAATGCCAATCACTCTCTCTGCCAACAACTTCCTCCCAACATCCAGCCTATACTTCCCCCCCAGCACAACTTGAGACTGTGTCCCCTTGTTCTGTTGCTGGTTGCCTAGGAGAAGAGACCAACCCCCAGCCTGGTTCTGCAAAATAATCCAGCCATTCTTCATTACTGATAGGTGGGGCAGTAGGTGCCCATTGGTGCATCTGGATAAGGCAGTGGATTGTGTTTACAGACTGCTTAATCACCTGCCTTCCAATCCTTCCCTCTCTAGAGGGGTGCTGCCCTTTGCTTTATTAATTGTAGGATTTCTTTTAGATGTCTCCTAAGTGGCCTGTTTTATAGAACTGGATTGTGAGCAATGGAAAAAAGAAGGGGGACAGAAGAGGATAAATAGAAAAGAGGTAAAGAAGGAGTGATAAGCAGCTGGAACAGTTTCCAAATCATAGGCACCACAGGGACGTTTTGTGCTCTTGCCGAGTATAGGGATTGCTCTCCTCTTTCTGCTTTCTTGCCTCTTACTGCCATCCTGAAATACTTGCTCTGCCTTGTACAGGAGGCTAGTGTGTTTCTGTTTTGGCTTGGAGTTATAGTGTTGTGTAGCCAGCAGACACTTTGTGCTGTGTTGATGCTGCCAAATGCCTCCCAGCTGCCTGCCACTGAGTGCTGTGTGACTCTCCGCACATGGCCGAAAGGGGCAACATGTATTATTTGTCATTTAAAGTTATTTTCTCACTACTACTACCCAGGGAAATCAGCAGTTCTGCAGTAAAGGTCTTTAAAAGTCTTGAGGTTTTCCTCAGCTTCACCTTTTTAAGTAGCTTATGATAATCTAGTTGTGAAATTACTCTGTAACTCGCTTTGTCGATCCTGTTTCTTCCACTTATAAGCAAAGGAGGTAAAATAATGCTTCACTTATTTCCTCCAAATTAAACAGTTTAGGGATTCTATATTACTAACCTGCAAATACTCACCTGGAGAGTCAGAAAGTTCCTTTTGTTGCCCTTGTAAAGTGGTGTTGAACTTTCTGCAGTTGTCTGCATGTTGCTGTAACTTTTGATTGCCTGCCGTTTCTCCAGGCTTTGCCGTAGGACTCATAACTATTAACAGTTGGAGGCTGTTTTGCTTACTAAAAGCACCCCAGCAGTGTGAGCTGTGTTTTCTGTTTGAACCCTCTGTCCTTCCCATATAGATATCACACTGCAATTGCACCTCACTGGCTGCTTCAGTGAGTCTGCAGTGAAGGTGCTGTTTGCCATGTGTTTTAAGATCCATTCAGCCTCAGCCTATAACAGTTACCCTGAGTCTTTCGTTTTGCCTTAATGGGTCCCTTATGTATTGTTTAAATTCTCTCCAGATTGGCTGTGTGCTCTCTATTTTTCATATGCCAGCCAAATAGATCAGAATTGTTTGAGTTGGTTTTGGTTTGGTTTGGTTTTTTTTTTCATCTGTCTGCAAGGATTTCTTTCTGCTGTCCTTGGTAGTTTTGAGGGTAGAGGCTTTCTGCAGGATCTCAGCAGATGGGTTGTCCTTGCTTGGGCAGTGCAGCCAGTCAGCACCTTCAGCTGCTGTTCTGCTTGGGACTATTCTTCCACTTAGGACCGATGCCTTTGCTTAAATATGTTCTTAGTACAGGTATCCCAGTTTTGAGTGAGCTATAGTAGAGGTACAATTCTCTAACTTTGTCTATAAAAGCAGTATGCCTTCTCCAGATGACATTCTCTCCCTTCCTGACAGCAGTAGGAGGATTTTCATGCCCTTCCGATTCAGAATGCTGTTTAATTTTGCTTTCATGTAGCCTTAGAACTTGCTGTTTGCTCTACAAACTCTACAACTCTGAGGAATGTGTGAAATCAAAGCAGGCACAGCTGATTTCTGCATACCTGCACACCACCTGGGGCGTGACCTTAACTCCTGTGCATTACAGCAACCATTTTAGGAGTCCATTACAATTCCTTCACAAAATTAGGGAGACCTCATGATGAAGGTGAAGAGAGCACTTCTGCTAAGTGTCTGAGAGCAGGACAAGGCAGGTTATCAGAGGGCAGTCCTATAAAAGCAGGAAGCTACTTGAAGAGATGAGACAATGATAGGAGGAATTTAGTCAGCAAGCGCTCCTCACTCACTGTGATCATCTAAAATCCACCTTTTGTCATCAGCCATTTAGCCAGTTTTCAAATGAGGATTCCTCTTAGCTCCTATCCAGAGTCAATTACATTTGCCAGTAGCAAGGGTTGAATGCTTGAATGCTTTCTCCAGTATGAGAGTCACTTAATGTGCAGTCTCCACCACGCTGGCTTTGGACAACAAGGATAGCTGTTGTGGAACACAATTAGTTTGGTGCTATCCTGGCAGCACCTGAGCCTTTGCACACAAGCATCAGTGAGGAGAAGTGGTGATGGCAGGCAGTGAGCAATGAAAGAGATACTTGTGACTTGAGTTTGGTTTACACAGAGGAATGATTTCTTCATCTAGTTCAAGGGGTTCTATAAAGATGTTGGAAGAGTCAAAATCATTGCCCAAAAGTGCCAGCAAGTTGTATAGTGGGGGAAAAAGAAAGAAAAAAACAAAACCCAAAACAACAACAACAAAAAGGAGATGGAAGCAGATGTGCCACCTGCCAGCAAGGGCACATTATCATACAATAGAATGGTTTTGATTGAAGAAGACCTCTAAGATTATCAAGTCCAACCACCAACCCAACACACCATGCCCACTAAACCATGTCCTGAAGTGCCATGTCTACATGTTTTGGAACACCTCCCGGGACAATGACTCTAACTCATCCCTGGGCAGACAGGTCCAATGTCTGACCACTTTCAGTAAAGATTTTTTTCTTAATAACCAATCTAAACCTCCTCTGGCACAACTTGAAGCCACTTTATCTCATTCTCTCACTTGATACTAGAGAGAAGGTTTATAAGTTTGTATCGGAAATAGAATCACTGAATATTTTGCACTGATGGGGGCAAAAAAAAAAAGGTTTGATTGAAGAAGAACAAAAAAAGGAGGAGGGGATGGATTCCATTTTTGAGGGACAACACAGGAGGCATCATCGTGCATGCTGGTTGGCTCAAGTTCTCTGTCATATGTGATACATAGAATCTTAGAATCAACCAGGTTGGAAGAGACCTCCAAGATCATCCAGTCTAACCTAGCACCCAGCCCTAGCCAATCACCTAGACCATGGCACCAAGTGCCTCATCCAGGCTTTTCTTGAACACCTCCAGGGACGGTGCCTCCACCACCTCCCTGGGCAGCCCATTCCAATGCAAATCCCTCTCTCTGTCAAGAACTATGTTTAAGTCTGGAAAATGTATTTTTGAAGCACAGTACCAACTTGTGTAAGTACAGACACCTTTTTGCTATGACATGTTTTGTAGGGTCACAATCCAACCTTACCTATTTAACCTTTTGTGGAATTAAAATGAACACTTTGTTGAAAGTTTTAGGCTCGTACGAGTGGGGAAACTGACTGTAGTGCCATTAACCTCATTCTGCATATTCAAGTCAGTAAAGGGCCCAGTCCTGTTCAATATCTTTATTGATGATCTGGATGAGGGCATTGAGTCCAGCGTCAGTAAGTTTGCAGATGACACCAAGCTAGGTCTCTTCCAACCTGGTTGATTCTATGATAAGGTGGAGGCATAATTGCTATGAAGAAATATTGATTCCTATAATTTTAGAGATTACAGACTGGAAAAAAAATCATGCCACCAAAGTTCAGGAAGAAGAATATATAAATAAATAATGTCCCATTAGGGATAAGTTTAAAAAAAAAAACCCTAAGAAAGCACTGCTACCACACCCAGGGATGAGGAACGTGGGGAAGAGTAGTCAGGTGTCATTATCAAACCACCACAGTTTTTGGAAGAGGTTTCAGAAGAATGTGGTGTCTGTGGGTACTCAGGACCTGTGGGCTCTCAGAGTGACTAGCTCAGCTTCTTGGGGTTGAACATCATGGGTTCAGGTCCCTCACAGACTGCAAGGAGTTTTTTGTACCTCTTGTCATTGGGCTGGGAAGGACAACTTGACTCCTGTCAGCTCTAGAGAATCTGCTGCAATGCAACCTTTTACAGTGGAGAAAAAATGAGGCTCAGGGTTTGACAACTTGAAGCCACATGTTGCCAGGAATAGGAAAACATGGAGAAAACTGGAGTGCTCCTGTATAGACTGCTCGTGTGTCTACAGTCCAAAATCTAGTCCTTATATTTGTATTTCTTATTCTAGTGTGCTACTGACTGGCAAATAGCTACGTTTATTGATTCTGAAAGATACCAGGACATGTTTCATTTTTATTTACTTATTTACTTGTGACATCTAAATTAGTATGAGCTCCTCATCTGCTGTTCATATGTAAGAGGTTAGAAATGATGCTTGAGGAAACATTGTCAGCATTTATGTACCGCCCTGGCAGCCTCAGATATTCAGCATCACCCAGCATTCCTTCCACCAGACGGGCTTTCAAAAGCTGGCTTCTGTATTCCACACCTGCAAACTACAGCAATATTTAGTAGGAAGTGCTGTGTGCCTGCAGTTAGTTCTGAGTGCAGGAGTGAAATCTGGCCTGATGCACCAAAGAGCTTGGCGGCCGTTCCTCTGCTTATTTGTTCAGCTGACTGTGTTTGATCAGAGCTGATGTCCTCAGTGGTACGGTGAGGCTGACATACTTACTGGAATCTGAGTGCATTACCAATTGTGGTCACACTGCAGAATCATTAAGTCCAAGGCTTTTCCCTACCTCTTTTAGTGCTTTTCACCAGTGAAGAAAAAGCAAATGAGCATTGCTCAGTTGCCTGTGATCTGTCTGGAATCAAGACATTTGTATTTAATTTCTGTGTGAACAAACCTCCTAGTTTCTACTGCCTAGCTGTGGTTAGGATTTTTTCATTTCATGTCTTGCAGCTTCCTGGGACCAACTGCATCCCAAATCATTGTTAGTCAATGTTCTTATGCTCTTGATACATTTAGTTCTTATGCTTGTATTACAGCGTCTTTGTCCTCTACTGTGATGGTTTGGGTGTTACCCACCCCCTTCACCCCTAAAGAAAATCACCCAGACTAGGCTCAATGGCTGGAAATTAAAGAAATAAAGCTATAATTACAGCTTAGCACAATATACAGGCAGATATTTACAATATATGCAGCTATATACAGAAATATACAAGTTAAAAAGTAATACAGAAACACAGCAACCCTCCCAGAAACCAGAGTCCCCAGGAGGGGCTCCCAACCAACCTTCCACCTTCTTCCCACTCCTCTACCTTACCCCAGACTTTGCCTTATGTTCAAGGTGAGTTTGAAGAATTGGCATGGGGGGTTAGGAAGCAGAAGGATTAGTCACACAGATGGCAGGTTAGAGAGAAATGCAGCCCAAAATCAGAGAGCAAACTGTGCTATCTATGTTTGTGTTCTTGTTTTTATACAACTCAGCAAGCCTATGAGTAAAGTAGACATCACCATTGTTTCCTTTTCACAGCCTATAGTCTTAATTCCTCTCACTAAAATATCCCTGCTAGGCTCAAAGTAACAAACCTGCAGATCAAGATTTTTGGAACAAGTCCTGGTAAAATCCTTTCATTCAATTTCATCCAATTTTTCTCAAATCTTCTTCTTTCTCATGGAGTTCTCTTTCCCTTGAATCCAGTTTTTATAGCACATTGCTTTAATTCCATGCCTATTTTCTATACCACTTGATGAAATTAAGGTCAACCCCAAAGAAGCATAAAAAATGTTGAGAACTTACCAAAATAAATGTTTAGTAATGGGATTGATTCATGCTCAGAGTCCTGTAAGAATAAGCAGTAGGACTGTGGGGGTTGGTCTCTTCTTCTAGGCAACCAGAACAAGGGGACACAGTCTCAAGTTGTGCTGGGGGGAAGTATAGGCTAGATGTTAGGAGGAAGTTCTTGCCAGAGAGAGTGATTGGCATTGGAATGGTCTTCCCAGGGAGGTGGTGGAGTCACTGTCCCTAGAGGTATTCAAGAAAAGCCTGGCTGAGGCACTTGGTGCCATGGTCTAGTTGACTGGATAGGGCTGGGTGCTAGGTTGGACTGGATGATCTTGGAGGTCTCTTCCAACCTGCTTGATTCTATGACTGCTTGCTTGATTAGGACACTCAACATTAAGGGCTTGACCCTGTGGATTTTGATGAAGTAGCACATTATGATGCTTCATCTCAAAGAGAAAAAGTTCCCTCTTTGGAAATCATTTGGAGGCATTTTCATTTTTGATGCCCTATAGATCTGCTATTAATAACAATGGTGGCAGTTTCATAGTAGGGTGAAAGGAAGAGGGCAGATGGAAAAGGAGCAGTGAGCAACAGCAGACATCATGGTTTGCACCCTGCTGCAAGTGTGGAAGTGGACGATGAGAAAACACAGTGGCAGAGAAATATGAGTAAATAACCACAGGGGTACCTAACACCAGAGATTTTTTTTAACGAGGAGCTGGCTTGGTGCAGAGCACCTCTAGATGTCACTGCAGCATTGTGAAATGTTGGTAGAAGACTACAAAGCCGGCATGGTTTATACCGCCCTGTTCCTGGTTAACTCTTTAAACCAGCCTGCAATACGTTATTAGATCATTAAAAATGCCATTGCCGAATGTTGATTAACAGCAAAAAAAACTTATTGAAATGTGTCAGTAAGTCTATTACTGAAAATTTAGCTAGAATATTAAGTATTCCAAGCTTTGGCTTAACTAGCCTAGCTAGCCAGGCTTTGGCTTACCTAGCCTTTCAGCAAAAGCTAGTGCAGGGCAGCAGCTCATTTCTAGATGTTGGGGAGAGGTTTTGTTTGTTTGTTTGTTTTTTTGTTGCTTTTGTCTTGATTTTTTGGTCCCTGAGGCTAAATCCTGATTTTTTTTGTGCTGTGTTTGTACCAACACTGATGTTGATTACAGCTGAGATAATTTCTCCTGCTCTGCACTCTCACCGAACTTATCAGCTTATTAGTGATTAACATAGTGACCATCATTTAGAGGAATAGAGTGAGTTAGAACAGAAGGTACTTGGGTTTGGCCAAAAATACATGGCTGTAATTTCATGAGGAGCAATACAACGTGAGCATTGTATACCCTGATTAATACAAGTGCCTCTTCCACAGGTCATCAAAGAAAAGTCGCATTTGAACGAGACAGGGATAAAAGAGAAGAAGCCACCAGATTCAACAGGTTGGACATTTTTTTTCTGACTATTTTCTAGTTCCTAAGGGTAGAGCTGCACAGAAATAGGCATTACCCTCATGAGCAGCTCCATTGAAATTGCTTGGGTTACATGTGTGCTCATCAGAGTGAATGAGAATTGTTCAAGCACCTTCAACCTACTTTCCACCTGCCTCTGCACATTATGGCAAACTGAGCAAAAAAAAGAAGTGCTTGGCATGACAAGTTTATTAACCTTGACTTGGCTTGTAACTTGGCAGTAAGTTTGAGTGACAAAAATGTTTTCCAGTGTTGTGTTTGAAAGGGAAGAGTTTGTGATCCATGATATCCCTGTTCAAAAGTGGTATTCTCTGCATGGTTAGAAAGCTTTTACACTGACCCTGAAAGTGGGAGAGGAAATAAAGTGCCTAGTTCAAAGTGCAACAGAAGCTATGCTAGGTGTGCAACCCTACTTCAATACTGCTACTGACTATCAGAGAACCATTGGTGGATTCCTTGGTAATCTGTTCACTTGCAGAGGGAGCCATCCAGAAGAACCAGTCCTGCTCTCAAGGAGAAGTTGATAAACTCAACAAGGAAAATGTTGAGAGAGAAAATTCTGTTCTGCTTCAAACAGACACTTCCAAATTTCACAGTGGAGAGTCAGAAGAGAAAGGAGAAAATTTGTCTTCTGAAAACAATTATAGGAGAAGCTCCATTCAGAAATCCTTTGCTACAGAAAAGCAGCAGGAAGAAGATGCTGTTGATGATGCTTGTCAAAAGGTAACTGAGCAGAAGATAGAGAGTGAGTCTCCAGCAGATGAGGAGAGGAAGGAGGAACATCAGGTGTCTGCAGATGAAAGACAAGAGGAGAGGGAGAAAAAAGAGGAAAGAAATGCTGAAAAGAATGCAAAGGATGTTGAGGAACCACCAGCTCCTTCCCAAACTGAAGATGAGGCAGAACAAAGCCACGATGAAGAAGAACCAGAGGGGAGGTAAGATCTGAATCTCAGCTGCACATTATTGAGAGACCTATGCTTTAGAAAAATGTGTAGTTCAGGGTGGCTGGTTAATATAAATATTGGTGACAGTTCAGCCCAATAGAAAAGTGTAAAATCATTTTATCTCTCTGACCCAAGCTCTAAGCTGAAATTAGACCTCTAAAAAAGACAAGCCAACAATCTACCGTACGCTGTATGAGTGGTGTGCTTTGGTTGTTTGATTCTGGAATAGGCTAGGAACATGGGAATTCTGTTAGGCTATTCTTCCTCCCTGAGAAGTCTCCCATTGCTGGTTTAAATACTTCAGCACCATGTAACCTAGTAGTAAATAAGGTTAGCTGAAGCCAGGTACTAATTGGGAAGTAAATTACTGCAAAATGAAGTAACTTAAGTGATAACATAAAACCATGAACATTTGACCAGGTAATTAAGCTGATAAAGCTGTTTACTGTAGTTCTTTCTTTCCTGAATTGATATATAGCCTTCTAAAGAGCTTAAGTTCTCAGGGACCATTTCTTTAAAGGTGAAATTGAGAGCCAAATGTTACATTTAGAAGAACTCAGGGAAGGGTTTCAGTAATGAAGAAACATTTTGCTGTCATTATTAACTTAGGGGTCATTTTTATTTCTCAAAGTGAATATTGAAACTGTTTACACCATGAAGCACAATGGCCTGTGTTACCTGAATACAATATATATGTAGGCATTCTTCATCTGTGTTTCTAAATTTGCTGTGCCTTAAGTGTACTCTGCTCTAACACCATGTTTTGTCCTTGCAGGTGTAAAGGCTGCGAAAAAGGTACAGGAAATTATAGTTCAGTCACTGAGCAGACCTGCCAATTTGAGCATAGAGGTAGCAGTAAGCACTGAGTGAATGATGAAAGCCTATTCAAAGATGGCAAGAAAAAGAGCAAACTAGATGCAGAACTTGCTGGTGGCATATGTAAAACTAAAAAAAGCCCATACAGGGAATGTTCCTAAAGGCAAGGCATTTGATTCAACTGCTATCATAGTGACAATGAGATGGAGACATCCATAGAAGAGAATGATTTGGTTGTTCTTAGTGGGGGGAAAGGAGTGCACAGTAACTGTGATGGGAAGCAGTTGTTCACGAGCCACATCCTAACCTATTGGGAAATAACACAGTTCTATTTGCTTCTGTCTTTGAGGCTTCTATACTGACAGAAGTTAGTTGCAACTAATTTGCTTCTGTCACAACTACTTGACCTGGCACTATTCACTTTTCCTCTTGTTTTAACAATAGAACTAAACTTCCTAAGGATAGAGTGGTGGGAGAAATTGTATCATGCGTGACAAAAGTGGCCTGAAGAAGTGCTGAGATGGTGTGTTGTTAACACAGTCTCTGCAATGCTCTGGATGCAGCCTGAAAAAGCAGCTTGCTCTTATTCCTGCCGTTGCAATCTGAAGTGAGAACAACTGCTGCCTGTTAAACAAAAAAAACTACAGATTTTTGTGTGGAAGCCTGAGTGATGCAGTTGGACAGTTAGAGAAGTGATGCTGAGGCAGTCCTCACCAGGATTAGGCAGAGATTTCTGATATTACACCATCTTGAGAATTTCATTGCCTCTCCCTGTATATGAAATGGAGGCACATGAGAAGATGGCCTGAAAGATTTGAAGATGTATGTGTGTGCATGCACAGGGCTCAGAATGCATTTCTTTGCTTGGGGAATGGGGGCAGAATGGAAAAGGGAAACATTTATTAAATGTATGTGCTAGGCTTTTGCAGCAGGAAGCAGTGGTGTATTAAAAATGTTAACTCTATAACCTGTCCTGAGCTCTGGCAGATTGTTAGGGATGACTTAAAGGTTGGAAAATCTTTGATCTGTAATGGAAGGTTGTTCTTGAAGAGAGAGAAAATCCTCTCTGCTATGCAGGAAAAGGAAAATGGTGGTCAGTCACTGAGGAAATCTTGAAGGCTGAAACCTAGGAATAGTTTTAAAGAGGCACTCTGGCCTCTTTACATGACTACTTCCTCACCCAAAGTTTGGTTGAGCTTTCAGAAGGCCATTTTCTTCTGCCACTTAGATGCTGGGGCCCTTGGTGTTTCTGTTGTCAGAGCCAAACTCTCCCTTTAGGGTAGGGGTTGTCTTGGTGTTTTGTGGGTCTCAGTAACAGGGAAAGGTCCATACTTGAGGTCCTGCAATTCGGACTCTGCAGCATCTCAAGTAGGTGGCAAACTTCCAGAAGCCCCAACTTTTCACAATTCCTTGACCATGAACTAACTTCCTGACCATGTAAGTCATTAACACTGTTAAAAAATAAATAATAAAAGCCAGGTACACAGCTGGTGTCCTGGAAAAATGGACATTCCCTGTGAATAAGTACCATCTACTACTACACTAATGACCAAAGTGTTCCTGCCAGCTCCATGCTGTCATGGGTTTTCTTTTTGGCTTTTTTTTTTTTCTGCTGTTTTTAATCATTTTCACTGTAGTAATGAATGGTTTAAAAATTGTCCAACAAGCTTCACACAAAAAGGAGCCAGCATTCCAAACCAGGGAGCTCATGCTGTAATGCTGGGGCTCTAGCCCTCCCAACCAGTTGAAGAAGTATTTGTCACTTTGGTCAGCCAAAGGTCACTCTCAGGAATATCAATCAAATGGAAAACAACATGGGTGTGAAATTGAAGTCACAACACCCTGTGAAAAATCCAAAGAGAAATATGGCATGCAGGGCTGCTCTCCAGCAGGGGTTTTGACATCGGGACGGCAGAATAGTCCTGGGCAATAATACCAGAGACCTGTATTTATGCCAAAACTCCCTAGTTTCTGCAGTGTGATGTTGGGAACCCATCACTTCTCTGCGCCCCTCTTCACTTTGTATCTGCCGTCTTTCTTTAAGGACAGAAATTCTTCAGAGCAGCACCGTGACAGTTACCATGTGTCCTACCACACCGGGTCCTGAGCCATACTGGAAATCCCAGGTGCTGCCTGCCAGGGTGAAACTCCCTCATGTGCACAAGATCTAAATATGATCTTTGAAGGTGATGACCACACTGTGGAGAATGACAAGTTTTGTCAATCAGTAGGGAAGGGGATTCTTCACTGTGAACAGCAAAAGCTGGGAAACAGCATCGCTCAGCTGGGCCCTGAGGAGAGTTCAGTCTCTCTTCATACCCTACTGCAGAGTTTCAGTAGGTACTCCCCTATTAACAAGGGTGGAAGAAAATATTATCAGAGATAAAGCTGAATTCCTTCCAAAAACATTGCTGAGGCCCTTTTAGAGTGTGAATCCAAATGGGTTTACTCTAGCAGTTTTTGCTCTTGCTACTGTTGTGCAGAAGATGCTAACTCAATAAAGTTTTGGTAGTGTAGCTCCTCCACACCACCCTGTTTTCTGAGCCAGAGCTCCTGGAATAAAACCTTTTAAATAGCAGGGAAAAACTTATTTATTAAACTCGCTGTAGATATATTAAGTTCTAAAATGATCTTATCTGGGGAAAAGAGGGGCTAGAATACAAACAGACCAACACTGCATGTGTCCACTCACATGCTGCCTCTCTGTTTTGTCTGTTGCAGATAATAGTCCTACTCCACCAGCACCATTTGATCACCGGATTGTCTCAGCCAAAAGGGTGGGGATCAGCAGTTATTATAATGTCAGTGAGAATGAAATTCTAGGAGGGTAAGTCACATGAACCCAATGGAAAGCAAGGCACAAATTTACATCTGTGCAACCCAGGAGGTGAATGCAAGCAACATGCCTCACTATAGCTGAAGACTCCGAGGATGCTGTAATACTTTACCTCATGTTGCATCCAGCAAGACATGGAGACATGTTGCCTTCTTTCTGTCAGTGGATCCCATGCCTGAAAAGACAGGCATGTTTTCAGATAGATCAGCAACTAACATGACAGGCCATGTAGTTGATTGGTCTGGAACACAAACCCTATGAGGAGAGGCTGAGGGAGCTGGGGGTGTTTAGCTTAGAGAAGAAGAGGCTCAGGGGGGACATCATTGCTGTCTACAACTACCTGAAGGGACATTGTAGCCAGGTGGGGGTTGGCCTCTTTTCCCAGGCAACCAGCAATAGAACAATGGGACACAGTCTCAAGTTGTGCTGGGGTAGGTATAGGCTGGATGTTAGGAGGAAGTTGTTGCCAGAGAGAGTGATTGGCATTGGAATGGGCTGCCCAGGGAGGTGGTGGAGTCACTGTCCCTGGAGGTGTTCAAGAAAAGCCTGGATGAGGCACTTGGTGCCATGGTCTGGTTGACTGGCTAGGGCTGGGTGCTAGGTTGGACTGGATGATCTTGGAGGTCTCTTCCAACCTGCTTGATTCTATGATTCATGGTGACATTGTTTAGGAGGGAGTGATGTTGTCATTTTTGATGACAGTATCATCTTGGATAAGGTTTTATTTCATCATGAAATTATAGCCCTCCCTTGGAGGACTGATGAGATGGAGAGTGGCAGAGTGTGCACACAAGTGAGTTCTTACCCTTACAGTTTGTTGACTTCCTCAGGGTTAGTCACTGCAGGTTGTGAGGTGAAGCATAATGAATCATGCAAGAGGGACAGTATCAGCTAGAACGGTGTGTGATTTTAGCATGCCTGAACTGAGTAGTTGCAAGTCTAATCTACACAACAAAACAGCAGCAACAGAGCAATTAAAATGGGATATTTCTGCTGTTTGTAACCTAGTTTACCCTCAGGGCTGATACCAGTACCATTGGATGATTTTTGTCTGTCTTATTTTTTTTTCCTTCCTAGAGGGCGATTTGGCCAAGTGTACAAATGTGAAGAGAAAGCAACAGGTCTGAAGCTAGCAGCCAAAATTATAAAAGCAAGAGGTCCTAAACAGAAGGTTGGTAGAGCATCACATGGGGCTTTTGTTCCCCAGTGGACACAGACCATGCCCAAGTGGCTCACAAGCCAGCACACTCATAGGACCTGCTGGACTTAGCTCTGGCTCAAGTTCTCTTTCTCTCTCCTCCAGAACTTCCAGTCAGTCTTTGGAGGGAAGTTTCCCTAATTAAAAAATGTAACTTTGTTTTCAGCAATCTGTGATTCTTTGGTTTTTTTCTTTTTTTGCTTTCTGCTGTTAAATCTATTAAAGGGTTTTATTTAATGGCAAAAACGTTTGTCAGGCCTGTGGCATAGTGTGTATCTTCCTGAGCACGTTGTAGCCTTTATTGCAGTGACTTTGATGTAATTTGTGAGGGATGCTGATAACAGGCTTGATCTGGGCTACTGACATCAGCAAATGAGAATTGGTCTGGCCTGTTTTGCAGCCTTATGACCACGTGGGGCTTGCTTTCACATGAAAGATGTGCTCAGCATTCTTTGTGTGACAGTGGTGGCATTAGTGACATTCAAGAGTAGGATTTGCCTCAGCTAACTGGAGATGCTAAGGTATAGATGTGTCTAAACAGGTCACCAAGAATCCCCAGGTAGTCAATGGAGAGGGGCCCATCCTAAACCGCACATCTGAAATAGCTGGACTCAATGGCGTACCAGTCTCACTCCTCTCTGCCTGCTCAGGGAGGTTTTGTGGACTGTCCTGGACTTATCTTGCAGAGGTTTATCTTGCATACCTACAGGTGATTGGATCAAGTCCTTTTCTGCTTCTTCCTTTACATCTGTGCGAACCCACTACTCGTCCACGTGGGTTCTTCCTTTTCCTCTTAAACTGAAGCAGGTCCCCACTCAAGCTCTGAGTTGAGTCTACTAGCCCCTATAGCCTTGCCACCTACCACTGCATGAACAATCAAAGGAAAATCCTCTGTTTGGGTGCCACCAGTGAAAACCAGAAGATAGTGTTGATGTCTGGTTCAAACTATGTCCTGTTTCAGGTAGCCTGCTTTCAGCAAGGGGTTTTGTAACAATTCTCATGACTCTTTGCAGGATGAAGTAAAGAATGAAATCAACGTTATGAACCAACTGAATCATGTGAACCTCATCCAGCTGTATGATGCCTTTGAATCAAAAAATGACATTGTACTAGTCATGGAGTAGTAAGTCTGTTCTTTGCTTTCTCTTCTTGCTTTTAGCACTCCTGCTAGAATTGTCCATTTCTTTCTTGCTTTCTCCTGAAATTAGAAATAGAGATTCTTATAGGTGGAAATAACATAGGAAAGTTGTTCTCAGGAACATTCCAGTTCTGTGAGACAAATGACAAGGCATCTTAACACCAAAGAGAAGCTATTTCTAGGTGCTGTGCCTAATCCTTATACTGGGTGCCTGAATGGATAAACCCAGTTGTTGTGCTGGGTTGTGCTCCTTAGGCACAGAATAATAGCTGCTTAAAGTCAAGTTAAGCAGATGTCTTGAGGAAGCCAGGAAGAGTGTAAGTAAAACTTGGAAAGGCTTAGCATAAGGCTTTAAGTTGCATGACTCTGGCTATTCTGGACAAAATTAGATGGTCCTCTGAATTTGGTGTGTGTGATTAGCATGTCATGAAAAGGAAATGTGTAGCTATGGATGGAGCATTCTGAAATGTCATGAAAAATTGCTGACTTTAGCTACTTTAAAATTGAAAATACTTTGTTGACTTTAGATACTTTGAAATTGAAACTTTGGATCATGTCCCTTTTAAACTCTGAGGGAGGAGACTGTGGATTCTCCAGCACGATGTCCTTGTTTTCCATGTGACTTCATTAACTTCACTAACAAAAAATGATGACTGGAGACAGCATAAGGTTCAAATTCCAAGACTTTCATCCTTACCAATAGATGGGTGACTGGACTCTCAGACCTTGAAGTAGTTCAGGCTGGTATGCCACATCTTGAGTACTATGTTCAGTTCTGGGCCCCTTAATTCAAGAGAGATGGTGAGGTGTTGGAATATGTCCAGAGAAGGGCAACAAAGCTGGTGAGAGGCCTGGAACACAAACCCTATGAGGAGAGGCTGAGGGAGCTGGGGGTGTTTAGCCTGAAGAAGAGGAGGCTCAGGGGTGACCTCATTGCTGTCTACAACTACCTGAAGGGAGGTTGCAGCCAGGTGGGAGTTAGTCTCTTCTCCCAGGCAACCAGCAATAGAACAAGGGGACACAGTCTCAAGTTGTGCTGGGGAAACTGTAGGCTGGATGTTAGGAGGAAGTTGTTGCCAGAGAGAGTGATTGGCATTGGAATGGGCTGCCCAGGGAGGTGGTGGAGTCACCATCCCTGGAGGTGTTTGAGAAAAGCCTGGCTGAGGCACTTAGTGCCATGGTCTGGTTGACTGGCTAGGGCTGGGTGTTAGGTTGGACTGGCTGATCTTCCAACCTGGTTGATTCTGTGATTCTATGCATGAGAACCCATTTCTTGGAAAGTACAGAGTACAAGCTCATATTGTGGACCCACCTTACTGAAGTGACTGTGAATGATGCAAACAGCCATCAGCATAAGTTCAATATTGCTCTACCTGCATTTGGATTGTGCCTTTCTTTCTTCAGTGTGGAAGGAGGAGAGTTATTTGACCGAATTATTGATGAAAACTACAATTTGACAGAGATGGACACAATCTTGTTCATGAAGCACATCTGTGAGGGGATCCAGTACATGCACCAAATGTACATTCTTCATTTGGATCTCAAGGTAATCAACTGAGATGTATGTTTTGTCCAGTGACTGCTGTGGAAAGGCCATACAACTAGCAAATTCTTGTGCAGAAACAGCAAAGCTCCTTACTCTGCTTTCCTTAGTCCAGTGTGTATTCACTTTAGTCACACTGATAACAGTTAAATTATTACAGGAGTAAGTAAATTAAATGGGAATTGTGATTGTGTGTTGCCAAGCCTCCTGACACTTGAATTTTCCAGACTGATTTTACAGCAAGCTTGCAGCTGACTACAAATACCTTGCTATTTTCAATATTCACATTTGGATCTGAAGATACTGCACAAATACTATTTAATTCAACTGCACAAGATCTCTGTTTTACACATCAGGCATGGGGTAGCAATTATCCCCATTTTTTACTATGCAAAACCTAAGGTATGGCTGAGTGGAACTAAGTGCAAGGGTCATTCAGGGTCAGTGGAAACCCTGCACATCTTTCTGAGGAATGCACAACACTGCTGTTGTTGTGAAAAGCCATTTTAAGGGAAAATACATTAAAATTACCTGCTAAAACTATAGAAATAAAAATAGATAGTGGCTGATGTAACAAATCCAGTACAGCTGTGTTGGGTTAGGCTATAGCTGCTAGTGCAGCTGAAAGCTCCAAGAAGGTGGCAAATTCTCTGCTACATACTTGCTTAGTTATCTGAATTTGCCAGCTATTAACACAAAAAGCACTCTAACTTACTTTTAAGAACAAATCCACCACTTACCTATTCTTATACTGGTCAATGGCTAATGGCTAACTGTCACCTCTTAGAAAACATTTGTTGTAAAAGCAGTTTTTGTTAGCCTGTACATTCGACCTGGCTCTTTCTCCCTTATTTTAAACAAATAATAGACTTCTTTCTTACCACTGCTTAGTGCAGGAATAAAACAGGATGATGTCTGTAGTTTTATGAATGGCAATAAAGCTTCCTAGTGATTCCTGAACTTTGCAGCAAAGCAAAAATAAACCAAAAGTGCATAAGATGGTTTTCTCTTTGGTGAGATTTTTTTATTACAGCTGCTGGTTTTGGCTTGCAATAACTGAGTTAATATAGTACATCTTTAATGTTGTTAACATATATATTATTGCAGTGGTTCAGCAAATGAGCAGATGCTTGTTGGGACCTGTTTCAGTTGCTCATCAATGACCAAGCTCACTTTGCTCTTTCTTTATAAACATCCAGTTACCTAGAAACCTGTCAAGCAGCAGTCAGCACAGTTCTTTGGGATGCATTAATTATGTTCTTGGAGATGGCACATTTTAAACATGAGGTCAAACTGCTGACAAAAAGATAAATATACAATCCAAGAAATTCTTCCCAGGAGCTTCTTTTCATGTACTTGCCAGCCATGGCTTCTCCCATCTTTTTCACTTGTTCATAGATTGCTGTCAGTTACAAATGAGTTTTGGGAAGAAAGCCTGAAATTGAAAGAAAATCATCCTGACTGTAATCATCTAGGACCTCAGAAACTATGGACATATGGTGGTTTTAAAAGTCCTGCATGTAAAATGAATTAGTAATGGTGACAAAGGTTAACTAAGGCTTTAAGTGTTGAAGGCTGTTTTGTTTCAAAGAGAACTCGATGTGCAACAAGATGGAGTAGCTATAAAATTGCTGGCAGTGGATAGGAGCCTGTATTTGAGGTATTTACATTTCAAAGACAATTGGCCAAAGTCTGTTCTCAGGCCCTTCTGTATGAATTTAGAGTAATTCTAGGATTCCTGCCAGGGCAGTGAAGAACAGCATTTGGCCCTGTGAAAATCCAGGGGGATTTAACCTGTGAATCTTACCTTTTGCTAAAATATCTGAGACAAGCATGAAGTTGATGTAACCAGCTTAATGTGTCAGTGTTAATCAGACAGTTACTGCCAGAGCATTCATGAAGTCAGAAGCTTGCAGCTGTAAGATAAACTTCAAAGCCCAACAAATTACTCTTTGTTTTATTTCTTTAGTGTTAAAAAAAAAAAAATCTGTGTCAGCTTATTGAGGTCTGTAAATTCAATGTCAGCATCCTAAAACCTGTCTTTGGGAGTCTACATTCTCTGTCCCTCTCCCCCTAATGAGTTCTTTGTCAGAACTGCTGCCTTATGAGAGATGTTGAGGTGCTGGAAGGTGTCCAGAGAAGGGCAACAAAGCTGGTGAGGGGCCTGGAACACAAACCCTATGAGGAGAGGCTGAGGGAGCTGGGGGTGTTTAGCCTGGAGAAGAGGAGGCTCAGGGGTGACCTCATTGCTGTCTACAACTACCTGAAGGGAGGATGTAGCCAGGTGGGGGTTGGTCTCTTTTCCCAGACTACCAGCAACAGAACAAGGGGACACAGTCTCAAGTTGTGCTGGGGGAAGTATAGGCTGGATATTGGGAGGAAATTGTTGGCAGAGAGAGTGATTGGCATTGGAATGGGCTGCCCAGGGAGGTGGTGGAGCCACCATCCCTGGAGGTGTTGAAGAAAAGCCTGGCTGAGGCACTTAGTGCCATGGTCTAGTTGAGTGGCTAGGGCTGGGTGCTAGGTTGGACTGGCTGATCTTGGAGGTCTCTTCCAACCTGGTTGATTCTATGATTCTATGTCAAATTGATTAGCCAAGAAGAAGTAAAAGCAGTTGCGAGACACAGAATGCAGGACCCCAACTGCCCTGTGTTATCTGGGGTGGAGCACTCATATGGAGAAATCTGCACAAGGAGGAAAGCAAAAGGTGCTTATGAGATGTTTGGTGTGGGTTTAGTGTTTCTTTACCTACATTTTCCTAGAAGGCCAGTTTTTGAGCTTGTTTCACATTAGAAGTGTTTTTTGGTTTCTCTTGGCAGCCTGAGAATATCCTGTGTGTGAACCGAGCGGCAAATCAAATCAAAATTATTGACTTTGGATTGGCAAGAAGGTATGTGCATATGCTCTTGCTAATCAGAAATGAAACAATGAAAAAAATGAAGCACTGCACCTCTACAATGACATAGGTGATGCATAATCATCACCCAAAAAGGCACTGCACCTCTACTGTGACATATGTGATGCATAATCATCACCAACTCTTCTTACAGCAAATCCTTTTAACCAGAGAAATCTTTTAGTAAGGAATGCTTGGAGCTGAATTAAATAAGATCTGTTCTGAAGCTTGTTTTCAGGTAGAAGGTTGAAAGAGGACTCGTTCTGACTAAGCATATAAGGATCTTAGGCAGCTGACATGGACAAAACCAATGATGTGTCTTGTCTGGTCTCTTGTCTCTGATGATATGAGAGAGTATAAGAGACCATCAAGGGTTGTTATAATATGCCCCATACTATATCACTTTCTAGTTTAATTGGGTACCATAACCTCACTGAAGGATTTACTGGTTAAAAACTCCATGCCTGTGATATGGAGAAGTCCCAAAAGGATGATAACAACTGCTCTGAGGAGTCCTTGAAATTGGAGTACTTTCCTTTGCGTAGCAGTTGGGGTTTGCACTAAAGCATGATATAAAGCTTGCAAACATTTTTCGTTCTATATATGGAGATACTTACTTTTACTTTTATGCCTCTGTCTGCCCTTCTTTTCCTACTGAATTTCCTGTATGCTTCTGAAATCCCTCTAAGTGCTGGACAGCCTACAACGGAACTTTAATGACAGCTGTAATTGATGTCCACTGTTAATGTTTGCATTTCCTAGGTATAAACCCAGGGAAAAACTTCGAGTTAACTTTGGAACTCCGGAATTTCTTGCTCCTGAAGTTGTGAACTATGAGTGTGTTTCCTTTCCTACAGATATGTGGAGTGTAGGAGTCATCGCTTATATGCTGTAAGTAGCATTCAGTACCTGCTTTGTAAGGTGTTCTAAGTTGAACCGTGTCAGCCAGCCACATTTGTCACTATACTGGAAGGTCCACAAAACCTGTACCCAAAATTCTGTATTCAGTAATCTTTCCTCTCTTCCAAGCTCCATGAACTTACCTTCTTTGTTTCATTGCACATCTCTCACGAGCCTTTGAGCCTCGTCCTTCCAGATTAACATAGGCTGCTTGATAAGTTTCCCAGTAGGTATGTGCAAGAGTGGGCTGGAAAGCCTGGACTATTGTGAAAGATGGTAATGCTTGGCATGTTAGGGAAGGAGGGTGGTTAATTAGTTGTGTAAAGAGAAGAGCAAATGGAAAGGGTCTGAAGACTTTCCTAGGCAACAACATATTACAAGACAGAGTGATTTCCCATTGGAATGGGCTGCCCAGGGAGGTGGTGGAGGCACCGTCCCTGGAGGTGTTCAAGAAAAGCCTGGATGAGGCACTTGGTGCCATGGTCTGGTTGACTGGATAGGGCTGGGTGCTAGGTTGGACTGGATGATCTTGGAGGTCTCTTCCAACCTGGTTGATTCTATGATTCTATAGTCCAGGAGTATTATAACAGGTGGCACATTGGAGGTTATGTACAGAAAGAGGAAGAGACGGGACTGAATATATTTTTATGTGCTTTAGCCTCAGTGGATTGTCTCCTTTTTTGGGTGATAATGACAATGAGACCCTCAACAATGTCCTGTCCTGTTGCTGGGATTTTGAAGTGGAGGAATTTCAAGGTATTTCTGATCAGGCCAAAGATTTCATCTCAAAGCTTCTCACCAAGGAAAAATGGTATATAATCCTTTGCAATATGTGTTCCATGTCATCGTGTTATAGTTGTGTCACTTGTGTTGCTCCATTGCAGAATTCTTGTGACTTAAGTTTTTTATGTCTATGTAGAATATTATAAGGCACTTTGTTGATGTTGTTCATTGTGTCCATAGCTCTGAAGTTACCTGAATAACTTTTTGCTGTGAAGCAAAACTTACTTCATGTTTTAGCTGCCATCTGGTGTAGTGTCCTGAAATAACAGCATTTCATGATGGCAGAACGTATGACCTGTAGGAGATAATTGTTGAATTGTAAGATTCTGGGACAAACACTTAATAGCATTCTGGTTTTCCTTTAGTTGGAGATTAAGTGCAACTGCTGCCTTAAAACACCCATGGTTGTCAGACCACAAGCTCCACTGCAGACTCCAGGTCCCTACATTTAAATATGCTTGTGCATTGTAGATCTGCTCTTGCCTTCCTGTGTTGCCACATCACTATTTGCTTTGACATTTTTCTTACCTGTGTCTGAGTCTTCTTTGCTGCTGCATTTCTTGCCACTCTGAGCCACGTGTGTCTCCTTGCCTTTTTTTTAGCTGCTATAGCTTGCATGCTCACACTTGCTCATCAGTTCCTGCACATCTGGGAAGAAATATAAGATCATGCATTTGCTGTGTGTTGCTGAGTGGATCTCTTTCTTAGCAAAATATGAGTGTTTACAAAAAGGAGCATTGAATTACCATATGAAAAGAGCTTCCCATCTGGGGATGATTCTGCTTCCTTCTTTGAAAAGCTTTTCAGGCTCTCCCCAAGTCCCCCGTGAGTGCTGTTAGATTTCATCCTGCCTCTTCCCAAGAGCTACCTTTCCCAGCAAAGCTTGGAATCCAATGTGTACCTTTGTGCACCTTCTTGCCCTTTGAAGGTAGGCAGCTTAGTGGCCAACACGAAAGAAGCAGTTGTTTGTTCACAAACAATTCATCTGGGCTGAGCTGGAGGACCAACAAGGTTTTAAATAATGTTGTTTATTTGTTTAATAGTCAGTGAGTTTGGTTCACTGTTGACTAGTTCTAAGTGAGTCTACTCTGTGGTTCAGTGGTTCGTGAGGGGATAATTCTAAGCAGGTTTCAGGATTTTTACAGCATTTGAAGGGGTTCATGAGGGGAAAATTTTAAGCAGGTGTCAGGATTTTTACAGCATTTGAAGTGCAGTATTCAGTCCCTCCTTTACAGGCAAAGCACATCTATGTTAAATAAAGCAACTGCTATATTGCTTTGCAAATTAGCTTCACTAGATATGCTGATGTGCAGTGTTCTGCCATTCCCTTAACTAGAGGTAAGATGTGATTGATCTTCAACTAATGCTCCAATAATGACATCTTCCTTTTCTGTGTTTTTATTTTCCCACAGAAGAAGGCTAAAAGTGACTTAGTGTCCCAAGCACCCCCTGCTCAGTAACCTCTGAAAGAGCTGCCAGACAGAAGGTTTGTTTCAGGTCTCAAGCATTTCTTCAAATATAAGTGCTGTAGCCCTTGTGGAAGGGATCATCGGGCAGTTGGAAACCTCACATAGTCCAAAGTGCACAGTTCAGTCTGTATTCACCACCACCCCTGCTGTTGTCTGGAAAGCATTTGAAATGCACACTGGCCCTATCACTTGTACCAAGCCATAGCAACGTGCAAAAACCTCATCTGTATGGAGCCATATGTGCTGCAAACCCTTGCCATTTTAGAGGGAATGTTTATGCTCCCACTGGCTCTCACGGGGCAAGGTTTCACCCAATAATTTTTCTGTGTTGAAAGCTTTCAGCTTTTCATGCTGTGGTTAGGAGTATGGTTTAAGAAAGGGTAGAAATATGAATAGTAATTACTTCTTAGCAAAGGCATGGACCAGACCCTCAGGGCAGCTCCACTGACTTCAGTGAAATTAAAAGAAGCTGCTCCACACTTTCAAGGACCCAGTTCAGACATGGTGCTTCTCTGCCCATTGATCCTGTAGCAACCCCAGCAATGTTGACAGAGCATCTCTCTCTGCCCTTTTGTTTCTGGTTCCCAGTTTTGGCTCTTTCATTAACAAACACTTCATTAGTGGTTCTCAGGCTGTCTTGGTTGCTTCCCTTGGGGATTAGGGAGAGTCAAGTCTGCTCTTATGTCCTGTCTCTGGTCTTTGACCAAAACATACTCACTCAAGCTACCTCAAGTGGTACAATATCTCCATAAACCAGTACACCAATTCCCACAGACACTTTTACCAACTACTACAGAAGTTGGTGCCTCTGTTGAGGGACCATGGGAACCAGTCAAATGTTCTGGGGCATCTCTGGGCAAAACTCAGTGGAAGGTCATGATGTGAATGAGACTGAGAACACACACGCTGTAAAAACCACTTCCCTGTAGTCATGCATCATGAGTAACAATGAAGATGCCAAAATAAAAGTAGTGCACTTTTCACCACAAGCAAGTTTTTAATGCTGCCATCATCCATCATCTGCTTGGTAGAGCAAGTGATGTACTGGGTTCTGTTTGCAACAGGTTATGTTGAGAAACACATTAAAAAGAGAGTATTGTGAGAGGTTGAAATTCTTGTTCTGTTTTGACTAAGTAACATTAAAACAGGTTTTGTACTGTGTAGTGTAGTAACATAGAATTTAATGGTCATTAAAGAAGTTATCTGGGGGACTTGGAACTCCTTTTCCATGCTATGCTGGAGGTCATTATTCTATCTGCTTGCTCTCTGAAGCTACATAAATTCCTAATATGTCTGAGCATCAACTTCTCTAATGGGAATCAAATAGGAATTCCTCAATAGGAATTCACTGGTGCTGGGAGAGGTTCATGAAGCTTTGGTCCACTCACCTGGGCACTTCCATGTAGTAGTTTTCTAGGCAGGTTTTCATAGACTCTGTTTTATCTCTTTCCCATTTCAAGCCACAGCAACCAAATGGTGCAAATTCTCCCCCTCTGATGCATGAAACACTGTATGAGCACAGTTCTCTGTTACAACCAAGCTCAACTTTGAGATAAATTGACTGCCCAACAGCAGTCAAAATGATTTTTAAATAAACTTTTTATAGCTTTGTAGCATAGTAACCTACCCATGATCTAACTTGCAGGAAAGTCTGGTTTTGGCTTTTGCTGTGTTATTTCCTCTCTGTGTGTTTTTCTTTTTGCAGTTTATTTGAGTTTACTTAATGAGTGGATCTAAAGTCATAGCAGTGCTTTGTTTTTAAAGAATCTCTTTAGCTATTTTTATCAGGCAAGTGGTATGGTTACCACATTTAACCCAAAATAATATGCTCAAGTGCCAGTTGATTTAGACCTGGAATTATAAATGCTTGCAGTGGTAACACAAATAAATGGCTAGGTTTGTAGCATGCCTTTTCGTGCTGTGACCTGTATGAGAAGAGAGGCAAAAAAGCAGGGTAGCTGCATTTCAAGAGAGACTTTCAGGACCATTTCTGCACTTAACAAAGAGGCCTTGTCTTTTAAATGTTGTATAAACCACGTCACAAGTAAGGTCATTGCAAGAACCCTTTGTAAGCAAGAAGCTTCAGCTCTGCTAGCTTTTCCTTATGCACCAAGAAACCACCATGTGGTTGTCCTAGAATGCCTGACCAAATGAAGAAAAAAGGAGAATAATACTGCTGAATTAACTGGATTCTTGCTTTGTTTATTTTGCAGAAAAGCTGCTGTGTGGTTACTGCTGCTGAGAGATTTGAAAATAGAGCAGTCCTGGTGCTTTACCCTCCTGCCGTGACCGAGACTCCTACTGAATGGACCAACAGCTCTCTAGCTGCAGGACAAGTCCCAGCATTGCTGAGCTGCTTCTTCTCTATTCAGCTGTTGAAAGAAGGAAGGTATTTCTCCAGTTTGCAGGAAGGTGTTTCTTCTGGAACATCATGTTCTCCATGTCTGGGAGTGCTACATTAGCTTGGATTCATAATGAACTTTTCTCTATTTGTCTTACATTCTCATTTACTTATCAAAGGCTCCTTAAAGTTCAAATGATCAGGTTAAACTGTTTCTCATCTCAGCCCAGAAGGTAGTCTGTCGTTGTGTAATATCTGTAGCCAAGGTTGATTTGACACTGGAGTCAAATAATGTAACAACAACAAAAAAAAAATCCATTCAATTTAAAGCTGCCTTATGTGGAAGACTTGGAGTTTGTTTTTCTTGTCACACTCAAATGAGCTAAGGATTAGCTCAACCCAAGTTAAAGCCACATTAATGGAACACCAGTGAAGTGAGAAATGAGGCTTTCCTTGCACATAGGCGAATTTGCTGCAACTGTGATATGATACATTGTAGGATTTTTTAGCCTGATGAATTACTGTTCACCTTGAAATACACCTGGATTAATTAAACAGGGGAGAGAACAAGGCAGTATTCACTTGCACTCCTGCAGGCTTCCTTCTCCCATGTGCAAGGAAAACTCTGTGTTATTTCAACAGAAGGTGATTTTATACCAGCTAATTGGTTTAATGCTAATAGGACTGATTAAGACCATTGGCAAAGGGAGAGTCAGTTCCCTGCTCATTATAACCTCTGGCTACAGGCCCGAAGGAAAATCCTCTGTTCTTCTAAAGTTTTCTTTCCTTATCTTGCTCCCAAGCCTTTCTTATTCTGAACTAGATAAAAAGCTGGGAGTCAGAATATCTAAATGCTTTACCTGAGGTTGGTTGAGTGTAGCTTATCATTAAGTGAACCTGAGTCTTAGTTGCCTAGGCTGTGAGTTTAAAATGTGAGAGTTATTCCTGCTGTAGTATATAGATTTCTGACTGCTTGGTTTCAGGGCAATGCAAATATGAAGTATAGTGAGTATTTGATTCAGTGATGCTGACATATTGTGATACCTTCAGATTTTCTTTGATTTAATCCAGTTTCTGCTCAAACTACATATTAACATGCCTATATATATATTTATCTTTACATTTCATGTGTATTTATATTTAAATTATGTCTTTTTTTTTTTAAGGGGATCAACATAAAACATCGTTAGCCATCACCACCCTATGAAATGTTTCTCATACCTTTGTCCTTTCTGGACAGTATTTGTATTGAAATAAAAGTGTCCCATTAATGGGACATTATGGCCATGACATTCTCTACAGCCAAGATTTTAAAGCCATTTTAGCAGAACTCTTAAGACCTCTCCTGTGAATGAACAGGGCTTCTCAAACCTGTGAAATCTAAGAAATTGTTGTACCACTTGTTGTAAACACACAAGACCCATTACTACTCTCCCTTGATGACTCACTACGTGTGTAACTGTGACAGCATGTAGAGCACTGCTACTTTCAAATTCTCATCTGTAGTCTTAACCAAAGTAAACTTGGACTAGCAGAAATGCAGGTTTCTTGGAAAAAGACTAAGCAGTCTCAAAGCAAGAAAATGAGCATGTGGCTTTTAAATAGAAACTGAACTCCATATTTTTGGCCACTGTTTATGGTTGCCTGTGCAAAATAAACATAAAAGCTACCTTTCTGTTAAGGCTGGAGTTCCCACTCCCCTTCTGACTGCCTTCAAAAGAGTGCATCTTTTTGTACAGTAAACAACTCAAATGTTCAGGCTGAAATCAGCAGACCACTATGGAATGACAAGATCTCATTATGATCTTTAGTGCCAGTATTGTAGGGTTGGGTTGTGGGTTTTGTTTCTCCTGTGGTAGGTTTTACATGGGTATGACTAAATTGCATGTTGGTTTGAATCCTATTAACTAAAATAACAGTGTGACTACAGTCTTATCTGCTTTGTTTTTCAGTTGAATTAAGAGGATTTATCATTTGTGGATATATACATCTGAGCAGTAATTAAGAGCTTAGAGACATATAGATCAGCTCTGTGTTGGTGTGCTGTACTGAGGCAGCTGCAGAGTCTACAGGAGCCATGGGAGTGCATGGCTTCTGTTGCACACACCCAGAGCTCACCTGTACAGCACTCCATCAGAAATATACACTCTTGGATTACCAGGGAGAGTGGAAGAGCTCCATGTATTCCACACTCTTTGGGAGGCCAGGACCTTTCAGAAGGCATGACTTGAGGAGAAGTCACCACAGTAGCCCCTTGCTTGTGCAACAGGACAACATGCTAATACACTCAAGGAATTTAACTTTTGTTCTTACCCACACAGATAATGATGGTCACACTTCTGAGTTTTATCTGTAAACTGCTCCAGTGTTTCATCCTTAAAACAGCCCCTCTGGTGGGGATTGAAGTTGTGGTGAGGACAGCTGGTAAAGGATAGACTGTGTGAGTCTCTACAGTGAAAGGAGGTATTGTTTGGTGCCCAGACTTAAGAGCAGGAGTGAACCTATAGGTGCCTATGAGAGGAAGGAAAAATCCCAAAGCATAGTTCTTGTTATTGCCCCATAGACTCTGGCTCTGCAGCACTGAATCATTACCAGAGTCATTATCAAGGGTAAAAAAATATACTGCTGTGTAATTATCAATGTGCCTGAGAAAAATATTTCCAGAGAAGTTTGGTTCTGTCTTTTCTGCCTGTTTTATTCTTTGTTAAACACTAACTTAGCTTCTCAGCAGCTTTCTGATTCAGCCTCACTGTACTTCCAGCAGCATGCTGTTTTGTGTGTGTGTTTTTTGTGCGTCTGGGTTTGGTTCCATTCTCCTTAAACAGGTTCTGGAATGACTAACAGGCTGAGACTACTATGTTAAATCGTTGGTTTGGGACATCATTATTTTCTTCTAGGTAGTAAGTGGACTAGATTCTTAAAAGTCAGATTCAACTAGATCAGGCTGTCCAGGGCCACATCAAGTCTGATATTGAATGTCTTCAGGGATGGAGCCTCAACCACACACCTGGGCAACCTGTTCCAGTATGATACCACTCTCATTGTAAAGAACTTTCTTATTATGTCCAACCTGAATCTGCCTTGCTCCAGTTTAAAACCATTGCTCCTTCTCCAACCACTACAAGCCCTTCTAAATAGTCCTTCCAAAGTCTTCCTGTAGGTCCCCATTAGAATCTGAAATGTAGTTGTAAGGTCTCCCTAGAGCCTTCTGTTCTCCAGGCTGAACAGCTCCCATTTTTTCAGCCTGTCTTCACAGGAGAGCTGCTCTGGTCATCTTTACAGCCTTTCTCTGGACCTACTCCATTAGTTGTCAGTCTCATATAATCCACTCTGGAGACTGAAACAGAAGCTTCTTCTTTGTTTCTTTTTCATATTCCTTCTATTGTCAGAAGCTGAATAAAATTAAAGCTAAATTATCCTTTAACTTGATTCCAGCCAGGAATAACAGCACAGCTCCACAGAATTAAATGAAGGAATTTCTCAGTCTACCTTACGAGTAGCACAAACCTCCAGTTTAACCCTCCCCACTCCCTGCAAAAAGACCCAAAACTATTTTGCACCAGTCGTGACCAGTAAAAAAGAAAATGTTAACATTTGAGGAATCTCAATCAAGAGACAGTTTTCTTGCAGCAGTTGAATTGTTGCAGTGAGTCAAGCTGTTTTAGCACCTTCACTTTAATGTTGGCATTACAAAGCACTGAGAGCCTCTTTCAGCAGAATGGCCCTCACCAACAGGAGTTGTGACAGTACATGTTTGTTAGCTTTTCTTGCTGATGGGGACCTGAAAACATCTCATTCTCTTTCCTGGCCCCACCAGTGAGCAAAGCAAGTCTTAGCTTGTGGACTTTTAACGTGTGATAATGATCAAGGTTTTGCTTTAGTGTCAAACCCACAGCAGCAAGGAATGAACGAGCACCAATGCTCCAGGCTCCTTCCAGGAGGATGCTGCATCTTCACATACTACTTTTGTCATTGCTGATGGTTGTCTTTGTGTGCTGTGTGAGTAAAACTAAACACTGCATGAATCAGTTTAGGGACATTAGAATGTTTCACCTTCCATGAAGGCTTGGTAGCTGAACAACTAACTACCTATTTCACATCTTAGCTGAAGTTTGGTAGAGAGAACATTTTGTAAATATGTTGTTTTGCTATGTCTGTAGAGTGAGTAGTCAGAGTTTGGTGCAGCAGAACTAATGTCTGTGTACCCTCCAGCAACTTCTCTTACATTTAGATGCCAGGCCTGTGAGAACTAGATTATGAAGCATGTGGATTTTCTGTACTGTATCACCTCAACTTGCTTATCTGGATTTGTAGATTATCTCTGGTATGTTTTCTTCTGTGTGAAGCAGTCTTGTGAAAAGATGACTGAGGAATAAATGCTGATTTTGTTTATTCCAGGGGTTTTGTTTGCTGTATTTAATGAGCCTGAAGTGATACTAGTAAGTGAAAGAGAGAAACGTGGCCTTTTTGCCAACTGCCGTCTCTAGGTATGTAAGGATAAAAGAAGAACAATCATTGGAACTAATAGGGTCACAGAGCACTGTGACAGGCTGCCCAGAGAGGTTGTGGAGTCTCCTCTGGAGATTTTAAAGTCCTCTCTGGATGTGTTCTTGTGCGACCTGCACTAGATTCTGTGGTCCTGCTCTGGCAGTGTGGTTGGACTCAAAGATCTCCAGAGGTCCCTTCCAACCCCTAACAACCTGTGAATCCTGTAATTGTTGCGGTTTTGACTCAGCTGTGTTGGCTGAGTTCCAACACAGTTGCTCACATAGAGAAAAGGGGAGGGAAAAACCCCTCAGAGCCCTGTGAATTGAGATAAGGAGAGTTCAATAATACGATATAAAATACCATATACAGTGTATTTTGCAGGAAGCAGAGTGAAAAAGCAGAAGCAAGCCAGCAAGCCAATAAAGTGGAAGAGACCAACACCCCAAGCCTGGAAACCAAAGAAACCCCTGGAAACAGGAAATATCTCATGATACAGTTCAGACTATAAGCCCCACAGTCCTTTGCTCCAGCCATCCCTTTCCTTATACTTCAGGCATGATGTCAGCATGGCATTGAATGACCATCAGCTGATTTCAGCCAGCTGTCCTGACTGCTCCTTGATACCCAAGTTGAAGACACTGAAGTTTCACTCAGGATTGCAGCTTGTACTTGTCAGAAACTCAACTTTCTCTGCAGGTAACTAGGACCTGAGGTGCTCTTGCCATCTGTATTCAGCAAGTGTCATTTATTCTGTGTGGCTTATCCACAGCTGTGGTTGCAGCAGCTAGCATTCACTAAGGTTGAGCAGCAGCTTTGCCTTCATACCTTGCAAGGCTCTCATGGATTGGTAGCCTGTATTCAATGAGCTAAGCTTCACCCATCTAAGACCTGTGCCTACAAGAAGACATCCTCCTTATGAAGCTCTACATCTGCTTAAGACAGCTCCATGACCTCAAATCGTTTTGACAGTGTTGCTTAGCTCAGGCAAAGCCTTTTTCTTGGTGTCCTTCCTGTGCACATAGATGACAGACTTCCCTTCCAAATTGGTGGGCTGCACAGCCTTCACAGAAAGGCTTTGTTTCCTCTTGCTCCTGAAAAATGCCACCAATGTGATCAGTGCTGCTGGGAACATCACAGGACTACAATCACATCCATAGCCACATCTTGAGCCTGAACTTGGGCAACAGCATTTCATAGAATCAACCAGGTTGGAAGAGATCTCCAACGTCATCCAGTCCAACCTAGCACCCAGCCCTATCCAGTCAACTAAACCATAGCACTAAGTGCCTCATCCAGTCTTTTCTTGAACACCTCTAGGGACGGTGCCTCCACCACCTCCCTGGGCAGCCCATTCCAATGCCAATCACTCTCTCTGTGAAGAACTTCTTTCTAACATCCAGCCTATACTTTCCCCAGCACAACTCTGTCTGCCTTGTGACGCTGATGAGTTCAGTAGGTATCCAAAAATCTGTAGAGTTCCTATGCCTGACCAGGCCTTATGCATTTGCTCTTCATTTGTCTTTCTTGGAGCACGTCACTGTGGTTTATTTTCTGGTGCCTCTGCCCCTGGATAAGAGTCTTTGTCCTGCAAATACTGGTATCTGTATTTCAGAGCTGATAAGGAAGACTTTGCCAGAGCACCCTGGTCCTCTCAACAGCTCCTGCTAAATGCATGTCACTGGCAAAATAAAACAAATGGGGGTAGAATAACTCCCTGTATGTGTCTGTAAAAGCAGCTCCACGCTTTTAAAATGTGTTTGCTAGGTTCATGTGGTTAAAAATATGTTGACTACAGGGGAAAAAAAAGAAACTTCAACAAGGGACATTCATAATTCTTCATTAATTAATAGTCAACCCTTTTTCTCCCCCAATTATTTCAAGCACCTGCTCACAGTAAATTTCCTTTGCATTTTTTTTCTTTAATGGTACTTTAATATTACCCAGAACTTGGAAACATGCACTAAGCTTCTCTTATTTTTAATTATTTTCAAATTAATTCTAGTTTTCTGAATCTTTTCAATGCTGCCCATTTGTTCAATAAACCTGAATTCTAATTTTAATATTCTCCCCCCCACCCCCACCTTCTTAAAGGCCTCCTAAAGTTTCCAGAGACTTTTTTTATGGGCTGTTTTAATGAAAGCTTTTGGAAAGGGGCTGGAGATTTCCAAAGTCCTCTCTTGAAGCCTCCTCACCCAAAAAAAAAAGGGAGTTGAAAAAAAAAATCACTTCATCAAGGGTGACTCACATCTCTTGCATATAGTAGTATTCACCTGGGAGCTACACCCCCTTGTACCCAGAGTGCAGGCTGGTGGTGTGTGTGGGAGCAAAGGGCTCATGGTGGCTGCAGTGAGAAGCCAGGCTGTCTCAGCTCCAGGCTATGCCTTTGAGGGCTGGCTATAAAGCTTGCAGAAAGTGAGGAGCACCTTTGCCCTCTCTTTGGACCAGGTCCTAAATCAATGAAAGCTTTGGCAGGGAGCACAGTATGTTGGGGTCTGCCCCTGCTGCTGCTGCTGCTGGGACTGACTGCGGAAGGAGGCCATGCTGGAGGGTCTGCTCCATGAGTCTCATCTTTCAGGACCTTCTGGGAGCAGCAGCAGGACCACCCCCCAGCAGCATTGCTCCTGCACTGCTGCTCTGTTCTTGATCTCTGCAGATGCCCATGTTTCAGGGACTGAAAGAAGATTTCTAACTGTAGGAAGTTATTAGTTGCCTTTCCCCCCCCCTCCCTCCTCTCTCTTTTTCCCTCGGTGACAGTGCTGTCAAAGAGCTGTTCAGAGGGCTTGAACTACTAGACTTAGTCTCACAGGCATCAGCAGACAGGGAAAAGCTCAGAAGCTAATGAGAAGTTCAGAAGCTAATTGCAAATGTGGTATCTCATGCAAATGTGATGTCCACTAAATGTTCACCTAAACACATCACCACCAAACCACTCTCCAGCAGTCCTGGCTAGCCAGGGAGGTCCCAGCTGACTGCAGATTGGTAAATGTGGCATCCATCCACAAGAAGGGCCAGAAGGTGAATCCTGGGAACTACAGACATGTCAGTCTGACCTTGGTGCCAGGGAATGTCATGGAGCAGGTTGTCTGGAGTACCTTATGCAGCATGTGCAGGGAAAGAGATGATCAAGCCCAGTCAGCATGGGCTCGTGAAAGGTAGGTCATGAATGGCTAACCTGATCTCCTTCTATGATAAGGTGAGCTGCTGAATGGGTGAGGGAGAAGCTGTGGGTGTTGTTTAACTGGACTTTAGTAAAACACTTGACACTGTCTCCATAGCATCCTCCTGGAGAAACTGGCGGCTCATGGCTTGGCAGAGGAGGGCAATGAAGCTGGTGAAAGGTCTGGAGAACAAGTCTTTTGAAGAGTAAGTGAGGAAACTGGAGTTTAGTCTGGAGAAGAGGAGACTGAGGGGAGGCCTTCTCACTCTGCAGCTATCTGGAGTGAGACAGATGTTGGGATCTTCTCCCTAGTGTCAAGTGAAAGAACAAGAGGAAATGACCTGAAATGCACCAGTGCAGGTTTATATTGGATATGAGGAAAAACTTCTCTATTGAAAGAGTGGTCAGGCATTGGCATAGGCTGCCCAGAGAGGCTTTTTAACCTGGAGGTGTTAAAAATACTTGAAGACGTGCACTTTGGGACATGGTTTAGTGGCTGTGGTGGTGCTAGGTTGGTGGTTAGACTTGATGATCTTAAATGTTTTTTCTAACTGAAATGATTCTGTGATTCTAAAACCTGAGGTTCATTGGTTAGGTGGCATTGCCATGTGGGAATGACCAATATGTTTTTCTGTAGCATGTTTTACATCAACATATGGTGGCTTTTAACCTCTCACACCAATGCTTTCTCATTTTTCCTGCTGCATTGCAATTATACATGCAGTTTTGGCAGCACTTGGCCATGCTCAGTGCTCCCTGTTTGCTCTCTTCCCCACAGATCCCTCAGCAGCAGCTATGCAAATGTGGGCAGCCAATTTGACTTCCATGCAATAGCAGCAAACTGGGTCCTGACCGTGGACACCTTCCTGAGCTCTGTCCAAAATGAACAGTCAGACAATCAGTGCTACTGGCAAGGAGCTGGTAGCAATAGGAAGGTGGTGCCCTCTTTATGAGGAGCATCTGAAGAGACAGTGTGTGGGTCAGGTGCCAGTTCCCTTTGTGCCTCCTCCCCAGGGCCAGGGAACCTCACTCAGTCCTACTGGTACCCAGCGGCGCCTCGCAGCTGTGTACCACTGATGTGCACATGGCACTCGCGACAGAGACCTTGCTGCAAGCAGCGAGTGTGACCGGAATGTGACCACGAGAGGTCAGCATTGCTGTTCCTTAGTCAGTAAAGGCATCACTTCCATCTCTCTGGTGAGGAGCTGCTTTGGACGGCCAAGCTACAGACCGAGCTGGGTTATGTAATGCTGTGCCTCTTCCATACCTCAGTTAGGCATCACCATGCAGGTGAAGACAGGGGACCTTTAAAGTAGCTTTGAGTAACGAAATATTGTTTATTTTTATACACAAACTGCACTAAATACAGCTTTTAACCTCTCCCTGCCACAAGCTTGTTCTTAGCTTACCAAGGAGAAGGACCCAGGAAAGTGCCTGAGGTATGATATCAGAGAAGGATTGAAGAGTTTGTGTCTGGCCAAGACGAATAGGGGAAAATGAACAGTGGAGCTAGAGGTGCTTCTTACCCTACTGCTGGTTTACACTACTCTCCCTCTAGCAATAACATCACTTTAGGTCCTCTGCAGAGCATGAGCAGAAATTAGATATGATTTAGGATATGCATGTAAATCATCTGACAGGAGTAGAAAAGCATGAAGAAACTTACACACCCCTGTTATGAACAGAAATCTCCACACCATATGGCTCGTGTGTTGGCTCTTGCTTTGCATTTGCTGGGTTGAACAAGTCCCTACTAGCAAATGTATCCTCACCTTAATGCTGTTAGGCTAACTGCCAAAGCTCTCTCTTCAGCTCCTTATGGTCTTTATGGTAAGAGGGGTTGCTCTTTCCTGTCTCTCACCAGAGAATCACAGGATGCTTGAATAATTCTCACCCATCTCTTTTGCATGTAGATGTTTGTTCTGCAAGGTAATTCTCATGAATATACCAGCATACAAGTGGCTGTCACCACAGTGCCAGGTATAACTGGAGCATGGGGTCCTTCCTTTTCATTCCTCAGCTGTCTCTCTCCATGCTCTTTACCACTGTTGGACTCACTGGTTGTTAGGTCACTAAATTTCAGCAATGACCTGCAAGTTCCCACTACCTGACTTTCACTGCTGGCCATGCAGAAGTTCCCAGGCCATGAGCAAGCCCTGTGTTCCTTTGGCATCTTTTAAACAATACTGATGCACAGGTAGTGGTTATTGAACTCCAGAAGTGTCAGTTTTCACTAAGTGCCCTTGCCTTCTTCCTATGTACCAGCTGAAGACCTCACGTCACAGCAGTGTCTAAGGTCACTCCAAACGTCCTCACTCCATCCACCAGCAGCTGGAGCCACACATTCATTCAATCAAAGCTTGAATTCCAGACAAACCAGTAGGGGCAACAGAGGAGAGCTGTTATGGAAATAGGGCACAAATCAGGGAGGATCTTGTTTGTGATCAAGGGAAGCCCAGTTCTGGGCCACTCAATTCAAGAGAGATGTCGAGGTGCTGGAACGTGTGCAGAGAAGGGCAACAAAGCTGCTGAGAGGCCTGGAGCACAAACCCTATGAGAAGAGGCTGAGGGAGCTGGGGGTGTGCAGCCTGGAGAAGAGGAGGCTCAGGGGGGACCTCATTGCTGTCTACAACTACCTGAAGGGAGGTTGTAGCCAGGTGGGGGTTGGTCTCTTCTCCCAGGCCACCAGCAACAGAACAAGGGGACACAGCCTCAAGTTGTGCTGGGGGAGGTCTAGGCTGGATGTTAGGAGGAAGTTGTTGGCAGAGAGAGTGATTGGCATTGGAATGGGCTGCCCAGGGAGGTGGTGGAGCCACCATCCCTGGAAGTGTTCAGGAAAAGCCTGGATGAGGCACTCGGTGCCATGGTCTAGTTGACTGGATAGCCCTAGGGTGCTATTTTGGACTGGCTGATCTTGGATGTCTCTTCCAACCTGGTTGATTCTACGAAGAAAGCTATATACAGGTAGTACAGAAGCAAGCTAGAAACAATCTAGCCCTAAGGCAAGTCAGAGACAGGGCTCACTGCACGCAGATGAAGATGATGGGAGCAGGCGTGAGGAACTCCACTAGTATCATATTTGCCAGCGAGGAAAAACTACTCCTGAGGGATTAGCAGAATGTTTTAAAGCAAGGCCTAAAAGAACAGAGTTCAAGTTAATCTCAACATGCTCAGCACAAGAGCACACTCAATATAAAGGCAGCATTGTCAGTTTTCAACATCAAAGCATCATGCCTTCCAAAATACTGAGAGCGGCTTAAAGATCTTGAGACTTCTTAAAAACAACAAATGTCAATTTCCTTTCATTTTCCTCTGGGTTTTGGAGCCTTTGGGGGAGAATTTTCTTCCTCTTTGTTGCAAAAGCAAAGGTTTACCTTCTGCTCTGAATGAATGCAAAGGGCCGTGTGGACTCTCTTGATTCCAGTTTCAGAGTCTTTAAGGGAAACACCAAAAGTCATTAAGATGTGCAATTAAATCACGACCGTGGCTAACACAGCAAATATAAATGCAAGCCGTGCCCTAGAGAACAAAGACCCATTCATTCTACCTAAATTGGTCTTGAGACTTGATTGCTGCCTTTTTTTTTTTTCCTTCTCCCTTACCACCTCCCCACCCCCCCATAATTCTTCAGAAGGAGGGAGAACTTTCTTGGCTTGTGCCACATCCTGGATAGTCAGAAAATCCTGCACTCAGCTGTCTGAGTCTCTTGTCTCCTGTCTGCCAACCCTCTAGAAAAGTGGGGTTACAGGCAAACATAAGCAATGAGTGAGCAGAAATAAAGAGCCTTGATAACTGAGGTAAAGTGGCTATTATGCAACTAGGAATGATAGAGGTAGAAAAGAAGGAGCTGGAAATGTTGAAAGGCAGCTGAGGTTACATTCCTCATTGGAAGTAAGAGGTGAAGGAAGATCAGTCGGCAGCAAGAGCTCTTGCTCTGTACGTGGAGAGGGATTTGCCAGCAAGGGATATTAATGATCTGAGAGTGAATTGCAAGTCCACAAGGGAAATCTGAACTGAAAATGGAAAAGACAGAGAGCTAGGCAAGGGGATTTGTATTGGGTTAAAGTGTCAACATTTAGAGATGGATGGATGGGTCATTGGAGCTCAGACTAGGAGGAATGAAAAAAACCCACCCTCTTAAAAAAGAAACCAAAGCAAAAAGCAAAACATACCACCAGAGTCTCCCTTTGCCCCAGAGTTAAGGCTCTGCCAACCCAACCTTCTTCAGTTGGTCATGTTTGTGCAACCAGACTGGCTCAGTGGTGAAAAGTAATCACTCGTAGGGGGCGTATTGCCTCTGCCAACTTTCAAAAGCTGGTCTTGTCCCTTTTCCCTGACATGGCCCTTTTTTCACTACCAAAAGGCATCTCTGTCTCTGTGTTATTCAGTGGGATTTACCTGACTGAGTCTCTATTACCAGATGAAGGGCATTCAGAAGCCAATCCATCTAAGGGGTTTGTTGGCCAGGAAAGCAGAAGCCTGTGGTGCAATATTTGGGTATCTGTTTCTTTGGAGACCACAGTTTTCTAATCCTATCTCCTATCCTATTTCTGTTTTCTAATCCTATCTCTGTTCTTGTCAAGAATATAAAATAGAATGTATGGGAAACATCTTCTATCTTTTCTGCTCAGCAGAAGACTTATTTTAAAACATAAGGACCACACATAGGTGGGCCAGGGCTTTGATTGTATTTGACTTTTTTCTTCCTAGGAGTCAGCTGAGTTCTAAGCATTTCCAGGTATTTATACTCATTAATCCCCAGAAACTGGCTGAGAGCCTTAGGTTTGTTGTCTTCTCCTTGAAATGAGACATGGTCCAGTCAGGCCCTGTAGGTTACTAATGATAAGTGTCAGAGTGTGAGCCAGGTGAATTGCCAGTGGGGAGAACAGGGAGCTCTGTGCCCTGCTGCCCATGCTGCTCTGCCCTGGCATGAGGCTACTCACAGAAGAGGCTATCCTGCAGACACAATTAGGTGCCAATCACAAAGAACAGCATAAACCACTGGTATGACATTCTTTCCTCTTTCAAACCAAAGGATTTTTCAATCAAATATGGATTTTAGCAGCAAGATGTGATCTTTAGCTGTTCCTTAGGCTTAATTGATTAGCAGTTTAATCCAAATTTTAAAGTGGTTAGCAAAACTTTGCATGGCCAAACTGGAAATTGCTCCTCATTTCCTTAGAGAAAGAGATTCCTTCTAAGTTCTCCAGGATGTCTTGGTTTCAAATATCTGAGAAGTGCAGATCAACCAGAACCTATCCACCCCCTTGGTTTCACTCTCTCTTCTTCCACTTCTAAATGCAAGATATGCTGAAGTGTGTGAACAATATTTATATGCATTTCCCACACTTTCTCAAAGCCCAGCCTGTATTCCTGGGGAATATGGGAGCTATTTTTTTCCCAAAGCCATCCAGCCTCCTTTAAACAGCATAAAAGGAGTTAGGCTACTTCAGGAGGTCACAACATGGCAATACAATAGTTGATTTTTTCTATTAACTGGAAAATGGTCAAAACTTCCTTCATGTCACCTTCCTGGTGGCACTTTCCCTTAAATCCTTAGTCGTGTCCCAGAAGCTTTTCTAAGGTTAATTGCCTCATGGAACTGGTGAAAAATGTTCAACAGCATTAAGATTTTCAGGCTATTTAACACAAACAAACAGAAAGTTGGCACAAATAATGAGTGTGTTTTGAAACCATCCTTTCTGTCTTTTTGTTTGTTTCTTTGTTTGTTTTGTTGCATTTAAGCAAATAGTTTGATTAGATAAAGCACTTAAACCAGCTAGGATGGAACATGAACTTAGGAGGAAGTTTTTCACAGAGAGAGTGATTTCCCACTGGAATGGGCTGCCCAGGGAGGTGGTGGAGTCACTGTCCTTGGAGGTGTTCAAGAAAAGCCTGGATGAGGCACTTAGTGCCATGGTCTAGATGACTGGATAGGGCTGGGTGCTAGGTTGTACTGGATGATCTTGGAGGTCTCTTCCAACCTGGTTGATTCTATGATTCTATGCCCACTCCCTGGTTCTTACAAGAAAGGCTCCCAACTTTCACCACTTAGCTCACTGCATTGTCCATGGACTGAAAAGACTGCCCTTCTGGATTCTATTTTATGGCATAAAGTGGGTTTTGGGACAACCAGCAAGACTGGCTCATTTCTGGAGCATTTCTTCTACCAGGGGATGAAAAAAAAAAAGATTATTTGTGAAGGATGGGGTTTGAGAAAATGGGATTACATTTATCAGCTGGCAATCACAGCAGAAGTTGTGCTGAGGGAGGTCTAGGCTGGATGTTAGGAGGAAGTTCTTCACAGAGAGAGTGATTGGCATTGGAATGGGCTGCCCAGGGAGGTGGTGGAGTCACCATCCCTGGAGGTGTTCAAGAAAAACCTGGATGAGGCACTTAGTGCCATGGTCTAGTTGAGTGGCTAGGGCTGGGTGCTAGGTTGGACTGGATGATGTTGGAGATCTCTTCCAACCTGCTTGATTCTATGATTCAGAAAGCTGAATCAGGTAAAGGAGGTGACAATGCTGTGAGTAAAGTCCCCTCTCCAGTATTGTGGTGGATATCTCACCATTCTTCCTTAGTTTTGTTGTTGTTTAATCTGACTTGTAAATGAGAACTGGATTTTCACTGGTGTAGAAATTGCCAGCCATTCCTTAAGCTGCACTACGGATCCACGGAGAGCGAAGCCCAGGAGCACACAGGCTTTTAGGCACTTCATTTGAAATGAGGAACCTGCACACGCCTGCTCACTTGGCTTCCAGGTGGTGCAGACCAGGCAAGGGAGTTGGGGAGGGCCTGCTGCTTCTCACTCTAGGAGCTGAAAATCTCCTGCCAGAAAGAGTAGCCACACAGCTGGACTTCACAGCTGGAGGAAGGCCAGGTGGGTAAAGCATGGAAAACCGTGCTCCTGTAGCTGGAGTGAGAAGTGTAAAGTCAGGTCCTCTCCTGAGGCACCTGGTATGGAAGGACCACAGATGCTGTCAAATCCCACTGGGGCTCAGTCTGGACTTCTGGTTACGCTGACTGAGTCACTGCTGGCAAACAGTGTCCCAAGGAAGTCACTGAGACTGCCTGGTGTGAGTTATTGCTCGCTGGCACAGACCTCCCAGTCTGTCTCTCCTGTGCTCTTGCCAGTGGTGTTTAAGAGTGAAAACAAATAAGCAAACCCAAAAAATCTCCCTCAACCCCTCAACTAGTATTTTCCAGCGTGTTGGGAGATTTGAACAAAATATTTGGAGCCTCTTTTTAAAAAAAAAAAAAGAAGTTCCAGAGGTTTCCCAAAGCCCAGATTTGTCTAGACTCACCATCCTCAGTGCAGGGAGACAGGGTGAATGGATGGGGTGTGACAGGGATTTTTTGGAAAGTTTGTTTGGATTTCAGGAAGTGAACAAGATAAGCCAAATGGCCCTTTCCTGCTTTTGCTCTTTCAATAGTTATTTTTTTTCTCAGTAAGTCCTGACAAGAAATGCCTGAGCTAAAGAAAACGCTGAGGGTTTTGTTGAGTTAGAAACATAGAATCAAACAGGTTGGAAGAGACCTCCAAGATCATCCACTCCAACCTAGCACCCAGCCCTAGCCACTCAACCAGACCATGGCACTGAGTGCCTCAGCCAGGCTTTTCTTCAACACCTCCAGGGATGGTGACTCCACCACCTCCCTGGGCAGCCCATTCCAATGCCAATCACTCTCTCTGGCAAGAACTTCCTCCTAACATCCAGCCTATACCTCCCCTGGCACAACTTGAGACTCTGTCCCCTTGTTCTGTTGCTTGTTTCCTGGCAGAAGAGGCCAACCCCCACCTGGCTACAGGCTACGTTGGCCGTTGCAGGTGCTGATATGTGAAGGAGCCTTTCTATATTACATCAGTGCTGCTGCCAAACAAGCCTGAGCAAGGACAACTGAGAGAGGCAGGTCTGCACCCCAGCCACTCCATGCCTGATGAAGGGCCCTGCATAACAGCCAGAAATCACTTCTCTGTAGACACTTGTTTCTGAACACACTCAGTTGTGTGACATAAGATCTGTTGAAGGAAGCTTCGTGATCCCTCCATGTTTACATTTTGCCGTAGCTTTGTGTATCCATGGATGTTCAGCTGCACACAGGTGCTTGACCTGACCACAGCCCTGCATGTCCTATGTTGGACAGACCTCTGGATGACTGGCAAAAGAAATCTGGATTTTCTACCAACACCCACAAATTCAAAGAGAACTTTTAACATTTAACCAGAAAAATCTCTGCAACTCTGAGTATTTTTGTAACGTTGAGGCTGGGGAAATAAATTCTGCTCCTCTGCTGGAACATACTGACCTTCCTCCAGTCTTGTTTATTTGTGTGATCTGAACTAATTTCTTACTTGAAATCTACACCCCCTAAAAGCATTTCCTAGAACAGTTTTGAGTTTTTTATTGTTGTTGTTGTTTTAAGCAACTTGCTAAAGTGACTGTAGAAGCAGCTTAGTAGTGGTTGGGTATTTAAAGGTCGTTTACTCTAAGGGGAGACTTTCCCACCATAGCATAACAGGAAGATGGAAGAGGACCACAAGAGGCAGAATATTAACACTGCTAAAGAGATGTAAAAGGTTAATTCATCAACTAGCCTTTGAAAAGATGCATGGTAAATGCTCAGAACTGAAATCTGTTGCAGGCAAGTGAGCAGCACACCATGCAGGAGGACAAAACATTGTTCCAAAGCAGTGTTTCTCTTTGCCACATCAGAAAATCTGTACCATTCCTCTAAGAGTTTCTGAAATACTCTTTCTTTTTTTGTGTGCAGGCCACCAAGTTGTTGCAGGTAGTTGGTGGTCCTTTCTCTGAAGTTACATACCTGTTGTTACAAAATGTAAAATGTGAACACATCTTACTAAAGCACACACAGAAGTATAAACAAAAGCTTTATTTTGACTTTGAAGATCTCTAAAGTGGGGAAAAATAAATCTGTTTATCACATTTCTTAAGTCCTTAGCTGTTTTGAAGAGGCTGTCAACGGTGGCTTGTGATAGATGCTAACTGGGCTCCCACAGGACTCAGTTTCTCTCTAGCTCCTTGAGTACCTTCCTGTACTTATCCATGCCAGCCTAGCCCTTTTTTTCCAACCTGTCCCTAATTCATAGGTCTTAATGAATCTGAATCTCTTAATCTGTAAAATAGGAGTAATTCTGTGTCACAAGGCTGCCATAAATTAAGTAACTGGTGATATCATAGAATCAACCAGGTTGGAAGAGACCTCCAAGATCATCCAGTCCAACCTAGCACCCAGCCCTAGCCAGTCAACTAGACCATGGCACTAAGTGCCTCAGCCAGGCTTTTCTTGAACACCTCTAGGGACAGTGACTCCACCACCTTCCTGGGCAGCCCATTCCAATGCCAATCACTCTCTCTGTGAAGAACTTCCTCCTAACATCCAGCCTGTACTTTCCCCAGCACAACTTGAGGCTGTGTCCCCTTGTTCTGTTGCTGGTTGCCTGGGAGAAGAGACCAACCCCCACCTGGCTACAACCTCTCGTCAGGTAGTTGTAGAAATCATCCCAAAACTTCCAGGTGAAGCACATGCCAACCACAGCATTCATAGTGCCAGGGACTGCCAGCTGTGCTGCAGGATGCATGCCTGTGCCTCTGCATGGTGCCGCTGCCTCTCCAGCAGGAGGTCTCCCACGACAGAGCTGTTGTGAGGTTATACAGCCGTGATATCCCCAGCAGTCCCATCCTTTGCAGGCTCCAAAGGACTTTGTGACAAAACAGTTCTAAAAGCAGTACGTATGTTCCAACACTCACTCTGCTGCAGCTGCTACTTTTGCCTTTTCCCTCATTTTGTTTCTTTCACCTATTCATTTGGTTCCCTGGTGGGAAGAGGGATGAGACACTCATGTGCAAAAAACTCTAAACAGCCTCAATTTTAGGACAGCTGGAACAAGGACAGAGACAGTATCATAGTATCACCAGGGTTGGAAGAGACCTCACAGATCATCAAGTCCAACCCTTCACCACAGAGCTCAAGGCTAGACCATGGCACCAAGTGCCACGTCCAATCCTGCCTTGAACAGCTCCAGGGACGGCGACTCCACCACCTCCCCGGGCAGCCCATTCCAGTGTCCAATGACTCTCTCAGTGAAGAACTTTCTCCTCACCTCGAGCCTAAATCTCTCCTGGCACAGCCTGAGGCTGTGTCCTCTTGTTCTGGTGCTGGCCACCTGAGAGAAGAGAGCAACCTCCTCCTGGCCACAACCTCCCTTCAGGTAGTTGTAGACAGCAATAAGGTCACCCCTGAGCCTCCTCTTCTCCAGACAAATAGGGGTGGTCTAAAGAAAGAGAGTCCTGAAGAAATGTTCACCTAAGATGAAATGGAGGAAATGCTACTGCTCTAAGTGGCTGCCATGCACTGTCAGCTGCCCATTTGCTAGGAACTTAGCCTGGGGTCGACATCTCAGGAAGCAGGAGCATAAAGTGCCTGCACAGGACACTGCAAAAACATCTTCCTTACACATTTACCTACCTCATTATAGATGCCCAGATTTGCAAATAGACTCCTCAGAGATCTGACTGCTCCACCCACACCTAAAATATCTGAGAGGCCAAGAGGGAGGCTCTGTTCATGGTGGGTGGCTGTGCAGTGCTAGGCCCGGTCTGGCAGGCAATTAGACTGCAAGTCTCAATTTGTCATGCCTAATTTCACCATTTATGGCTGCAATACATTATGTTTGGAGAGGCAGTATCAGCAGCATGCCACGCATTAATCCAAAGGCTGAATTCCTTAGCAGATTAAGTGGCCTTCATCTCTGCTAAGTGATTGCATTTCTGGTGCATGAGTGGTGCTGCGAACCCTGTTAATAGCTGGGAAAGAATACAGCATGAGAAAGTCACTTTCCAGACTCACTTCCTCAGGATGTCATTTGGACTTAGAAATATCTGTGGGCTGCAAAGCCTCCCCCCCCGTGTTTCTAGCTTCGATGTCTCCTGGATGCTTGAGTTCTCTTAGGATCAACATATCATGGTATAGCAAAAAATATTATATATAGCTTTGCCCTCTAGACCAGAAGTGCCCTCTGGAAGAACCCTTGGCTTTACTGGCAGCAGCAAGCACACACATTATCCAAAGCTGCAGGATCAGCAGAAGTGAGGAGCTTTTCTCTTGGACAGCAGCTGTAGTTTTCTGGTCTAAAATTCCTCAGATTACAATGACAGTTTACCACAAAAGATCCTCATCCTGCCAAAGGATCTTACCCAAAACATGCCCTTGCTCCACTTACCTCCCCATCCTGACAGGCTACGGATGCTTATTTTCACATAAGAAACATTCCTTCAGTGGCTTTGGCTAACTCTGTGACAAAAGGTTTAAATGGAAGATGACAGAGCTGCAGGAAAAGAGGGAGCAAGGTAAATCATGTTTCTAAAACACCAAAGCAACAGAAAGGAGCCCAGAACTGAAGGCAGAAGCCAAAGCTGCTTTTAGGTCTGAGGTAATCACTGCAGTATTTAGCAGAACAGAATGCAGTGTTTTATGGCCTGCTCTCTACCTGAAAACTGTTACTTGGTGGACTTGGGTGACAGTAAAAGAAAAGTCATGTTTCTAAGAATTTGGACAGTGTAATTATGCTCTGGAAAGTTAGACATGACTTAGTGCTCTGAAAATGAATGTGGAATTAAATGTATTGATTAACAAGGCTAGTTTTCTCTACCTTCACCACCAAATTAAGCTCTTGCTGGCTTCTGAGACAGAGTTAATAATAAAGACTCTGAAAATCAAATTCTGCACTCTGCTTCCTGTCATGTCCCCTACTGAAGGACCATGACTACCTAAGCCAGGCCTTGTTTACAGCTGGGAAAGGTGGCACTACCTGCTTGCCTGTTGGGCAGCCCAATGGCCAGTAAGTGCACCTGTCTGTGAGGTGGTAGGACATATCTTACAGGGCTTTCATGGGCATCCTTAACACCAGAATTTCTGACCAGTCTCCCAGACATGGCCTTGAGGTACGAATGGGATCACTGAAAAGTGTTCCAGGGTGTGTGAAATCTTAGTTTAGTTCTTATTTCTGTTTGAAGAGGTTTGCATGTACATCGTCTGCCCTAGTGTAGGTGCATGTAAGCCCTGGCTAGGCTGCACATGGTGTTCCAGGGTGGCCTTTCCCACCGTTGAAGCTGTTTGACTTTGCTGGCAATAACTCCTCAGCAGACAGGAGAAGGTGAGGTCTAGAGGTCAGAGCACTTGTGTGGGAATATGGGGATCTGCGTCACTCATCCCAAGGGAAGGCTTAGTGTGTGGCCCGTGACATTAGCGCTCACTTTCTCTCTGGCACACTGGCTATTTATGCAGGTTCAAATTACTGCAGGCAGAGGAAAGATCTGAACCAGGGTCTCCCAGATCCTCAGAGACTGCTTTAACCTTTCAGCCCTTGGGGGAAGTCAATGAGGTGGGATCACCTTCCATGGCCATCTTTTCTGCAGGCACCAATCCAATTAGAGTGTCCAAGACCAACTTCACAAGTGAAATGGGCAAGGGACAATTTTTCGTGTGGATCACAGCAGATCCCAGGTGTGGAGGACTTGCTTTGCAGCCCAGAACAGTAAATGAGAGAACTGAACAGTGCTGAAACTATCCAAAAGCCAGGAGATGACAGTGTGGTGAACACATGTGGCAAGGGACTTCACATGTCTCTGCAATTAGGGAGTAGCTGAGCAAGGGATTTAGGCACTCTTGGGTTATTTAAGCCTCTCTGGAATCTTTTGAAGATGAGAGCAAATAGTTTCCCTCAGAGCTGTCAGAGATTGAGTCCCAGGACTTCAGCAAGAGTCTTCCCATGCAAAGCTAGATTCTCAGTGCCAGACAGAACTCCAGTAGTGTCCAAAATGAGCCTGGTTTTGTTTCATGCCCCACACACTCTCCTTTGATACACGGTGTGCATTTGGAGAAAGGGTGTAGCTGACTACAATGCCTATCTTCACCAGAGTGAAGGCATTTTCTGGCCATCTCTACTGCAAGTGGAAGGAGAGGCTCCAGGCAAACCCACACCATAATGAATCTAAGTCCTCGGATTAGCTTCCTTTGGCTCTGGCTTCAGTAAAGTCATTACATAAGTATGATAGCTATATAATATATAGGTCACACAAAGAGTTCCTAAGGCAGCATAGCAGGGAGCAGAGCTAGAAATGGTAAAGTATGCTTTTTCCTCTAGCTAGGGAAAGAGAGGCACACTGGCTGATGTCTGCCAAGAACAAATGCAGGTATTGAGAGTCATGCTCTCCTGCAGGGTTTGAGGCTGGCTAAGCCATCTCTTCTGGAGCCTGGCAAGAAGAGGTGCAAGTAAAGAGACTGAAAGGGAGAGATTATTTAGTGCCAGTAAGTTTGTGAACCCTTGCAGCAGAAGGTTAGCGTGCACTGTGACAGCAAATCATGGCACAGTGCTGACTCTGCCACTCCGTGGTTCTCAGCTGCTGTAGTTATGCAAGCACAGCTATAATCAGAGCTCTGTTGTTGCTATCTATAGAAGACCTAATTTGACAGGGAAACCCTGAGTGTCCCAGGCATGGACATGTTGTTCCTTCTGACTCAAACCTCTTCATGGGTTTTAATCAGAAGTGGACTGTGCAACCTACAGCAAGACAGGTCTGCAGTCAGCCATCAGATTCATCTCCATGTGGCTAAGGATATACCTGAGTGCTCACAAGCATGTACAAAGGTTATGAAAATGAGCCTATGGCATTTGCTCTGTTCTTATGTATGGAAATTCTCATTGAAGGCAATGGGAGGTTTTTGCCAAAGTGAATACTGAGCTAATTCTCAAACAGTGGGGCAATAAGAAAGTCTGTTTCTTGTTGACACTGATGTTCTCTTGCATGGTTGTGATATCTCAGTAGAGCCTGTGACACAACTTACAGCATATGGTCCATCTAAACTGGCAGCATAAGGTAAAAGAGTCACAAAATAAATGAGGATTTTTCTTTTTGCAGTTTCCACTGATAGATTTAGTTAGGAAGATTGGAAAAAGCATATTCATTCAAGGAAAAAAAATCCAAACATAAATAACTTTAAGGGCACCAGAGATTCCTGAACTTCTAATTAAGATTCTGCTTGAGAGAGAGAAAAAAAATTCAAAGCAGGAATGCACAAGAGCTAAGTCCTGTGGGGACATAACTGTCCTGCCTGGAAATCCATGATGGTGCAAAAGCAGACAAACCCCACTAAACCACCAGCCACCACAGTGTTTTCCTTCAGGGTCCCCAGGGTGATTGGCAGAGGACACAGGAGTAGGATTTAGACAGAACTAACAAATCCCCAGCCTCATGCCTGTTGGGAGATGAGACCAGCAATTGGAAACCTCTGGAGAACCAGCCCACCCGTTTGGCTTTGCTAAGCCAACCCTGAGATAGAGGGCACCTGCTGTGACGGGGGCTGAGGGGATGGTTTGTGGTGTCTTTCATAGTGTGGCTGGAGGAGCCAAGCCATGGCTAGTTGGGAATGGCAAAAGGGGAGCCCTTCCAGAAGGAAGGAGGTCTCAGAGACACAAGGCAGCCAGCCCAGAAAGGGCTGGAGTGCAGGCAGGCTACCCAAGGCAAAGGCTGAAGGTGACAGACGAGGCAGTGGTGAGGTGGATAAGGAATGAGAAGGGTTGTCTGTGCAGAGCCCAAGTCCAACCCTTGCTCTGGAGCCCATCTGGATATTGTTAGCCCCCTTCCCACCCACCCACCCACCATGCCTGGAACGTGCAAGTGCCTTATCTTGCATTTCTTGTAATGTGGAACACCAACTTCTTTTTATGCTTCTTGGCACAGACTGTGACCTTTTTACAGCTCCTTCCCTGTCAGGATATAGGCCATAAAGCTATTTTAAATGGCTTCTCTTGGTGGTGATCTATTGGTTGGAATAATGGCTCCGTATGCAAAATATGAACTCATAACCACCGTACGCTAGCCTTAGACCTTCCCATCACTCAAATCCTGCTTTGAGACCCACTGGTGCTTTGAAACTACAAGGAAATAGCCAGCAAATAACTAAGTAGAAGGACTGTTGAGCATAATTTATGTAACCTTTCCCTTTTTTAAACGGCAATTACCTATGTAGGGACAGGATGAATAAGTGGGTTTTCAGTTCAATTGCTGAGCAGAGGTATCAGAGGGAAAAAAACATCAGTTTAAACCCAAGCAGAATACTTCAGATGATCTTGAAATGCAAAAGCTAGGAATTATTTATTTTCTCTTTCAAATTCCTCAATCCCTTTAAAATGCTTTAAAAGCTGCAGAGTGGCCATGAAGTGAAAAGTCACAGTGCCACTTCAGTCTTCAAAGAGAGAACATCACAGTATCACAGTATCATCAGGGTTGGAAGAGACCTCACAGATCATCAAGTCCAACCCTTTTCCACAGAGCTCAAGGCTAGACCATGGCACCAAGTGCCACGTCCAATCCTGCCTTGAACAGCTCCAGGGACGGCGACTCCACCACCTCCCCGGGCAGCCCATTCCAGTGTCCAATGACTCTCTCAGGGAAGAACTTTCTCCTCACCTCCAGCCTAAATTTCCCCTGGTGCAGCCTGAGGCTGTGTCCTCTCGTTCTGGTGCTGGCCACCTGAGAGAAGAGAGCAACCTCCTCCTGGCCACAACCTCCTCCTGGCCACAACCTCCCTTCAGGTAGTTGTAGACAGCAATAAGGTCACCCCTGAGCCTCCTCTTCTCCAGACTTTTTGCTTTGTGAGAATACCAGGACAGACTCCTTCAACGATTTAAAATCTTCCCATGACCATGTGATTTTTTGTCCCAGATTTCCCCAAAACCTTGTTCCATAAATGCATTATTTTTAGCTGATTTATTGTTCCCAAGAAGAAATAAGTACTGAAAATGCAGCATTGCATTTGCTGCTGACTCTGACCCTCACTCTCTGCCTCCTTACTGCCTTTCTGCACTGCACCATCCACCTCTTTCCATCCTTTGGGTGTCAGGCCTTTGAAGATGTGCCTGCTGTGATAGCCTGAAGCACAGCCACGGGCTGAGTATTCCCACCACCAGTGCCTGAGCAGAGAACTGCTTTCCCCCCAAAAAGAGGCATGCAGTGCTGAGCCAAGGGGTTGCACCTATGCTCTGGAGAGGAAGAGTTTGTCCCATAGTGTGCTGGGAGTATGGAAATGAATTAAACAGCAAAAAGCTTTGTCCATTCACCTACATAATTAAGGTGCAGCGAACATAAACTTGGGTCTTCCTGAAGTCCTACAGGTCTCTGAACTGCAGAGGAAGAAAAGTGCCCAAACTCAGAGCCCTTCCCAAAGACCAACATACTTGTCCTACCCCCTAATTTCTCTGGTTCAACACACTTCTTCACAGTTCTCAGATGCTTGATGTAAGCACGACACCAGCTGGGCAGAGAAACAAAATATGAATCCAGCCACATGAAAGACAAAAGCTGTCAAAAGCCTGTGGAGCAGACGTGGCAGAAAATTACTCTTTCTTCAGCAATTTTTGGGTCTTCTCTGTCAATTTGCAGCACCAGCATATTTTGGGATGGAGGGATTTCTGCTCCTAACAGCTTGTGCTAGGCGTTCAACCACAGTACAAAACATATTGCTACCTGTTAAGGAACAGATGACTACAAACTGGTGTATAAATTTCCATGCACATGCATGTGCATAGAAATAAATATATATTTGGTCTCTTTTCCCAGGCAACAAGCAACAGAACAAGGGGACACAGTCTCAAGTTGTGTCAGGAGAGGTCTAGGTTGGATGTTAGGAGGAAGTTCTTGCCAGAAAGAGGGATTTGCCATTGGAATGGGCTGCCCAGGGAGGTGGTGGAGTCACCATCCCTGGAGGTGTTCAAGAAAAGCCTGGATGAGGCACTTAGTGCCATGGTCTAGTTGAGTGGCTAGGGCTGGGTGCTAGGTTGGAGTGGATGATCTTGGAGGTCTCTTCCAACCTGGTTGATTCTATGATTCTGTGATTTACATGTGCATGTGTGTGCTTAAAAACCAACACCAGAGTATTGCTCTGGGTTATCTACTTCAAATCCCAGTAAGAAATGGCTCTCTGGGACATAGTTTAGTGGGTATGGTGCTGTTAGATTGACAGTCAGACTTGATGACCTCAGAAGTGTTTTCCAAGTGAAATGATTCTGTGATTCTGTGATTGAGCAGGACAGAGTGATGAATGCCAAGGTCACATGTAGCACAGCTGTTATAGCTGAAAAGAGTAACAACGAATGTCTCTTATAAGCTGCTGGAATTACTTATATTGCTCCCTTTTCGAACCCACAAAGGCAATCCCCATTGCGGCAGCCCAGATGATGTTAAGGTCAGTCACACACCTTGAGCATCTCTGCACAGCACCTTGACAGTTCAGCTGGCAATTTATTGGACTTCTCCCAACTCTCTTCAGCTTCTTCCCTGGGAGGTAGTTCAGAGCTGACCAGAGGGGCAGGAATTTAAAGACAAAGAGTGTCTATTACAGCATATGAGATCTCCATCACCTAGCAGATCTCCATTGCCTAGCAGGTTGTGCTAGTCTGAAGCAGGCTAGAATGTTTTGGTGAGAAGAACTAGATTACAGGCTGTGAAAGGAAAACAGTGCTGATGTCTACTTTGCTCACAGGCTTGCTGATATGTATAGGAACAAGAAACAAAAACATTAGATAATCACTTTCACTGGGGCTGCTGGCTGAGCTGCATCTTACTCTCTCTAACCTCACCCTCCATTTTTGGCTAACCCACTTTGCTTCCTAACCTCTTGGCCGAACCTCTGTTCTTCCTTGGGACTGGGATAAGGTTGAGAGGGGCAGGGGGAAGGTGCAGGGGTGGTTGAGAGCCCCTCCTGGGGACTCAGGTTTCTGGGAGGGCTGTTGTGTTTCTGCATTACTTTTTCCCTTGTATATTTCTGTGTCTATAACTGTATGTAGTGTAAATATCTGCTTGTATGTTGTGCCAGCTGTAAACAATAAGCTTCATTCAATTTCCAGAGCCGGCTGAGGCTAATCTGGGTGATTTCCACAGTGTGTGTGTTGGGGGCGGGGAGCACCCAAACCATCCCACAGGTGATGAACCTTCCCATCCGGGCAGGACCCCACGGAGGTCTCATTTGTCACAGCTGGTTTCTCCTGTGAGCCCTGGGGAAGCGGTTGTGAGGTTAGGATTCCGACCGTGGCTCTCCGCAGCTAACCCCCGTGTGGTTTTAGCCTCACCGTAAAGCAGCTCGGATCGTTGGGATCAGCCCTCTGCCGCTTTCCCGTGTGCCTTCAATTAGCCGCATGAAAGCGAACCCACGGCTTTAGGACCCGAAATAGCTGGAGCGAAGTGACGCAGGCTTCACCCGAGATGAAAGAGCGGCTTCCAGAAGCCTAATTAAAAGCAACTGAGAAACCAGGACTTGATACAGCCTTCGCTCACCTGAACAAATAAACGCAGAGCTGCAGCCAGGCTTCGGCGCGGCGTTGTGGGAAAGCGGCTGGAGGGTTCCAGGCGGGTCACGGGAAGGCCCAGCGCTGCCGGAGCACAACATCCTTCTGTTTCTGCCTGCCCCAGTCAGGGGGAGGTCAGCCAGACAGCCCAGGCTGCTGCCGCACCGGCGGGCCCTTCTCCTGCTGCGGGTGCAAGGACGCTGATGTCCACCGCAGCGCAGCCCCTGCCACCCCTCTCCTTTCTCCGTGTCCCTGCTGCACCCGCGGGCCCTTCTCCTGCTGCGGGTGCAAGGACGCTGATGTCCACCGCAGCGCAGCCCCTGCCACCCCTCTCCTTTCTCCGTGTCCCTGCCGCACCGGCGGGCCCTTCTCCTGCTGCGGGTGCAAGGACGCTGATGTCCACCGCAGCGCAGCCCCTGCCACCCCTCTCCTTTCTCCGTGTCCCTGCCGCACCCGCAGGCCCTTCTCCTGCTGCGGGTGAAGGGATGCTGATGTCCACCGCAGCGCAGCTCCTGCCACCCCTCTCCTTTCTCCGTGTCCCTGCCGCACCCGCAGGCCCTTCTCCTGCTGCGGGTGCAAGGACGCTGATGTCCACCGCAGCGCAGCTCCTGCCACCCCTCTCCTTTCTCCACGTCCCCGCCGCAGGCTCAAGGAGAAAAGGAGCTTCAGGTATGTTTTCCAGATTTCTCTGTGGGTTCATGTTCACAGTCAGGCCTATCCCCACTGTAAAACAGAGTATGGCTGTGGCTGCCATGTAGAAAACAGCTGGGTGTGCCAACAGCTTACTGAAAAGCTCCATGTTCCTTATAAACTTCACTGTCGTTGGGGGTCATCCCTGCAAAGCCCTGCTCCATCCCTGTGGAATGCTACTTGGTCTTGCCAGTTTTTGCCCCTCAGTCAGATACACTTTTGTCCCCGTCAAATATCCTTCATTTAGCTCACCTGCACAAAAAAAAACCCTATGGGTGTGGGAGTAGTGCACAAAGTCCTGCAGGAAGGTGAAACCACTGCTTAAAAGTGCTTGCCGTGGCCATGCTCCACATCCCTGGTGTTTCCTGATTTTGGTGAAGATCCTTGACAGGGAAAAAAAAACCCCAACCAGCCACAAAATGTGAGGAGCATCAGAATACTGATCTGACACCCTCAAATGAAAATGGCTCCGTTTTTCTTCTGAAAATAACCCCATTTGGGAACATAATTTACTGAAATGAAATTTTAGTTGGCGAGGAAATCCAGGAAATGAAATGTCTTCAATAAAATATTTGGGTCACAGTGAAGTTTTTAGCTCAGTAGGGTGGAAAAATATTACTTGCAGGATAAGGTGAAAATGATAAAAGAAACACTGTGTTTTGACCTGAAAAACCAAATAGCTTTATCCTTAGGTGTTGAGTTGCTGTATCTACACTAACATAGGTATGAGTCAGCAGTAAATTCCTCAATGTAAAGAGGAGAGCAGCTGTAATATGCCATCCTTACGCTACAACACAGGGCAGAGGGATGGGACAGTGTAGTTGAAATGGGTTTTAAAAATCATGGGTGTATAACTGGAAGAACCATAAAGGAACATGAGCCAGCAGTGTGCCCAGGTGGCCAAGAGAGCCAGTGGCATCCTGGCCTGCATCAGGAATGGTGTGGTCAGCAGGAGCAGGGAGGTCATTCTGCCCTTGTACTCTGCACTGGTTAGAACACACCTTGAGTACTGTGTTCAGTTCTGGGCCCCCCAGTTTAGGAGGGGCATTGAGATGCTTGAGTGTGTCCAGAGAAGGGCGACGAGGCTGGGGAGAGGCCTTGAGCACAGCCCTACGAGGAGAGGCTGAGGGAGCTGGGATTGGTTAGCCTGGAGAAGAGGAGGCTCAGGGGAGACCTTATTGCTGTCTACAACTACCTGAGGGGTGGTTGTGGCCAGGAGGAGGTTGCTCTCTTCTCTCAGGTGGCCAGCACCAGAACAAGAGGACACAGCCTCAGGCTGTGCCAGGGGAGATTTAGGCTGGAGGTGAGGAGAAAGTTCTTCCCTGAGAGAGTCATTGGACACTGGAATGGGCTGCCTGGGGAGGTGGTGGAGTCGCCGTCCCTGGAGCTGTTCAAGGCAGGATTGGACGTGGCACTTGGTGCCATGGTCTAGCCTTGAGCTCTGTGGTAAAGGGTTGGACTTGATGATCTGTGAGGTCTCTCCCAACCTTGTTGATGCTGTGATACTGTGGAAAGGAGCAAGACAATCCAACATGTTGTTGCTTTTATTTGCCACGGACTTTTCTCGTTCTTAGAGGAGAATGAGTTTAGTTTTGTTCAGAGATATTCATGGAGTTTGCTCATTTTTGGCTTAGAGGGTAAAAAAATAGCCAGCTGATCCCTACAGCATGCTGCTCTGCATTTCACAGATAGCTGAGAGGTTGTCAAGAAACCCCACTAGAAGCAGCAGCATGCAGAAAAGAAAAACACAGTGCTCTCAGCAGCAACCTGATTTAGAACCTGATAAAGAGGAAGTTGTTGAGAAGTCGTAGCTCAGAGCTCTGAGCAAGACACCCACTGACAGAGGTCACCATGCATAGCACAGAGGGTTCTTCAATTATCTAGCGAGGTGAGACAGAAGACCTTTATCTTTTGTAATAGCTTAGACAAAATTAGCATCTAAGCTGGCAAACAGCAGTTTTTGCAGTAGGGATTTTCTGTAGTGTTCCTGTAACTGCTGCTGAGAAGGGATTTTTTTGGATCACTGTCCTCTTGTTCATGGTCGCTGGGAACAGATATGTGTGTGATCTGTGACTGTGGTGCATATTCTGCCACTGCGATGGAACTGTCAACTCAGAACCGAGGGAAACAGGAAATGTTTAAAAAACCCCAACCCAGCCCCAAACCAACAAAACCTCAAGCCCAGCAAAAACAAGAAAAGGAGTGTTGAGGGTCTTGAGAAACACTCTGGGAGGAGGATGAGGGAGGAATTGGCGAAGACTGGAAATTCAGTAGTGAAATCATAGGTGCAGATGTGACTACAAGGACTAAAGAGACAAGAGAATAGAGGTAACTAATTCACCCTGAAGGAAACCCAGTAATCTGGAGGAAAAGCTTGGCAGAAAGCACTCTTGTGTTTTATGAGGCTCTGTGAGGAACTTTTTCTCTTAGAAATGGTTGGTGTAACACACTCTCCCTCTCTTCAGTCAGCCAAAGTGTGAAACTTTACCCTGAAAACTGTTTATTTATGAGCCCTCCACAAGGCACATGGAATTCTTAAAGACAAAAATCTCTCCATTCCTTGTAAAAACGTTTTAAAAGCATTTCAGAGGCCTCACTGCACCTCTGCATCCACCAGCACTGACTCAGCAGCTGTACTTACTGGGCAGAAGTATATCGTGAGGTCCTTTGAAGAGTCACACTGAAGACTGCTTTTTTTCCCTGCCTGCTTTGTTTCTGTGCAACACTCAAGATGAAGAAGCTGAAATTAGCAGAGACCATTCAACTTTCAGTTTTAAACTTTACCTTTTATGTGTATGGCTATCACTTCTAGAAATAAAGTACAACTGATCCTAAGTCAGATCAGGTAGCAGGCTGGTAGCTCCTGGAGCAGCATGCTGCTCTCACCCTCTTGTGGTGCTCATTAATAGATCACCTTTGCCAGCTGAGGAGTTGGGCTGAGCAAGGAGATATTCTTATGTGGTAGGGACTACTAAAAATCAATTTGAGGTCCCTGCTTTTCTGCTAGGGTCAAGATCAGGGCTTGGTCCCAGGGCAGAGATGTCTTTCAGGGCTACTCAAGAGCTGAAAGCATCAAGTAAGAGTCAGAGTGGAAAAGTAGTTGAGAGGGATCTTTTTTTAGCTAAACCTCTTCAAGTATTCACACTTCTGAGGATTTGCCTGGCATTACCTGGCAGAGGGAACTCCGCAGGCCAGCCTGGGAGCTGGGAGTGATGTTCCAGGTGGAACCGGTGGCCCCAGGCAGCTGGTCCCTGCAACAAACCAGCGATTGTCTGGTGGTCTTTGAGCCTTGGGGAGCTTCTGTGCCCCCCAGGCAGTGGGTTGGTGAAGCAGGGCCGGGAGCTGCTGCAGCCTAATGCCAACACCTTCGGTCACACTCTGCTCTCTGGGCTCACTTCTAGCCACCCTTTTTTGGTTTAATTTGTTCCATCTGACATGACCTTTATTTTTTTAACTTCGTTTTGAAAATCATTTGACTTTTGGTTTTAATACAATGAAATAAAATAGCTGTCTCCTTATCTGTTCCCTTTGAACAGCTTTAGAGACACCGGTGGTGAGCGCAGCCTTTGTGGGAATTTCCTTCCCCTCTCTCTCTTCTAGCAACACAACAGGAGTACTGCTTGCACTTATCATGTGGCTTTTATCATAGAGTCACAGAAGCAACCAGGTTGGAAGAGATCTCCAAGATCATCCAGTCCAACCTAGCACCCAGCCCTAGCCACTCAACCAGACCATGGCACTAAGTGCCTCAGCCAGGCTTTTTTTCAACACCTCCAGGGACGGTGCCTCCACCACCTCCCTGGGCAGCCCATTCCAATGCCAATCACTCTCTCTGCCAACAACTTCCTCCTAACATCCAGCCTAGACTTTCCCCAGCACAACTTGAGACTGTGTCCCCTTGTTCTGTTGCTGGTGGCCTGGGAGAAGAGACCAACCCCCACCTGGCTACAACCTCCCTTCAGGTAGTTGTAGACAGCAATGAGGTCCCCCCTGAGCCTCCTCTTCTCCAGGCTGCACACCCCCAGCTCCCTCAGCCTCTCCTCATAGGGTTTGTGCTCCAGGCCCCTCACCAGCTTTGTCGCCCTTCTCTGGACACATTCCAGCACCTCAACATCTCTCTTGAATTGAGTGGCCCAGAACTGGACACAGTACTTTTTTTTGTCCAATAAGCTTCTAGCATGAAATATATTAACTGTTGCCCTTACTTTCCACGCATCACAAACATAATGTATATGCATGTGTGTGTTGGTGGAGAAAGCAGAATTTGGGGAGAACAGGGAGAGAATTGAATACCATTCCTGTCTACAGCAACAACAGACTCCTACTGCACAGTCAAGATCTTTGAAGAACATGCCACTTAAATTTCAGTAAAACAGCAGAAGCTTGCTTATTTGCAAAGCAGATCACAGGTAGTACACTCAAGCCTTCTTATGCTTACCCATTAAATTCAGCTAGGAAATTATTCCTTCTACTCAAGCTGAAAGAGGTGGTTTACAGGGAATAAAAGGCATCTCTATCAAGCTATGCAAAGTCTAGTGCCTTTGCAAAGAAAGCTAGTTCTTCCAGCAACCACTTCATACTTTCTCATTGCTGCCTGCTGGAATGACTACTGCACAGGCCAGCTGGCAAATGTTCATGTGCATTCTTAATTCAGTGGGGAGTGAAACAAGGAAAACATTTTTATAAGACTGCTTAAAAATTATATGTGAGGGAAACAATTAAAACAACGTGCAGCCATTTTCTGGATGGTGCAGAAATGCCATATCCAATGTCCAATCCAAATGGGCCAGTTTGCTCCAACCAGATTTATGTAGCAATACCTGCCAGGCAGACTGAAAGCTAAATAGTGAAGTGTTTGACTTTTAATGTAAGTTTAATTTAACAATAGTGCCAGAAATACTCAGACAAGTTCATAGCACACAAGTTGTACCATTCCACTCATCATCCAGCAGCCCCCAGAATGATAGGTTCTTGTAAACCTCTTGAAAAAAATTGGTTACTGGGTACTTTGCAGGGACTAGATTGGGTTTGAAATCTTCCAAACTTTCTTAAGACCCAAGTTTTCAATTTTAACCCCTTATATACTGTGTTTCTGGACACATTCAGGCCACAACATCCACTAACTTTAAGGGACTTTCTACTTTCTGGTAGATAGTAGCTGAAGATGATCCAGCAGTGTGCCCAGGTAGCCAAGAGAGCCAATGGCATCCTGGCCTGTATCAGGACAGTAGGCCAGTAGGACAAGGGAGGTTATTCTTCCCCTGTACTCAACACTGGTCAAGTCACACCTTGAGTACTGTGTCCAGTTCTGGGCTCCTCAATTCAAGAGAGATGTTGAGGTGCTGGAAGGTGTCCAGAGAAGTGCAACAAAGCTGGTGAAAGGGCCTGGAACACAAATCCTATGAGGAGAGGCTGAGGGAGCTGGGGGTGTGCAGCCTGGAAAAGAGGAGGGTCAGGGGGGACCTCATTGCTGTCTACAACTACCTGAAGGGAGGCTGTAGCCAGGTAGGGGTTGGTCTCTTCTCTCAGGCAAGCAGCAACAGAACAAGGGGACAGAGTCTCAAGTTGTGCTGGGGGAAGTCTAGGCTGGATGTTAGGAGGAAGTTCTTCCCAGAGAGAGTGATTGGCATTGGAATGGGCTGCCCAGGGATATGGTGGAGGCACCGTCCCTGGAGGTGTTGAAGCAAAGCCTGGCTGAGGCACTTAGTGCCATGGTCTAGTTGAGTGGCTAGGGCTGGGTGCTAGGTTGGACTGGATGACCTTGGAGATCTCTTCCAACCTGGCTGATTCTATGATTCTATGAATATATATCATATATATGACTTTCTGGATCTCTAGTATTGTACAAATGGCTCACTGCTTCCCAAAACTAACTTCTGATGCATTTCACAGTTTTAAACATTCTAGATCACTTGATCACTAATCCTGTTTTTTAGAAGTAATTATGCTTGCATTAAACTGTAATGATCTCCTTTAAAAATGGAGAATAGTAAAACTTCTGTGCACTTTGGGGGATGGAGAGCTGGGAAGTAAATATTCTAAACACCTTGTGGAGTCAAAACTATTCCAAAACCACCAACATAATGCTGTTGGGGAGGGGAAATTAATTGATATGAGATGATATTTTCCAAAATCAATGTTGGTTATTAATGTTGCTATTCAGAACTCTCGCCTCCCTGAACCACTGATTTTTTGTCATCCCTGGGGCTGGACGTGGCACTTGGTGCCGTGGTCTAGCCTTGAGCTCTGTGGTAAAGGGTTGGACTTGATGATCTGTGAGTTCTCTTCCAACCCTGATGATACTGTGATTAATAACATTTCGGTTCTTCCACGGTCATGGAAACATTCTGTGGATAATATCTAGGTCTAGAAATAACCAGCACAAAAATATATATAAGCATTAATTGAACTGGAAGAGAAGATTCCCATGGTCAAACGCCGCTTGCAGTCTATACGCTGCTTGCCCAGCAGCTGGGCTCAAGCTCTTTCTGCTCTATGGCAGAAGGCAGCAGAGAATTGCAAAGAGGCATTTCAGCATTTACTCACAGATCATTGTTACCCACTCACAGGGGCTGGCCACAGTCCAGACAGTGCCCAAATGCTCTCAGGGGATTCTTGTTGGGCGTTGAGGCTTGAATCTTCCTGGCTTCTGGGGACAGGACACAGACAATCTCTGCCCTTGTCTCCTGGCTTCTTCTGGATGATCTGTGTATGTGTCCAGGGATTCTAAGCAGGACCTTCAGGTGCAGAATGCAGATGTGGTGCAGTCTCAGCAGGATGTCACACTGGCCACATAGGCTGATCGCATGCAGGCATCCAGGGTCTGCCGCTGATAATTGGTGGCAGTGGAGTTTAGCAGGCAAGCAGTAAGGCAGCGTGCAAGAGCAGCAGGGCTGGGCACAGCAGAGAGAGTACAGTTGGTCAATTTGTAGTTGTTGTTTTGTTTTCTCTTTAAAAAAATCTTAATATATAAAACACCATAAAGGAAATTCAGTAACTTTTCCCTCAAGACAGACACTCTTCCTTCCAAAAATCTGCACAGATGGTTTATATTTTTACAGTGTTTTTAGCTTTGGAAAAGTATGGAGAAATACTTAAGAAAAATGCCAGTGGTATAATTTTTTTTCTTTACTTTTTCAGTCAGATCTAGGCTAGGGAGTTGCTCTGATGCAATTTTAAAGTGTTTCTCTGAGGATTATTATACAAAGGGAGTTGTTTCACTCCTTTTGTTAAGGTAAGACTGCTTACATTTAGATGGCATACAAATATGTATGGATGTTAGGAAGAAGTTCTTCACAGAGAGAGTGATTGGCATTGGAATGGGCTGCTCAGGGAGGTGGTGGAGTCACCGTCCCTGGAGGTGTTCAAGAAAAGCCTGGCTGAGGCACTCAGTGCCATGGTCTAGTTGGGTGGCTAGGGCTGGGTGCTAGGTTGGACTGGATGATCTTGGAGGTCTCTTCCAACCTGGTTGATTCTATTCTATGATTCTATTCTATTCTATGATCACAAATGTAAGTTATTAATCTCTAGGGTGGACGGAGCTTCTTACAGAACAAGACATAAGAGAAATCAGCCACTGCAAAGAAAACTGCACAGCAAGGGAGAGTGTAATGAAGAGGGGGAGAAAATGGATGTGGAAAATGGACAACAGATCAAACCAAAAAAAGGCCCCAGGTCTTTTCATAAAGGTTCCACAAGAAAAGCATTGAAGAGTGACAGGGCAAAGAGTCAGACAATGCTTTATAGAATCATAGAATCAACCAGGTTGGAAAAGACCTCCAAGATCATCCAGTCCAAACTATCACCCAGCCCTATCCAGTCAACTAGACCATGGCACTAAGTGGTATTTTCTATCCAGGAGGTTCCCTGTGTGTTTTACAGAGCACCTCACATGAGCAGAGGACACCACTAGAACGGTATACATATCTGGGTCATGGTATATGTATCTGGGTCATAAAATGTGCTACCAGAGTGGAGTTAGAGATGTCACTGCTCTTTGTTTTGGCATAGGAACCTCTTAAATTCTTTCATTTCTATGTTTGCTTGGGTCTTTCCCATAAACCATGACATACACTGGCTCTAAGGACGTGATGATACACTGCTCTGAGAGATGCTGTCAGAAGTGTGTGTTTCAAACTTCATAGCATGCCAGGAGCTAATTGCCCAGACCTTGTCCTCAGGTGTTCAGATGCTGAAACAGTCCAATCTTGAGAGGCAAGTGAGGCTTCACAGTCTAAACATAGGAGCAGTGGTACCACACTGGAAAGTATGAGATTGGTGAAGGACAAAAATAGTCCTTTTCCCTCTTCAATAGGGTTGGACAGCTCATTGCAGCCAGGATGCCCAGGCAGAAAGGTGTGCAGAACTGGCAGCAGCTTCTCTGCAAGGAATTTAGAGGGACACAGGAAAACTTGTGACAGGCAGGGTTGAGAAGAGTTCACCTCCCTGCTTGCTCTCTCCTTTTTTTTTTTCTCTTTTTACATCAGAACACATGCGGAGAAATATCTGATTGCACTAATAGCTTTATTACTTTGAGCATGTACTCACTTAGCCAAACAGGTGAAACTGATTTGTGCCAGGTTTTTATGAGCCCAAGGGCCAAGCGAGCAAAACGGGAGTTTTGTGTGACAGGGCCCAGCTTCTTCTGGTTCTCATCCCAGTTTGAAATTTGTGAGAAAATTCAATTTGAGCAAAGCACCCTTTTCAACTCCTGAGACAAGCTCGCGGCCACCTGAATCAAAACCAGATGTACTTATCAGGCCTAAAGATAACAAATAGCGGCTTGAGATCCTGTCAGCAGAGGACCACCAGAGCAAGGGCTACAAAACTCGCTTGCCTAATGAAATTCTAGCACGATGCATATTAATGCTCACCAGATCTGGAGTCAAGTCTCCTTGGCTCCTTCTTTTTTTTCCTTCCCCAACCCCCTCTTTCCCTCCTTTAATAAATCCTGAAGAACATCGCTGCATTGTAAACTGGTTATTTGAGACTGTTTAAGTAAAGCCTAAAGCCCCCACATCCCTGTAATTCCTCCCTCCTTGCCCCCTCCCTTTCCCTCTTCCTCAGGGCTGACAAAAGCAGGTCTTTTCAAGTATGTCCATAGCAGGAGATGGTTTGTTTTGGCAAGGGAGCAGGTGCCTTCCTCGGCTTGGAGATGTGGAGTGTCAGCAGTGACCCCGAGGTCTTGGGTGGCCAGCTTCACGCTTACACTTCCCTGTGTCAGACGATACACCTACCACCCACATGCTGAAAGCTTCCAGCAAGCTCAGAAATACTTAAAAAGGGAGCTGACCTTTCTCTCCTCTCTTCCCTCCTCCTCCCTCCTCATCCCTCTATTCCTATCCCCTCAGAGCAGACCAGGAACGCTATGAATGTCAGGCTCCACTTCTTATAAACAGCAAGGTAGGGGATGGTTTGAATGCTGGAGTTGTGTAACCTTAGCTTCTCACAGATGATTAAAATACGGCCATGCAAACAAATTATGCCTCAAATCCCTGCAATATTCTGCCCTCCTCCTATCTGAAGGGAAGATGGGAGGATTAAGTGGATATTTCTCAGGGTAATTTTATTTGGTGCTCCTAAGGCCAGGGTGCTTGTTCCAATGCTAAGCAGACTGATCCTCTGTTACCTTTTAATGATTCCTTTTCATTTGCATCTCACAAACAAAATAATTTTCCCACGTGCTGTTCAAGTAACCTTCAGTAGTCTCCACTGTGCAAAGCAGGGCTTGGAAATCACACTGCAAGACTTCTTTTTTTTTGTTCCCCCTGTTCAGTTCACGGAAAAATGACAGGCTGCAAATTTCTTGCTTTGCCTTTGGAGCAACAAGGTAAAAAGAAACCTGTTCTGCAGCATAACAGTGACATTCTGTTGTGAAGGGGAGATCCAGTCTTTCTCCTGGATTTTGCTTTTGGTGTTTGTCCTAGATACCCCAAAATCCCTCTCCCTCTGTGGTTTGAATGGGAGAGGAAAAGGCGGGAAAAGACCTGTTCCCCCCCACCCCTGCCCTGCAGGCGTGAGGGGGGAGCAAAGGGCCCTTCTGGCACCAGGGGTGCCCTGTGCAGTGCCTGCGCTGGAATAGGGCTGGGCATTGGCTGTGCTGTTCGTGCCTAGGCAGTGGTAACTCTGCTCTTTGTCTAGGGAGGGTATAAATATTGGGGTACTTCTCGCCTTGAGGTTCCCACCTTAGAGTTCTCCCCAGCCTGGATAGTTCCTGCAGACGAGTCCCCTGGCACTGGGAAGGACAAGCTCCTGAGGGACAGGCACCTCCCTGCTTTGGACGGCTCCCACCATTAGCACCCACTGGGCGAGCTAATGAGCCTCGGATGCCCTTTGAAAGAGAGAGAGCTGACACCCACCTGGACCACCCTTTCTCTCAGACAGCCTCACTCACCTGTGAGTAACTTTGGCTCAGCCTGATTAACAGTGGGAATGCTAGGTTTAGTAGCTTAGTCTTTTCCATCTCCTGACTTCTAAATAGTTCAGTTCTGGGCCCCTCAGTTTAGGAGGGACATTGAGATGCTTGAGCGTGTCCAGAGAAGGGCAACGAGGCTGGGGAGAGGCCTTGAGCACAGCCCTACGAGGAGAGGCTGAGGGAGCTGGGATTGGTTAGCCTGGAGAAGAGGAGGCTCAGGGGAGACCTTATTGCTGTCTATAGCTGCCTGAGGGGAGGTTGTGGCCAGGAGGAGGTTGCTCTCTTCTCTCAGGTGGCCAGCACCAGAACAAGAGGACACAGCCTCAGGCTGTGCCAGGGGAGATTTAGGCTGGAGGTGAGGAGAAAGTTCTTCCCTGAGAGAGTCATTGGACACTGGAATGGGCTGCCCGGGGAGGTGGTGGAGTCGCCGTCCCTGGAGCTGTTCAAGGCAGGATTGGACGTGGCACTTGGTGCCATGGTCTAGCCTTGAGCTCTGTGGTAAAGGGTTGGACTTGATGATCTGTGAGGTCTCTTCCAACCCTAATGATACTGTGATACTGTGATGTGTGAGCAGGCCCTGGAAAAGCTGTAGCTGCCCCCATTGAAGAATATCTAGTCTGTGTTGACATGAATGCCTACTAATTGGTAAGTCCATTGATTGAGCTGATTTTTTAAAACAAAACTAAGGAACACCTCACTTTGGCTTTCCAGTATTGAGCAATACCACCATAAAATATGTCAGTTATGAAAATACTGTTTTATTATTGCTTCTGGCCTGAATGACCCTGGACTGAAATTCACATCTATGGCACTGTAAAGTTTGGTTTTAAACACACACACAAACCCCCTTGCCTAGAAATGGCTCTCAGTGTCATCCTCAAGATCAGCATATTTAATGACAGTACATCCCAGACCCAGACTGAGCTCCTGGGCACCCCTGTTGAAGCCTTATCGCTGTCCAAGCAGCCACCCAGGGGAAAAGAAGGCAGATTTTGACCCAGTAATGACCTGTGAAATGTTTTGGGGTTTTTTTTTTGGCTACAGCCACCAAGATCCCAGTGTATGAAGAATTAAGGTTCCTTGTGTGTCTGTTCAGGGGAGATAATGCAAGCAATATGAGACTAAGCTTGATTCAGCACTTTTTTTACCAGTTACTTGGTTTTCCAGTTAACACTACCAATGTGGTCACTGGAGCAGAAGGAACTAAGGTTGTAATGGTTATAACTATGGTTATAATCGGGCCAAATAAGCCACTTCCTCTGCTAAGTGCTAATCAACATTTTCCTTTTGCCTTCCCAGGCAGTTTCAAGGGAATATTGCTCTTCATTGAGGTCAGAAGAATTAGGCAACCAAAACACAGCCTCACTAGAACTACACATCCTTCTTACCCTGGCCAGAGTGGGCTGGATATGACACCCAGGGCAGCTTTTTGAAACAGGCCAGCAATTCTCAGACTCCCACCCAGCTTCTGCTTTCTTTCTCCTATCACTCACCCTAATGAAGTCATGTCCTTCTACTGACTGGGTAGGAGGGTCAAGTTTCCAGAGGTTTCTGGGTCATCTGTCATGTTAAGGCTTTTCCTTTCTGCTTGCACTTTTTTCCCCTTTTTGTTCCCCAATGCACCATGTGGCACTCAAGTCAATGGTGCCTATTTCTGTTTTGTTGAAGATTTCAAAGTCTGAAGTTCCCTTCTTCTCTCCATCAAACTCCTTTTCTCTTTCCTGCATATCAATATTAATCAGATATTTATCAGTGAAAATCCTGCTGCACCTTTGTCCTGGTTTTGCTAGGACAGAATGCCAGGTTGGGTATGGTCTGCAGCTGTTGGCAGCTTGGAGTCCACCAGGGAAATGACCTGAGTTGCGTACAGGTGTACCCTAGGCCATGAAAAATCATACTCGCTATAAAGGGGGAAGTTTGCTGAGGACATGGAGACCTTCTGCTTGGGTTCCAGCTCCTTCTCTTTCTGCTTCTCTTGATACCCAGAGGACCTCACTTCCCATCCTGCTTCCAAGGATGCTTTTGTGTTTCTTGTGAACACTGTGCATTCACTGGGCTGAGTGTAACCTCATATACTTGATACAGGCGATGGTGTTAGTTTGGCTGTCTCATTAAATCTGTTTTCATTTAAACTTGTGGCTCTCCTTCCCCAGGGCTCATCAAGTGATAGAACAATTGCTGTACTTTAGCCCTGGATAATGTCTAAGAGTAGACAATCTTTAGCTGCAAAGGTTCAAAAATGTGGTTGGATTTGCATTTTCTAGCTCAAAACAATGATGACGACAGAGCCTTCTTTTGCTTATGTCATGCTGGTAGCTTACTTCCTGGGAACAGCATCTCTGCCCTTTGCCAGTCCCTTGTGCTGGCAGGACGTGACCACAGGGTGGCAGTGTCTGCCTGGAGCCGGGCAGAGATGCTGCTGCCGTGCAAGGGGTGACCTGGGCAGAAGGGGACAGCAGGATGAATACAGAGGCCACGATTTTTCCCTGCTCCTCTGTGTTTCATACTTGCTATCTAGGTCAAACACACTGTCTGCTGGAAAGCACTTCTCTCTAAGAAGAAACCAGTATTTAGCTAATTACTCCAAACCGAGCTCTATGTAATTACAGCTTCTGGTTTCAAAGGCATTTGCCAGTTTGGGCCAGTTGTCATTCTGTGAGTAATTCTCTGTCACTAGCTCGCTGGCAGGCTGATGCAAGTAGCTGCTGTGCACTGACTTTGAGATGTATGACTGGCCATGCATTTTATAATAGGATCGATCTCTCCTCTCTTTTTGGTAACTAACTCTGAAAAAGAACCTGACAGTGAGGAAGAATGACACAGTGATTAACATGACAGCATGGGCTACAGGAGATCAAAGGTTCAAGATCTTCAACTGCTGCAGTCTTTCACAGTATCACACAGTATCACAGTATTATTAGGATTGGAAGAGACCTCACAGATCATCCAGTCCAACCCTTTACCACAGGGCTCAAGGCTAGACCATGGCACCAAGTGCCACGTCCAATCCTGCCTTGAACAGCTCCAGGGACGGCGACTCCACCACCTCCCCGGGCAGCCCATTCCAGTGTCCAATGACTCTCTCAGGGAAGAACTTTCTCCTCACCTCCAGCCTAAATTTCCCCTGGTGCAGCCTGAGGCTGTGTCCTCTTGTTCTGGTGCTGGCCACCTGAGAGAAGAGAGCAACCTCCTCCTGGCCACAACCTCCCCTCAGGTAGTTGTAGACAGCAATAAGGTCACCCCTGAGCCTCCTCTTCTCCAGGCTAACCAATCCCAGCTCTCTCAGCCTCTTCAAAGCCATGATTGGCCAACTGTCATGAGCTGAGTTGAGTCTGCTGATGATGATACTCATTCCATTCTGCTGTCACGCCAGCTTCAAAATGAAAAGGTCTGGCTGCAGCAAAGTAACATGGGGCTTGAAGTTCACTTTGTAACGTGAGCGGTTTCCTGTTCTGGTTGCTGCTTTCCCTTTCTGGGTTTGGGGTGTTGGTCCATTCTGCTGGGCTGGCGCAGGTTCAGGGCTGGGGGAGTAGGTCACTGGCTTCTGCTGCTGCTTCTTCATGCTGCTGTGCTTTTTCTGCAAACAGGCTAAGGTGGTTGTGCATTGTATTAGCTTATTTTTATTAAACTCTTTCTAGCTCAACTCTGTCTCAACCCAGAGGGTGTTTTGTGTGTTACTGTCCCTCACTTCTGTGTTAGAGTGAAACAGGCTGTGTTGAACTTACACACCAACTTTGGAAGGATAAATCCAGAACTCTGCTTTACTGTCTGAAACTGGAACCCAGCCCAGGCAGATTTCTCTGAGCTTCCTGGTCACAGAAAGCCAGTGTGGATACTGGAATAAAAGGCCAATCCTGCTGTCTGCTGCTGGGACTGACTGGTTGTGATGACGGTCACTTGGCTATTTTGAGTGATATCCCCTGAGGGATGCCACTTGCTACTGATCCCCATTTGGACACTGAGCCATTGACCACAACTCTCTGAGTGTAGCCATACAGACAATTCACAGAGAGAGTGATTGGCATTGGAATGGGCTGCCCAGGGAGGTGGTGGAGGCACCGTCCCTGGAGGTGTTCAAGAAAAGACTGGATGAGGCACTTAGTGCCATGGTCTGGTTGACTGGACAGGGCTGGGTGCTAGGTTGGACTGGATGATCTTTGAGGTCTCTTCCAACCTGGTTGATTCTATGATTCTATGATTCTACTGTTGAAGAACAAACTTGTCTCTGTTTTGGTTTATTCCCTTTTACTTATTTTCTTGCTTTCTTTCCCTCCCTACCTACCCCCTGTCCACTACAATGTGACTATAGAAATATGTTTAGCAGACTCTTGCTTCTGATTGAGCGTTCCAGTACTAAATTCTGGCATCTGGTTTCACATATTGAGGAGAGAGACAGCTGGGTGGGAAAAAAGGTCAAACCATCTCAAAAGCAAACTATGCTTACATGTGATGAGGTCAAAACGTTAAAGGCTTCTCCCTAATAGCTAACTTATCTGTTCTCAGGATTGAATACTGTTGATGTTAAAAGGCCTGATAGGTCTTCTCTGCCAAATAAGATATGGATAGTCAAGCAGACAGCAGTTCATTTTGAGTGTGTAACACAGCCACACAAAGACAAATAACTTGGTGAAAAAAGCCCTGAGAGTGACTGTGGAATTACCTAATTTTGGGTAAATAAGAGTAGAGGTCATCAGTGTCTCATCTTTTACTAAATATAGGTTGACTGCTTAGGAAAAAGGAAATAGCTGTCAAGAAAAAAAGTGTAATGATCACCAAGATGTTAGGTGGTGGGAAAAAAACCACAATGATCATAAAGGGATTTTACATTCTAGAGTGTGAAATTGAAGAATAATGGGCAATGTTTCTGACTGCAGAGTGGGAGACAGTTCCTACTATGCCATCAGAATATAGCCATTTTAGAGACTGAACAAAGATACTCCTTGAGTATCCAAGTAAGAAGATGCAAATGTCCATACCCTGTGCAGAACAAACCACATCAAGTGAACAAAATAGAATCATAGAATGATATAATCAACCAGGTTGGAAGAGACCTCCAAGATCATCCAGTCCAACCTAGCACCCAGCCCTAGCCAGTCAACTAGACCATGGCACTAAGTGCCTCAGCCAGGCTTTTCTTGAACACCTCCAGGGATGGTGACTCCACTCCCTCCCTGGGCAGCACATTCCAATGCCAATCACTCTCTCTGGCAAGAACTTCCTCCTAACATCCATCCTATACTTCCCCCAGCACAACTTGAGACTGTGTCCCCTTGTTTATCAGTTTAAAATCAGTTTGTTTGATTGTGATTTGCAGTTCTGCTTAAAAGAAAAAAAAAATCCCAGGTTAATTTTACAGATTAAAAAATGTAACTCTCTAGATTCACATTTAGAAAATCCTCTTGTTTTTTTTTCTCTCCCCTGATAGCACCTCTTCTCTGCTGTGTGAACTTCCCTGGACACTTTCTCCTCTCTAAGGGTGCAGTCACTCCGACAATTGACTTAACATCTGCTGCAACCAGGATTGGGAACTTTGTGGGAGAAGAAATAAGGTAAGTCAGGAGAAAAAAATAGCTGAAATAAGTGGATGGAGGAAAAGAAACTCTGAAATGCATAAGCAGCCAACTGGAAGTATTCTCTGTCAGTAAGGCTGCTTTAGGAGGCTCCATTCACTTCTGGAATTCTCATTTTACTTAGGATCTTCTTGTATGAAATATATTCATTGCTCCAATCTCTCCCAGGCACTCTGTTCATGGGGCAAAGCAAATAAAAATCAATTATCAATGTCACACAATGTCACAAATTGACTACCTCAACAGCAATTCCAGGTAAATTTCAAAGTAAATGAGTGTGCCATTCAGAGTTAATTTCTCTGTCATGTTTGTTCAAAGTTATACCTGCATTATTTACTCTAAACTGCTAAATGCTTTTATCACCAATGCTGACTTCTGCAATGAACAAATTGCTTTTATCACCAGTGCTGACGTCTGCAATGAACAAATTGATAACCACCAGCTCACCTCCTGCATAATAATTGAACAGCAATTTGTGTCAGACAGGAGGACTTCTTAGACCAATATGCATCTCTTGGTATCAGAGATGTTTCTTGCTTATATGTATCTTGTGTATCGCAGGGACTTTGGAGTGGGTGCAGAGTGTATCTTAAGTGGTATGAGTAGATCTCTTTAATCCTCTGTCCTTCCTGAATAAGTCATACATGGAGTACTGTAGAGGCCTATAGCAAATTGCCAGTTTGGAGGTGTCTGTCACACTTAGTTATAAACACAGATCAGACTTTAAAGATGTTAAAAACAGATTGAGTTTGGAGGAGTAAAACTCCTGCAGTGACATCTACAAAGCTGAAGGGGATGAGCTCATCTGTACAGGTCTGGGTGAAGGCAGACCTGGCAAGGCTTGGAAAAGGTTGGCTTGAGAAGCATGGCAAAGCTTTGATTGAAATCCTGGTGAGAGTGAACCCGTGGATATTAAAGAGCTTTGGACCAGGCTTCAGGTATCTACTGTAAATAAAGTCAGCCTCATTTAGTCCTAACTAGAGAATAACATATCCAGACAACAAGCATGTCTCCTATGTGCTCAGGGATTGAAGGGACTGCATTTTGAGATCTGGCTTTTCTTGGGTTTCTTTGTTGTGTGTGGTATTGTTTTTTCTTTTTATTATGTGGTTTGTTGGGGTTTTTTTTGGGTTGCAAACCTTACATTGCTGCACAAGGAATAGCCAGGTAAGTAGACTCTCTAAACAGAAGTGTGAGAAAAAAGACCATGTCTCCTCCTGCACTCAAGGTACAGAGATAAAATTTTGTTTTCAGCAGCCAGCACCATTATGTGGTCTATTGAAAGCATTTGTGTGTGTGTGAGAACCTGAGTCAGAAAAGACAAGGTAAAGAGAGCAGTAAAAAACAAAAGGAGAATTAATTTGCCAGTCAGACTTCAGTTGCATTCAGGCACTTCCTTGCTGTTGACCTATTAAATAGCAATTCAAATGGCAACATGCAAGTATTTCATAGTCTGCTTTCCAACAAACCTTTCTGCAAAACAGTGAGACAGTGCTGATGTGATTATGGCAATAAACTATTATGGGCTGAAAAAAAAAAAGAGAAGAATTACATAGTATTTTGAATGCTGTAAAACTTACAGTAAGTCTGTGGTTTCAATACCAGTAAATAGCTCTTATTATATTACAGAATAACCATTCTTTGTTTGGAGACTGAAAGCAGAAATTAAAAAATATCCTTCCTATATGGAAACATTGGGGAAAAAAATGTCTCACAAGGTCATATAATTGCAGTGAAACAGCTGAAACCAAAAAAAAAAGAGCTCAACAAGGACCCTGATTCAAGCATGATGAGTGGTGTGACAGAGCAAGCTACTTGACTGTATATTGCACCAAAAGCAATGAAATATGAACCAGGTGATTTCAGATCCATTGCTCCATGTGGGCTTCATCACTGCCATGGCAGCATGTCCTTGTTCCTTGTAAGGCTTTGGCTATACAGAATACTCAGCCCCTTAAGCTGTTGCACATTGGTGCTTAGTTTTACTAAGACTTGATGTAGTCTTTTGTCCCTCCACATCACAATACTACTTATCATGCAGGCCAAGGTCTTGTCTCCAGGCTCTGCTAACCTGTCTCTCACTTAAAAAGTCATGTTATGCCAAACGGTAGTATAAGTGCCCAAAGGGACTGTCCTCTTGAAAGGCCTCCTGAAATATCTTGTGTTTGAATGCAGCAATGATGAGTGACTCTGGGAGGATCTAGCCTGAGTGTTACAGATGAACTGGATTTTCACATTGGTGAGATATTGAAATCACTGTGGAAAAGATGGCAACGTATTTACTGAGCACTAGATCATTTTGAGGGCCTACTGAAATGTTTCTCAGTGCCTTAGAGATTGCTCCAGTGTTTGCAGAAGGGAGGTACACCTGGCTTGCAACCAGACTGCCTGTGTGTAATTACCTTTACAGTTGCAGCAGCGTTACACAAGGGTGAATAGCTGCCATAGTACTCCTGGAGGCCCTGAGGCTTAGGTGTGGCACTTGCCTAAGGAGAACTTGGGTCTGATAAACCTTTTGGCTGGGTGCCAGCTCTTTCCTTGAAAGCAACGGGAGGGATATGTTGAGGACCTGTCCTGTGTGAAGAGTCAGGAATTGCTGCAGCAATCACTGTATGGCACAACTGAAGTAAGACTTAGCTATCTTGGGATGGAAACTGCTTTGGATTCAGCTCCACATTAATCACAGATTAAGGTTTCTACATGTGAGCTACTGTATAAGGTCCTGTCATAGTGGAGAGCTCACTGATACTCTCCATGGAGTGTACCTAAAGACCAGCTTACCTGAGACACCTACTCTCTGAAGTCATAGAATCATAGAATCAACCAGGTTGGAAGAGACCTCCAAGATCATCCAGTCCAACCTAGCACCCAGCCCTAGCCACTCAACTAGACCATGGCACTAAGTGCCTAAGTCTCATGGCTCTTTTCTGCTCTTCATGTTGAAAAGCCTCACTAAAGGTGCTAATCTGCTCTATGTCACTACTACCTTAAATAATCTGAACTGCCTTGAAGGTAAAAGGAGTACATCACACCCTTAAAAAGTAAACAGATCATCTGTTCCTGATTTGTAGGAACTCACATAGAAAAACTGAATGTGTCTATAGTTATGCTGATGAGGTATCAGGATCGTTGCCATTGGAAAGAGACCTGTGTAAATCTATAGGTCTGGAATTTGTATGTTGGCTGTAGCAGAGGAAAGTTCTTGCTTGTGATGAACTGCATGACTTGTGTTTGACCGAGTGCTGGGAGGAGCCGGATTTATGTCCTTAGTAAATGAGTTCATTTTGGCTTCACAGAAAGATGCAGCAGATGTAATTGTATATAGCTCTAACGTTTCCCTGTCGTGGAAAATGAGTGGAGGATGATGCACTCTGTTCTAGAATGCCAGTTATTCCCACCACCATTTTACTTTAGTGGATTTGTGTGTCCTCCAGAGCTATATTACAGAGAGAAAGCCTTTTATAAATGGATTTCTCTTTCCCTTGATGAGCCCCCTGAAAATGTTGCAAATAGCTAAATAATGTTCTGTGTCTGAAAAGGATCAAGTACTGAATGGCGAGAGACTGATTGGTTCTTTTAATTGCCATTAAGTATAGCAGAGCCTGAAAATGAGCCAGATTCTTTCTTAAGCAGTAAAGGGTACATCCTCCCAAGAGCTTTCTCTGCTAGTCTGAATGAGAAATATTTTCAGTCAGTGAAAGTTTGGCAGAATTTGGTCTATGGCACATCACTAATTCTGCAAGTGAAATGCTGATTGGACTGTTTGTTATGCTTGCTTCTAGATGCTTCTAGAAGCACTGGAAACATTTGCTTGTGGATTTCTGGCTTTGTTTTGGGGTGAGTTGAGGGGTTTTGTTGCTGTTTGGGGTTTTTAGAGGCTTTCACTTGTATTAAAAAAAACAGACAAACTCTTGGTCTTCATTTCTAGTGCATACCCTTGAAAGGTAGACACTGGAAACTGAGAGAAAGAAAGTCTTTTCCGTGGAAAAAAGTGGTAGACTTGAGATCTCAGCACTCTAAAAGACATGCAGAAGAGTAGCACTGTTTACCTAGGAGAGCTTTCAGGTATCATATTGTTCTTTCATGGCACTGCAGCAAGGACATGAATAGAAGATGCTTTGCTTTAATAGAAGATGCTTTGAATGGAAGATGCTTTGCTTTGAATAGAAGATGCTTTGCTTTGAATAGAAGATGCTTTGCTTGAACAGGCTGATTGAGAGCAAGTTCTGTTGAGAATTATATATATATATATGTAATTATATATATATATATATATCTTCTTTTATAACAGCAAGTATCTGGATCACTTTGTCGCTTCTATTGTTTTATCATTTCCCCCAACACTAAGGAACATGAATCATGTACTTGGCAGCTCTTAACAACAATCAGCTGAGTAGTTTGACAGGCTTTGAGAAAGAAGAAATCTCTTGACAGCTGTTATTCACCTGGTATTAGACTGAGCAAGCCTGAACAAGGTGTAGGATTGGACAAGTTATTTTGAGAAGTGTGATATAAAATAGAAGAAGTAACAGCAGCTATCACCTAAGCATCACAGTAGGTTGACATTACAGCACTGTTAAGCAAAACCATCATTGGCCAAGGTTTGAAGTTGAGATGTAAGGTGTATTACCATCATTAAAATAATGAGAGTATGAAGAAGAGTGAGGAAAACCCCGAAGTCTGTTACTGAAAATATATGGTGCTAGTTTAGACCAAATGAATATAGGCAAAAATATTTGCATTGCACATCTAAATTGGAATTGTTCAATGTCACAAATGTTTTGGGGCTTTTCTCCTAATTTATTTTCCTAGAATCATTGAGTCATTAAGATTGGAAAAGACCTTTAACATCTGAACATGAGCCAGCAGTGTGCTCAGGTGGCCAAAAAGCCAACAGCATTCTGGCCGGTGTGAGGAGCAGTGTAATCAACAGAAATAGGGAGCTGATCATGCCCCTGTGCTTGTCATTAGTGAGGCCACAGCTCAAATTCTGTGTTGAGTTTAGGGCCCCTTGTTATGAGAAGCTGAGTTGCTGGATTGTGTCCAGAGGACAAGAAAGCTGATGAAGTCTAGAGAAAAAGTCTTGTGAGGAACATCTGAGAGGACTAGGATTGTTTAGTTTGGAGAAGAGGAGGCTGAAGGGAGAATTCATTGCTCTTTATAACTACCTGAGAGAAGAATGGAGTGAGGTGGGGATCTGTCTCTTCTCTCTTGTATCAGATGATAGGACAAGAGGAAATGGCCTTAAATTGTGCCATGGGAGGTTTAGATTGGATATTAGGAAAAATTTCTTTATGGAAAGAGTGGTCAGGAATAGGTTGCCTAGTGAGGTGGTGGAGTCACCATCCCTGAAGATGTTCAAGAAACCTGTGGACATGGCACTTCAGGATGTGGTTTCATGACTATGATGGTGTTAGGTCAGTGGTTAGACTTGATGGTCATAGGTGTATTTTCCAAACAAAACAATCCCATGATTCTATGATTAGAAGGGTAAATCTTGCCAATTTTCTCTGTTAATGTATCATAGGAAGTAGAATGTTTAATAAATGCATGCAACAAGGGGTCCAAATGTACTGATTACATTATTTTCCATTCTGGTTCTTAGTCTTTAATACTTCTGTGACAAACCCACTGCTGTCTCTTTCCAAGTGCAAAACAATAGTCCTTGTCTCTCATTGTGTTATATACATATATAGCACAATGGCAGTGCTGATTGATACCCGCCTGAACATGAGCCAGCAGTGTGCCCAGGTGGCCAAGGGAGCCAGTGGCATCCTGGCCTGCATCAGGAATGGTGTGGTCAGCAGGAGCAGGGAGGTCATTCTGCCCCTGTACCCTGCACTGGTTAGACCACACCTTGAGTGCTGTGTTCAGTTCTGGGCCCCCCAGTTTAGGAGGGACATTGAGATGCTTGAGCGTGTCCAGAGAAGGGCGACGAGGCTGGGGAGAGGCCTTGAGCACAGCCCTACGAGGAGAGGCTGAGGGAGCTGGGATTGGTTAGCCTGGAGAAGAGGAGGCTCAGGGGAGACCTTATTGCTGTCTACAACTACCTGAGGGGTGGTTGTGGCCAGGAGGAGGTTGCTCTCTTCTCTCAGGTGGCCAGCACCAGAACAAGAGGACACAGCCTCAGACTGCACCAGGGGAAATTTAGGCTGGAGGTGAGGAGAAAGTTCTTCCCTGAGAGAGTCATTGGACACTGGAATGGGCTGCCCGGGGAGGTGGTGGAGTCGCCATCCCTGGAGCTGTTCAAGGCAGGATTGGACGTGGCACTTGGTGCCATGGTCTGGCCTTGAGCTCTGTGGTAAAGGGTTGGACTTGATGATCTGTGAGGTCTCTTCCAACCTTGGTGATACTGTGATACTGTGAAACCTACTGCTGTCTCTTTCCAAACAGTGGTTATTTCCCCCCCTTCTTTTTTATATCATTTAAGACATAGTGCCTTACAATGTACAGATACATCAGGAGATTTTTCACATTGTTCTTGTGTAAGTGCAGAACAGTAGTCCTTGTCTCTCATTGTGTTATATACATATATACGAGACCTGTGCTGTGACGTACGGAAAATGAGGCCTCACAACACACAGAGTGTTATCAGGTGACTCCACCACCTCCCTGGGCAGCCTGTTCCAAAGCCTCACCATTCTTTAAGAGTTTTTTTCCTTCTGTCTCAAAGGAAAGAACTGAATTCAGTTGGAAAACTTGACTGTCCATGAGCTGACAAGATTTTGTTCCTAGAAACTTTCCTCTATATATGTTTTCCAGTGGTTCAAAGTGAGCTGTATGTGCCCACAAATGCAGAGTACTGTATGGTTCTGTAATCTCTCCACCAGTTCTCAACAGCAGCAGGTAATAAAGCTACACAGCACTTCCATTAGCAGCATACAGCACAAAATATTCTCCCACTGAGGGAAAAAAGCTATGGGGCATGTCTACAGGATGCGTGAACTGACAGTGGATGGATCTGTCCTGACTTACATCATTGTAAGAGTTGGGATCAAATCTTCTGGCTGTGTTTCCTCTGTTTACCAGACCAGCTGTTAGTTTGTAAGACATCCACTGAAGATGTTATATTATATATAAAAAGCAGTTTTTCTTTCAAAATTCCCCCCAGGAGTGCCCACTATATTGCTTTGCAGCTCCTAAAGCTCTTAGGTAGTACCTTGGGTAGGATTAGCACGAACTGTAACTGAGAGGGTAATGGTAGAGCAATACTGGTCGAGTTGTTCCTATCTGTGTTGGAAGAAGTGGTTTAGAACAAGAACAGGGAGTAATAGATGCTTTAAAATCGTTGGTAAAAGGCAGACTTTCTCAGGTGCTGTACGTCATCCAGACTTCTTCTGAGACCATTTAAAGTTATTTGCTGCTCCAAATCCTCTAGAAACCATTACCTTATATGAAATGCAAAGCCACTAAATTCTTTCCTAATGACAGTCATTCAAAATGGATAGTTTAGAAGAGTTATAGCTAGCCTTATGCCAGGGACTTTTTATAGTGAAACAAGACCTAAGCAGTACCTTTCTCAAGTATACCTTTCAATCAACATAACAAAAATTGGCCCAGTTTAATGGGATAGAGAATTACACAAGGGAAAGGTAATGATTTTCTTCTCTCTTTTTGCCTAAATCTGTCTCTACTGACCTCCCTCTGCTGAAGCAGAGCAGGTTTGACATCAGGGTGTGTTGGTTTTAGAAAGAGTGGCATTTGTAATGAAATCCTTTGTGTTCTTGTCTAGCTACACCAAACTTGTGATTAGCTGATTATAGAGACGCCAAGGATTGCCAAAAGACTTTATTTGCTCTAAATATCTGGGCCAGGATTGTTTCAATTTAGGATGCAAGTGCTTTTGAAAAATGCCTTTTGTCAGTTCATTATTTTTTGCAGTTATTTCTTCCTTATGCTCCTGTTTAAATAGGTGAACAGGACTAAAAGTGTTTAGTTGCTCAGCCAGGAATCAGAAGCAGAATTATGGGGCCCAGGTGATGAATTACACAGCAGCAATGGTGCATGGACAAAGCAGTTCCCTGGTGAACAACCTACAGGCAAGGAATGGTTGACTTGCACCACCTGAACACTTACAAGTGATTAATCCAGTCACAAGCTCTGGATTAAGTCTTTTTATGTTGATGTAAATTTTACAACTCCTTCAGGCAGTGTCCCTTTATAGATTGCTTCAGTTTTACAAGACTTTCATCAATATTACACACTTGATGGGAACCATGGATGTCAGTAGGATGGCTTCTCTTCAGTATAAAATGATCAGCAGCTGGAACCAGAGCAGGTGCTGGTGTATCTCCTTCCTGTAAGCCTGCATGGAGGAGCCTTCTGTTTCCTTGAAGCTCATGTGGCAGAGAAAACAACCTCTGATGTTTCCAATTTGGGTATATATACACGCTCCCTCTTTCTGAAGTGCAGCAGCATCCAGGAAGCCATCCTGCCAGGCCATCCAGGGTTTTGTCAGATGTTTCTGATGGGCTCATTTGCATAAAATGAAAGCCAAGTTACTTCTGCAGCCAAACATAACAGACACTGCCTAACAAGAATACCTATAACACACAGTTCAGAGTTTTTAGTGAGCGACAATCACTGGCACTTGGATTTGTTTTCCATTGGCAAGGTAGTGTGGAAGTAAATGCCAGGCACAATTTTCACAAACCTGCATATTTTCAGGATGTTTAGAAAATAATTTTGCATCTGGCCAGGTCCTTCTTGAGAAGCTTTGAGGCCTGAGTCTGAAACAGGCACGAGACCAAAGGTGAAGGCTACAAAAGTAGACTACACATCCTACATGCCTCAGAAGATGTGAAGGTCAGTTATTTCACTCCAAAACGAGTATAAGGTGCAACCAGTGTGCAAAGTTTGACACTGTCTCTCTTCATGTGTTTCCCCTTAGTATTTCAAACATAAAGAAATGAGTTATGACAGAGTAAAATTGTTTAGTCTCTCTTACTGCTAAGTGGATGCAACCATAAGCTGCCAGCTAGTCCAGTATCATGCTTGAATTTCAGTAGCCACATGAAATCTAGCTCTACAGTTTTCAGGAGGTCTGAGATGCTTATAAATTACTGCAGGACAAGGACATGAGCTAATAGGAGAGGGAATCTGGACAGAACCTCATCACAATGTGTATCTGTTTAGAACTGGGGGATGATGCTTCAGAAGGTCTCTAACTCCCCAGTTGGGTACCTGAAGAGACTTCATTTCCATGAGGTCACATGAGTTGTGCTGACATAGCTAACCAGTCATGTCAGGGGCAGGACTATAGTTTGGTTCCAGCCCAGTAGTGTCAGGGCTGGACTACAGTTTGGTTCCAGACCAGTCATGTCAGGGGCAGGACTATAGTTTGGTTCCAGCCCAGTAGTGTTGGGGCTGGACTATAGTTTGGTTCCAGCCCAGTAGTGTCAGGGCTGGACTATAGTTTGGTTCCAGACCAGTAGTGTCTGGGGCTAGGCTATAGTTTGGTTCCAGACCAGTAGTGTCAGGGGCTGGACTATAGTTTGGTTCCAGCCCAGTAGTATCAGGGCTGGATTATAGTTTGGTTCTAGCCCAGTAGTATCAGGGCTGGATTATAGTTTGGTTCCAGCCCAGTAGTATCAGGGCTGGACTATAGTTTGGTTCCAGCCCAGTAGTGTCAGGGGCTGCACTATAGTTTGGTTCCAGCCCAGTAGTATCAGGGCTGGACTATAGTTTGGTTCCAGCCCAGTAGTATCAGGGCTGGACTATAGTTTGGTTCCAGCCCAGTAGTATCAGGGCTGGACTATAGTTTGGTTCCAGCCCAGTAGTATCAGGGCTGGACTGTAGTTTGGTTCCAGCCCAGTAGTATCAGGGCTGGACTATAGTTTGGTTCCAGCCCAGTAGTATCAGGGCTGGACTATAGTTTGGTTCCAGCCCAGTAGTATCAGGGCTGGACTGTAGTTTGGTTCCAGCCCAGTAGTGTCAGGGGCTGGACTATAGTTTGGTTTCAGCCCAGTAGTGTTGGGGCTGGACTATAGTTTGGTTCCAGCCCAGTAGTGTCAGGGGCTGGACTATAGTTTGGTTCCAGACCAGTAGTATCAGGGCTGGACTATAGTTTGGTTCCAGCCCAGTAGTGTTGGGGCAGGACTATAGTTTGGTTCCAGCCCAGTAGTGTTGGGGCAGGACTATAGTTTGGTTCCAGCCCAGTAGTGTTGGGGCAGGACTATAGTTTGGTTCCAGCCCAGTAGTGTTGGGGCAGGACTATAGTTTGGTTCCAGCCCAGTAGTGTCAGGGCTGGACTATAGTTTGGTTCCAGCCCAGTAGTGTCAGGGCAGGACTATAGTTTGGTTCCAGCCCAGTAGTATCAGGGCTGGACTATAGTTTGGTTCCAGCCCAGTAGTATCAGGGCTGGACTATAGTTTGGTTCCAGCCCAGTAGTATCAGGGCTGGACTGTAGTTTGGTTCCAGCCCAGTAGTGTCAGGGGCTGGACTATAGTTTGGTTTCAGCCCAGTAGTGTTGGGGCTGGACTATAGTTTGGTTCCAGCCCAGTAGTGTCAGGGGCTGGACTATAGTTTGGTTCCAGACCAGTAGTATCAGGGCTGGACTATAGTTTGGTTCCAGCCCAGTAGTGTTGGGGCAGGACTATAGTTTGGTTCCAGCCCAGTAGTGTTGGGGCAGGACTATAGTTTGGTTCCAGCCCAGTAGTGTTGGGGCAGGACTATAGTTTGGTTCCAGCCCAGTAGTGTCAGGGCTGGACTATAGTTTGGTTCCAGCCCAGTAGTGTCAGGGCAGGACTATAGTTTGGTTCCAGCCCAGTAGTATCAGGGCTGGACTATAGTTTGGTTCCAGCCCAGTAGTATCAGGGCTGGACTATAGTTTGGTTCCAGACCAGTAGTGTTGGGGCTGGACTATAGTTTGGTTCTAGACCAGTAGTACCAGGGCCGGACTGTAGTTTGGTTCCAGCCCAGTCCCATCAGGTGCTTGGGGGCTGCGGAGGCTGGTGAGAGGATGAAGTGGCAGGAAGTGGCTGCTTGGTTTCCCACCCAACCCCCTGTGGAGGGGGGCGGGGGGGAGTGGTTCTGTAAATAGCAGCGGGCCGGATTGAGGACCCTGGGGGGCCATATCTGGCCCGTGGGCCATAGTTTGAGGACCCCTGCTCTACACCTTCCATGCCCAGCACACTGATTCACTTGACCATTTCAGATGTTGTATACAGGAAGGCAGAGCACTTTCTCTTCTGTGTTGAAGGAAACCCTAAGCTGTTTATTTCCATCTCTGACCTCTGCAAGGGCCAGTACTGTGAAGAACTGCTTTGTGCATGACTGCAACACCAGCTAGTGAAGGCTGTGTACCACACCAGAGCAACACTCTGCTGCTGACCTCTGGCCAGGCTACGAGACACATATGTTTTATTGGGCCAGATGCTTTTGCTTTATGTGCTTACAGTAAGGCATTACTTCTCCCTACTGACCTTGTCTCACCTCACCTTTGATCCTCAGGCTGCTATGTTTTTTAAAAAAACACTCAAACCTCATTCCTTTCTTAATGTTTCAAAGTGCAAGGAGTGATAAAAACCATGAGGGATTATTGCCAGGTAGACATACTGGCAGTGTGTCCAAGCCTCTGTCGTGGAAGGCAAGTATAGACCTAATACATGTCCTGGCTTGCCCAGGCATGGTCCCATGATCCCCTTCCCCCTCTGCTGAAGGAAAGAGCAGCAGGAAGAGAAGGCAAGCTGCAAACAAGTGTCTGCTGTGATTCCCAGTTAGCAAGCTGTGAATGGGTGCTGCTCCCGGTGGAGGGTCAGTGCAGAGAGGCACAGTTTCTAAATTGCCCCCCATTAAATGCATCAGTTTGAAAATAAAACTGGCCAATAGGCACTAGCATCATTGTTCTGGCCAATGAATCCAAAGCTTCGTGCCTCGTGTGACAATGCAGGCACACTGAGGGGCAGCACAAGACACCTGACACACGGTGCTAAGCCCTTAGCCCTCCAGGCTTTGCTGGAGCCAAACCCTCCATTGGCTCATCTACTCAACTGCCAGACCTGCAACAGGAGGAGGAGAGCAAGGCTTAAACCATCCTGGGAGGATTTATGTCCTACCAGGACATTTTCCTTCTCAAATCTGTAGTTTCCTTATCGTTTGATATTCTGTGGTTTTACACCAACTGCTGACTGACAAAGATGTATAAGCCACTCAATATTTACAGAGGCACTATGGCATTTCATTTGGTGTGTCTTTATTGAGTTCCTAAGAAATGCAGATAACCCAAACAGCCTCTTAATTCAGAGCCAAACATCCGCCTTGCCTCCTGGAAGCATGCACCTCTCCTTCCAGTGACTGCAGAGACTATCAGGATGACAGCTCTTCAGATCTTGATGGCAGGAACCAGTTTGTGGTTGCAGTGGACCTACCAGGTCTGGGGCAGGCTCCACTCTCCAAGTTGCTGTCGAGTTTGAGATGATTTGAGGAAATGCTTTGTGCTCAGCAGATTTTCCTATGACACTTTGCAATGAGCTTTCTTTATAGAAGCACTCCAAGTGAAAAGAAAAACAGCATAAAGAGCCTGTTAAATAATCTGCTAAAAGACACTCATCTTCCTCTGTTTTTCTACTTGCCACAGGCTGAGATTTACAGAGTTTTTGAACTAATATAATCCCAGCTTCCCAATAAATATAGATTCTGGGTTTTGACTATGACACAAACAGTTTATTCTCCCTGTGGTACATGAACTCCATCTGAAGACCTAATTTTTCATATGCTACGTGAAGAAAACTGCAAACCAGATTGGCATCTGAACTTTCTGTAGCCCCCAATTTGAGGGATTGAACCAAGCACTCTATCTGAAGAGACAATGAACCCTGACAAACTCTGGGTCTGAGTCCAAGCTTTGTATTATCTCAGTGGTATCAATCAAATCAACTACAAGAATAGCTTAAAACATAATCCATTTCTTCCCATGCCCCTTCTTCATTCCTGCAATGTCAAGCCAGTGTTGAGGATATTTTGAATTGATGCCTGCTGTAAGGCCATGAAGAATGGTTAGCCCACTCTGGTGTGTGACCTCCTAATGACAGACAGCACTAGTGACAAAAGAGATGTGCAAGTGGGAGAGGTGATGGAGTATATACTGCACTCCCTCACCTCCTCCAAGCCTCTTCAATCATTCCTTGGAGGGGAACTGCTTTAAAAAGTTTTTCTACAACATGGAGAAGCTCATGGAGAGAGCCAGAATTTCTCAGCCACAGCCACTGTCTCCTTGCTTCTCTGTATGCACACAATTCCCTAAATACCTGTTAACTGCATTGAGATGCTGAAATCCCAAGTAATTCCTTTTAATGAGTCGAAAGCCCTTCCTGAAGATCAGAGCAAATCTGGATTTTAATTTTTTTTACTGTTATTTTCTATTTCTTCCCCTCCTCCTTTTATTGCCACCTAGGAGGGTGCCATCAGCTGGGTCCCCCTGTTGGCAGCAGTATGATAGATGGCCACTCATTTTGTTTGCAGCAAGGCTGCTCTGGCTGACGTCTGTCCGGCTAGCAAAACAGAGGGAGCTGCCAAAGAAAACAGTCCGAGGCATGAAAGTTAACAGCTAGCAATAACTGTGGTGCGAAACATTCCCATGAAATCCAGACATCAAGGATGCTGCTTGGAATAGCTTGAATGTCCTGCATTCTTTTCCAGTGAAAGCAGAGTAATACACCAGCAGCGTGGGAGACGGCAGGCAAGGAAGAACACATGAGCCCCAGAGAAGGCTCCATCAATTTTCTCTCTGTGGCTGGCTGAAGGAAGCTTAAGTGTACGTTGCAGTGGCTCCCGACACCAGCCGCTGCCACGCGCCACGCGCATCTAACTTAAAACACGGTACCTGAAAAACTAAACCAAAAAATCCCCAAGCTATTAATAGGTTTGCATAAAGAAATCCCTTGTACTTTTTAATCACATACATCTGCAATCGAGAAACCAAGCATAAAATGTCAGTGTGGTTATTACATGGGTCACTGGAACAGGTTTATGTTAGCTAATACGCTGAAATAGTAGATTAGTAAGGAGTTAGTTTATAGCCTTTAGTTCATTTGTTGACAGGAAGAATCAGGAGCAGATTTGGTTTATGCCTGATCCCATCACAGAACAACTAGGAGCTGAGCAGTGCTTAAACTCCAGGCAACTGGAATGTGATGATGGCTACGCTGCATAGACTTTTTTGTTTTCTTTTGTGGTTGAGTGAGATGCTTGCAAAGGGGAAGAGCTAATGAGATCACAGAAATTAGCAGAGCAAAAGGCTTATGTGTGACCCTCCACAGTGACTCAGTAAAAAGCTAGGCTCAGCATCCTGTTGCAGAGCTGGTAAATACCCCAACCCTTCAAGTGATGCAGCACTCAGGAGGAAAAAAGATCTTCCTGAGATCTATAGGAAACAAGATTATTCTTAAAAAAGAAAAAAGAGTGATAGTGATGTTCTAGCAGATCACTAGAAATACTGGGGAGTTCCTGCTGTGTATTGTAATTCCTAGGTCAAAGATCAGGCCCTTCTCTCAGCTGCTACTTCTGTATTTATTATAGCATTATGGGCAACTATTTTGTGAGAAACTCTGCAGCTTTGAAAATCCAAACCATATATATCCACCAGGCCTTCTTAGCATTTAATAATGGCAGAAGGCAGTAGAGAATTACAGAGGCATTAAAGGGTTTACTCACAAATTCTTATTAATTATCAGTCACCCTCCGGGGCTATGTCACAGCCTATACAAGTGTCCAGTCTTCAGGGCACTCTGCCCGTGGATGTCGGGGCTATAGTCCTCAAGGCGTCAGGGAAAAGGAGAATCTTCCCAGCTTCTGGGGAAAGGACAGTCTCTGACCTTGTTCTCCTGGCTTCTTCTGGATGCTCTGTGTGTATGCCCAGGGATTCTTAGGCAGGACCTCAGGTGCAGAACGAGTACAGTGCCGTGCAGTGTCAGCACAGCCATATAGGCCAATCGTGTGCAGACAGGTGGAGTCTGCTCCTGGCAACTCGCGGCAGTGGCGCACACCAGGCAATAATAAGGCAGTGGGTGTGCAATAGGGTGCACGGCTGCACAGGAGACTGAGCTCCACAGATAAAGCAATGCAGGATCTAGTGCTGGTAACTCACCGCAGTGGATGCAATAGGGTGCACGGCTGCACAGGAGACTGAGCTCCACAGATAAAGCAATACAGGATCTGGACCCGGTAACTCACTGCAGTGGTGTGCAATAGGGTGCACGGCTGCACAGGAGACTGAGCTCCACAGATAAAGCAATGCAGGATCTAGTGCTGGTAACTCACCTCAGTGGATGCAATAGGGTGCACAGCTGCACAGGAGACTGAGCTCCACAGATAAAGCAATGCAGGATCTAGTCCTGGTAACTCACCGCAGTGGATGCAATAGGGTGCACGGCTGCACAGGAGACTGAGCTCCACAGATAAAGCAATGCAGGATCTAGTGCTGGTAACTCACCTCAGTGGATGCAATAGGGTGCACAGCTGCACAGGAGACTGAGCTCCACAGATAAAGCAATGCAGGATCTAGTCCTGGTAACTCACTGCAGTGGATGCAATAGGGTGCACGGCTGCACAGCAGACTGAGCTCCACAGATAAAGCAATACAGGATCTAGTGCTGGTAACTCACTGCAGTGGTGTGCAATAGGGTGCATGGCTGCACAGGAGATTGAGCTGCACAGATAAAGCAATACAGGATCTAGTCCTGGTAACTCACTGCAGTGGATGCAATAGGGTGCACGGCTGCACAGGAGACTGAGCTCCACAGATAAAGCAATGCAGGATCTAGTGCTGGTAACTCACCTCAGTGGATGCAATAGGGTGCACAGCTGCACAGGAGACTGAGCTCCACAGATAAGGCAATGCAGGATCTAGTGCTGGTAACTCACTGCAGTGGATGCAATAGGGTGCACGGCTGCACAGGAGATTGAGCTGCACAGATAAAGCAATACAGGATCTAGTCCTGGTAACTCACTGCAGTGGATGCAATAGGGTGCACGGCTGCACAGGAGATTGAGCTGCACAGATAAAGCAATACAGGATCTAGTGCTGGTAACTCACCGCAGTGGATGCAATAGGGTGCACGGCTGCACAGGAGACTGAGCTCCACAGATAAAGCAATGCAGGATCTAGTGCTGGTAACTCACCTCAGTGGATGCAATAGGGTGCACAGCTGCACAGGAGACTGAGCTCCACAGATAAAGCAATGCAGGATCTAGTGCTGGTAACTCACCGCAGTGGATGCAATAGGGTGCACGGCTGCACAGGAGTCTCTATCTCTGTAGAATAAAGTAGATGCACTGCAGGAGAGCAGTCAGGCAGGCAAGCATAAGCTGGCATCAGCAGAGCAGGTGAGTCTAAGCATGATAATGAGAGCGAGCGAGCACTTTGCTTACCTGTATACCTCTATTTATCAAATGTGGGCCGAGATTGGCCCTGTGGCCACCAAAATGATCAATCAGCTTGCCAGTTAGCTTATACAACCACTTTACACAGTCACATTACACAACCTGGGCTCTGGGCAGGCCAGACTTTTTGGCACCAGATCTATTGTGCCCCTCTTGTCCGTTTAACGTGTTTACCTCTGGTTTGGGCAGCAAAACATGTCCAGGCATGAATAAGCCTCTTTGGGCCTATGGGCCCTCCACGACACCTTTATAGAATACCTCTCTCTTAAAAATGTAAGTTTAAATACTTTCTGTGATGCTGTAGTTCAAGCCTGGAGTAGGATCATCATGCCTCAGTCTGAGAGAAAATGGGGACATTTCTGAGTGTGCCTTCACCACAGGCAGAAGAACAAAATGTGTCAGGAGATGGCACAGGAATCATTTCTCAAGGGATGCTTATGCATCTGCTATGTATTTGGACTGTTTTACTGGCAATTTTCTAAGCCAGGTGAGCAACATTACCTATGAAAAAAGATAAGAAAAGCATTTAAGGGACAAACTTGAGAGGAAAGACCCAATTAGATTAAGGAAACACTGTTGGTATTGTTAGAACCACCTCTCTTTGTTCCCCTTTTTGTTGCAGAGCCCTGCAGTTTGGAGGTACTTGGCATTCTCCTGACTGGTTCTGCTTCCCTCCTACGAATTTCCCTCTAGGCTTAGGCAGCAGTACAAATATTATTACACTCTGCAGGCTTTGCCTTCTGACCTACTCTACAGAGACACACATGATGGAGTCAGAACAGCTGAATAGAAAATATCTTTCTTAACTCTGTAGAACTGGAGGGATGCCAAAGTCCAGTAGTTCATAAAGGAGATGGGGCTGGTAGAGCTCCTGAGGGAAGTCAGACCATAGAAGGAGCACTGGGTATTAGGGAAGAGTGTCAATAAAAAAACAAAATGTGGAGGAGAGGAAGGAGAAAGGGGTGGGAAAGAAGGGGGCGAGGGAGAGCTGTGGATGCTAGCTGGGGTGTCTGGTTGCCTCAGCAGTGGGACGTGTGCTTCTGCAGGAGCTACATGCCTGCAGCTCTTGATTCAGCCCTGGGGGCCTGGCAGATCAGCCACGTTTATTTTGCTCTGAGCAGACAAGTGCCAGCATGTGTACGTCTGAGTTGTTATGGTTTTTCCTGGGGAAGGATTCCTTGGGAATGAGTTGGATGGGTCAGAAATGGTACTAGATAGGAGGGCTTTCACTGCCCAGTGCTCTAGCTTGCAGTCGTGCCCCAGAGCTGTGCAGCTCTGCTCCCAGCGCCTCGTTGAGAACTTTCTCTCCATGATTTCCTCATCCTCACCAAAAGACTGGGGATCTTTCTAGGGGGCTTTGCCAGAGCATTTTGTTATGGTGACATCTTCTGTGGCAGAGTAATGCTTGTGGAAAGGAGGGGCTCAAGGGCTGGCTGGAAGCCAGAGCATCAACAGGGACTGTGCTGGTTTCCCACACAGCTCTGCTAACATGATGCTATCATGACCAGCAGCAGTCCTGCTGCTTCAGTTCAGGGAACTCTCCCAAGCCCTGACCTCCACATGTGTCTGGTGGAGGCTGTATTTGCACGTGTGTGAATTATGCAGACAAAGTTCCTCTGGAGGATAGATCTACCCTGTCACCATCACTCTTCCTTTTGACCTTGGCCAGGGTCTGAACTCCAGCCACCGGTGCTGGAAATCTCTGCCAAGGCACTGCCCTGGTATGTGCCCATGCTGTGCTGCAAACTGGAAATGCTAGGTAGGGTTTAGCCAAGATAGAAATCAAAAAGAACTTTTCCCCATGAATGCAGCCTTGTCCCAGCTCAGATGCACATAAGCTCCGGGAAAGGTTTGTTGATCCTGCTTAGATTTCATTTAGCTTCTCTCAGTGCTTAGCTTTTCTCAGTAACTGCTGTTACTCTCTACTCCCTGGCTCCATTAAGAATCTGATGTGGTTGGATTTGATGATCTGTGAGGTCTCTTCCAACCTTGGTGATACTGTGATACTGTGAAATATTAACATTCCAGGAGAGCAACTTGTTCTTTTTAAATTGAATGTGAAAAGCATAGTGACAGTATTCAGTGATTCAGGGGCTGAGCTGGTCCTTAACATTTTGCTGAAATTACAACTTGTGGCTTCAGAAATGGCCAGGGGGAAAAAAATTACTTCATGTATCATTGAAGTTAAGAAGCACAAGGAATTTTCTCAGAGGTTCGTTTGATGAGAAGCCTAATTCTGTACATCAAAAGGGAATTAGTTCACTGGACAAACTTTGAAATACTTCTCTTAGCCTTTCCATGATTCCCACACCCCCCCCCCCCCCCCAGCATCATTAATTTTTTGCAGCTTCTCTTCAGTGGGTATTATGCTTTTGAAGAGAAGTAGTGTGTTTTATAGGGGTTTCTCTCTGTTTTGCTTGAAGCTAAGCAGTTATAGTTGTCATGAGAATCAAATCAGCCTCTAGGTTGTGGAAATAAAGGAAGATTTGATTGTATTTAAACCAAAACATTAATTGCTGTCTTCCCCATGTGAAATACCAGATGGCAAACACTAGGTATGTGTGGTTCAATCATACAAGAACCACAAGGGAAAAAAAACCATGCTTCAGATAAACAGAAGCGGATGATCACACACAGCCAATTTGTATCCATGTTAGTTGTGAGTTACACAGTCGGTTTCAATTTCAGGGACACTTGCAAACCTCAGTACCTCTTGCCATAGGGACTAAGCTTTGGTCTTAATAATTGGAATATAAGATTTTGCACTGTAATTTTGGTGTTAGCATTTATCTGTTGAAAGGGAAAGAAAAGAAAAAAGAAAAGAAAAGAAAAGAAAAGAAAAGAAAAGAAAAGAAAAGAAAAGAAAAGAAAAGAAAAGAAAAGAAAAGAAAAGAAAAGAAAAAAGAAAAGAAAAGAAAAGAAAAGAAAAGAAAAGAAAAGAAAAGAAAAGAAAAGAAAAGAAAAGAAAAGAAAAGAAAAGAAAAGAAAAGAAAAGAAAAGAAAAGAAAAGAAAAGAAAAGAAAAGAAAAGAGAGAAGAGAAGAGGGCACAGGCTGTAAGTCCTTCTTTTTCTAACACATCTACCAATAGTCTTTTGTGATCTGAACCACTGTAGCTCATGTAGCTTGCTGCACATAAAGAAAATGGGAAAGCAAAGCAAAGCTGCACATTTAATAGTGGCTAGGAGCAGAACAAGCAGAAACTGCATGGCATAAAGTGTATGTAAAGGACACAGTACAGTCTTGTGGACACTGGGTGAAAACTGTATCTCTGCCAAGCAGAGCTTGTGCTTCCTGCATCCACACAGTTCATAAAGCAAATGATGGGACAGACATCCAGAAGCCTTACTTTAACTGATTTATTTTTTGCTTAGCTTGCTTACTTGCTCAGCAAAAAGCTTCACTTTGTTTGCCATTGATATTATTTGAGAAGTGAGGTTCCAGTTGTATCCATCCATAATTCTGACGAATGGGGTTCCTCCTTTTCCTTCTAAGATTCCATGTGAAAGGCTAGCTTTCCTGGCAAGCTGCGTTTGGCATCAAAGACTGTCAGCTGTGGAGTTGGCTGGATGAGTTTTCACTAAAGCTGAACAGGGATAAATTCAGCCTGCCAAGCCCCTAAGCTGAGCACGTCTGTGCTTTTGGCAGTAGCTGATGCCTGCAGGATGCCACCGCAACTGCTTTCTTACTGAAGGGCAGCCAGCCTCACAGAGTGGCCTTCATTGTGCATGTATTGGCCTCTCACCAGTGGCAATCCAATAGCCTTGTTAGGGTCTTGGTTGAGAAATCTTTTGTGGGCTGACCCTTGATAATCTCAGCAATGACTCTACTCTCAGCCATCTCTGTTTTTCTGCATTCATGGGGAAAGTGGAGAAGCTGCAGGAAAGGAGGAAAGTTCAAAGAAGGTGGAGGAGGTGGCAGTGGACCTGTGCTGTCAGATTCCTGTTGTGACATATTCCTCTGACATGGAAAACACAGGGGGATTGTCAGCAAATGCTCTCTCCTCCTGAATATGGATGAAGAGGCAATGCCTAAGATGATATGTCTAGGATACTCTAGCTGCTTCTATATTTTCTGAGGATCTCAGTGGCCCTGTAACTTGTAGCTCCAATGTGCATGCACGTAGAATGACAGGAGGAAAGAGGCAAAAACTGAAGGCACAGGAGGATAAGGAAATTGTGGCATTGAAACAGATATGTAGCATTGCTGTCCATAAGGAAAAAGATACCTACTTCTTTCTACCTGTCTTACTATAGAAACTGTGAAATCTCAATGCCTCTACATTTTAATCATAGAATCAATTAATATATTGGGTTGGGAGAGACCATGAAAGGTCATCTAGTCCAGCCCCCTGAATGTCTCCAGAGGTAAGACTTTCCACACCTCCATGGACTAACTGTTCCAGTGTTCCACCACCCTCATAGTAAATAATTTCTTCCTAATGTCCACTATAGCAACATTTATATTGCCTCCCACCTCACTAACTCCTAGTTTGTTCATTCTTGAAACGCTATCCTTTGAAGCTATGAGAAAAAACAATTAGGGTTTTATAGGATCTGAGGGCATCTAGAGCAAAGAAAAGTCTGGCCAAATTTGCTGCTGGAGATGTCATGCCTAACTCCCTTTCCCAGGGGTTTTTCCCCAGTCTTTACATTGGATCTGTCCAGTATGGAACTTCTAAATCTGCATGATTCCACTTTTTAGGGAGGTGTCATCCTGAGATCCCAGTAGGCAGGGAAATGGCTGGTGTTGCTTCAGCCTGCTTGGACACTGGAATGGGCTGCCCGGGGAGGTGGTGGAGTCGCCGTCCCTGGGGCTGTTCAAGGCAGGATTGGACGTGACACTTGGTGCCATGGTCTAGCCTTGACCTCTGTGGTAAAGGGTTGGACTTGATGATCTGTGAGGTCTCTTCCAACCCTGATGATACTGTGATACTGTGATGTTTTTAGGCAGGGAGCAAAATGCTGTAAGTCACATTGTTGAAGGACTAACCAGATTAACTCTATCCTCACACATTCTACTTGGTTTTCCTGCCCTTCAAGTTTTCATTTCTCAAATGCTTGGCTCTCCTGTCAACCTCTGCCTCCTTCCAGAGGCTGTCTTTCAGCAAGACAAAAGTAGGAAGGCTTTTGTCCCTGTACTGTGTGTTCTTAGCTCACAGTGCACACAGTACAGTTCACAGTGCACGCTGCTAAGAACACACACCACAGAGCTAGGGAGGGAACAAGAAACCAGCTACTAGTTTGTGTCAGTTGAGATACATAAAGCCTTTTTCTCGTCTGGTGGAGTCCTCTCTAGATGCTGCTCCCATAACTTCTGTATTTCAAAGCAAAGGAAGCAGCAGCATGCCTAAATGCAGTCCCTTAGCTTTCCCAAAGCACGAGTTCCTTGACTTGTGTCCCCAGTCCTAGACCAGCAAATGCCATCATTGGAGCAGCAGTTTTGAGATGAGTTGCTTGGACTCTCTCTGGACACCAGGCTTTAAGAAGACCCTCATATATTTATAACACTCTCCAATCACATTTCTTTCTGGCTTACCTTGAGTTCCTGTGAGGAAATGAGCCCCGACTAGCCAGGATTTGTTTGGGTTTGTTTTGTTTTCTCCTTTGGTCACATCAGAAACACAACCCTTAGCAGCAGGTAGGGACAAGTGGCATGGGGCTTTTTTCTGTGCAAGACACAGGACAAGGGGGAGCCCTGTCTCTCCCTAGGAATGTTGGGACACATCTGTGCACAGGGCACAGGCGATGCATGGAAGAAGAATGGCACTTTCTTAGGATATGCACATGAGAATATTGCTTCCAGGCTTGCCTGTAATTTCTGTTAGGTTGATCAAATTTGCAGTCTCTCCAACTGGGACTCAATATCCAGTGGTAAGGAGGGGGTCCTTCTTTGAAGAATTGACATCAGATGCAGAGAACTTTTCACTTTATGGCCCTGGGCAGCAAACACCAACTTAAATTGACAGGACCCCAGGACTGCTAATTAGAAACTGGCAAAACCAGGACATCTGGACACCTTATCAGAGGTTTATCAAGATTACTGGTACGATCCATACAAATCCTTAATGGGAATCAGCTGTCAAACAAGTGAAGTAATTTAGGCAAAGATTGCAATTGATTTTTTTTTTTCTTACAACTGTAATATGTTACAAGCTGAGTTCTTAGAGGCTGTAATAACTGTGCAGTTTCATAATCATTGGGTTTTTTTGCTCATTCTTTGACTCCTTCGCCAAAGAGGCTCTGGGCCAAACTCAGAAAGGGAGCCTGGCTCCAACCCTGGTGGCTCCAACCCTGGTTGTGAATGTGGCCTTCAGCTGTGAGGCTGTGCCCCTTGCCAACACAAAAGCAGCTCTAAGTCTGTCCCGCAGCACTGTCAGTCATGAGAACTATGCCACATCACCTTGTCTTTCTGTGGTCAGCTAAAAGGGTAATAAAAGACCGTGGGAGAAAGAAACTCTTTTACAAGAAAAGAAGTAGAAGTGACCATGTGGTCATGATCTCTTTTACTGCAAGAGATACTGAAAAGAGTGAATACTTCCTCAGACTGCACAAGATGAGGAAGTTTAGACAGCATCGTTTGTTAAAGCGAAGGAACAAAAGCTGCTGTCATAGAGGAAAGATGGCCTTGGCTCTTCCTGACAGTAGAATGATGTTTTGTTGACATACCTTGATACATGCACGTAAATGTCTAAAGGGTAGAGGTCCAGAGGATGGAGCTGGGCTCTTTGAAGTGATAGGACACAGTGGGTAATGAGTAAAAACACATGAGATTTCACCTGAACTTAAGGAGAAACTTCTTTCCAGGGAGAGTGATGGAGCACTGTAACAGGCTACCCAGAGAGGTTTTGGAGTCTCCTTGTATGAAGACTTCCAAAACTGGCCTTGACTTTGTGTTCCTGTGCGACCTGATCTAGGTGAACCACTTTTTGCAGGTGGATCAAACTAGATGATCTCTAGTGGTCTCTTCTAACCCTCACTATTCTATGATTCTATGAACATTATCAAGGACAGTCAGCCTTGGGTCTTCCACATAGAAAAAATGATGTTTTGATGACATTTCCTTCAGCAGCTGTGAATGGCCTGAGTTTAACAGTGTAACTGAATCAGTAGTGATCTTTCTGCAATGCTAATCTCAGCTTTTAGAAATGTGTGGCTTTTCTCTGGCTCTCATACCAGTTTCTACAGAAGTTCTAAAAGACACCATGACAACCTGAGCCCAGGTTCTAAAGCAGTCATTTTCAATGACATTGGCATATCTGTTCAGATATGTGTGTGGTTTTGCACAAGTACAGTTTTCATCACCACAATGTCTAAGTGCCAGAAATAGTCAATATATTATCCTGTCTGTTTTCTTGTCTGGCTATAAATAGTAGTCTCATGAAGCAGACACAATAAGACTTACACCTGTGTCTTTCTTCAACCTTGCCTATATATTGATCCCAGCATTCTGTAACTCAAGTTATTGACAGAAGCATGTGATGAATCACAGACAAGCCAGAAGAATGAGGTGGCCAGCTATGCATAAGCAGGTTTCTAATGAAATAATTTCAAAGCTGCTCTAAATATGGAAAACAATTTAGTGTTGTAGGGCAGCAGATGCTAATGGAACACAAACTGAATTTCTGCTGCTGAGGCTGCCTTGCTCTTTGTAATGATCCCTGTAGTAATTACAGTGTGTGGTGTGTGCATGCACTCAAGTGCCTGCAAATATTTAGGCAACTTGCTGCCTGCTCATAGGTTTTGAGCACTGTAGACCAGAGGAAACAGGGAATGGATTCACATTGTTGTGATCTGCTTCTGGAATATATCTTCTTGCCTCATCTCACTAATTGACTCCTACCAGATTTTCCAAGGCAATGGAGTGCTTCATTACTACTCTTCCCATCAAATTGTATCTGGTAGACATAGGTGTTAGCCAACAGTGATGGTTAGATTTAGGGCAAGAGCACTAGAACACATTGCCATTAAGAAATTAATATTTACCCAGTGATGAGTCAGGTAATCGTCTTCCAAGCCAATGTCTGGCTGAGAATGTTGATCCTGAGTCTGTGGTCAAAGAGTAGCTCTCAAGAGAAGATGATATTTTTCTGTGTTTATGTAAATAATAGGATAGTTTTAAGTCATGATGTCAACCTCTGTGTGTGTGTGTGTATGTGCCTGTTGTGGGGTGCTCCGAACTCTCTTGACTTGCTTTCAGTGGAGGTTTGAGTCAGGAAGACAAAAAATTGCTTTCCCCTCCCGCTGTGGCCCTGAATAGAGAATGGCAAAAGGCCTTTTCCTCCTGCTCCCACTCGTGGGAAAGCCCACGCTGGAATCTGGGATAGTGATTGGCTGATTCTTTGCACCCAGTATATATTGGTACTGGGCACATTGCCTAGGAAAACCTTAAGCAGAGTGAGCAGAAAGCCACACAAATTCATTAGGTCCATTGGATCCATTGGGTGCATTTTGATGTATTGAAGAGATTTCCCTGCGGCACCTGGACCCGGCTTCTGGTGTATCCTGGCTTCCTTCTCCCTACCCCCAAGCTGGAAGGACCTGCCTCTGCTGCAAGCTACCACTGTTGGCAGGAACACACCAGCAGCGCAGCTGTTCCTGTGCTGCTAAGGCAGTGCCACTCCATGAGATCTGCAGACACTTTGGTGGGTTCCATTCACATTGGACTTACACCACATGGTTCCACAATGGGATTACAACTTGCAGTTTCCAGAGGCTGCTGCAGAGGAGATCCAGGGATTGTCTCCAAATTCCTGCTCCACCCTTGCGAGTAAATTGGTGCTCTCTTGGCCTTTCCCTAGGGCTTTGCTCTGCCTTTGATTTCTAAGTGGGGTAAAGCTATCTTGTAGCTTAGCTTTTGCCACTTTCTGCCTTTCTAAATTACTAAAATTGCCCACAAGCATCCTTGTGAAAATTCCCAGCTGAATTAGAAACTTCCAACAAAACTTGACTAGTTTTGTGTGTAGTTTTGGGGTGGGGCATTTAGGGAAAATAAAAATAGCTATATTTGTATAATTCCTGTCTTGTCAAATTATTGTCAACCTTTGAGGCTGACCTAGGAAAAATACTTAGAAAGGTTCCACACTTTCTGGAAACCATGAGTTTCCAGCAGATCTGAGTGTTGGATTCACCAAAGAAGGTGTCCAACTCATCAGCCAGCTGAGGAACCTGGCCTGGGAAGGAACTCCTGCATAGTCATCTTGGACTCAGTCCCCTGTTAATGCATGCAGTCATGTCACATAATCCCTCTCATAACCTTTACACTTCAATTGCTAATAATGTTCTACCAAAAAAATTCTGCCCTTTCTGCTAGAGAACTTGCCATAGTTTCCAGTGGTAATGTAACTGGGCACAGTCTGTTGCTATTAATTCTTCTGACAACATCACTCAAGCTTAAGCAGCTCATTGTCCCTCCTGGTGACTACTCTTTTGATGGATCTATAGAAAATAAACACATTTCAGCCTTCTTTTTGATAGACTAAACAAGACCAGTCTCATCCAGAAAGACTTTGCTTGCCCTGAGCCTGAAGTCATCCATAACTGTCCCAGTCTGAATAAATTAGGTCTTGAATATGGGTGATCTGAGCTGGAAAAAGCCTTGACAAAGACTTACACAATGGCATTTTGAAAGTTCAGGCTGAGCTTGGGGTTTTCTTCATTCTGTATTTTTTCCTTTTTGAGTGGCAGAAAATCAGTTTTAGATATTAGATGTATTTTGCTAAAAGCTTCTGGAATATTAAATGGGATATAATATTTTTGTTGTTGTTGACAGTTCTGGAAGGAGCTGAAGGGAACTGTATTCCCAGATCTCTCCTGCTTTCCATGAGAGCTGGGCTCCCTTGGAAGTTCTCAATTCTAATTAGAAGTGGGATATATCATAAGCATTTCAGCATCAGCTCTAAAATCTAAATAAAGAGTCAACAGAGTGGTTTGGCATGGAGATGCCTTATTTCTCTTTGGTATCAGTAGTACCTGGTCTGGTCACCTTACAGGCATGAATCAAGAGTCTCTTTCACAGAATCACAGAAACACTCAGGTTGGCAAAGACCCTCAATATCACCAACCCTACTCTTCAAGACATCCATCAAATCCCAAATTGCTTTCTGTGTGTGAAATCCATTTCATTTGCCTGTACTCAGCTAAAAGCTAAGTGTCCATCTTCAAGCCAGTCTCTGGGTTCTCTCCCCACTGGAGAAAAACAGGCAGCTCTAGGTCACAGCACAGATGCAGAGGGAATAAACTACCTTCAGAATATCTTTCTGTTTCCAGTGGTACTCTCTAAGGCCCACAGATCAGGTGGACACTAAACTTCATTTAATTTACAATCACCTCGACAATTTTAAACTAAATGAATTCCATCCTTTGGAGGAGTAAGTTTATATCTCATAGGGGAAAGCAGTTTTGGTGTCATGTGGGATAAAAAATCCACCAAGGGCTACTGTTGCTTAACTCTGACCCCAAAATGGCCATTTAAAGTAATTTCCAGTGTCTGATGAACGCTACTACTCCACATGTCTGCAGCAACCCTGCATCTGAAGATTACAAATAATTTTGCTGACTTCTCCATTTATTTCCATAAAGCACTTGTGCAGCAGGATAAACACAGGACCTGCTTTTAAACAGGACAATGGAGATTTTACCCTCTTCTCTCTGCCTGGCCAAGAATACCAAAAAGCATCACCGCAGAGTGCAGCACCAGGGCTTTGCTCCAGCTCCCTTCTGACCACGCTGCTGCAATGCCACCCCCACCTAAATCCATGCTTTTACCTCTTCGTGCTCCTGTTACCAGCTCTGGCAGCTCTGTGGAACGATCCCAAACTAACTTCCTGAGTAGCTCAGGAAGATCTTTAATTTTGGCTCTGCACCAGTTGTCCAGATGTGGCAGTACAGAGACTTTCCCCTGTGTTTCCCCGCAGCTGGTACTGGGAAGCATCCCCACTGGGATATGTCTGCTTTGCTTGGAACTGGTGCTCTGTGCTGGAAGTCAGGCAACTTCTGAGGGTGTTTAGGCTGATCTGTAATACCCGTGTTATGCTCTGACTTGTTGACCACACAGAATGAGAAGCTGCTGAGGTACTGTGAGCTTGCAGCAAGCATGACACAAGAATTGGGGTTAGTGGTTGCAGAAATTGCAACTCGAAGGAGAGCTTGCAAGTCTGACAGGAGGAGAAGAGACAATGTCCATAGAGCTGGAGGAGGAACAAGGTTTTTCTTTGCTATATCCTTTGTCTCCATAGTTTCCTTCTTCCAGCTGTGTGGGTTGGCTGTCGCTCTTCTCTGCCCCACAAACATTTTTGATATGTGCATCTCATTCCTTGCATACTAGGCAAGTCTCCTCCAGTGTCAATTCTGTTCCATTTGCTTACACCAGTAAATACCAATGGCAAACTTAGCTCAGTTTGTGAGTGTTCTAAAGAGAAGAAATCTATGTGAAACAAAAAGAGGTATCACAGTATCACAGTACCATCAGGGCTCAAGGCTAGACCATGGCACCAAGTGCCACGTCCAATCCTGCCTTGAACAGCTCCAGGGACGGCGACTCCACCACCTCCCCGGGCAGCCCATTCCAGTGTCCAATGACTCTCTCAGGGAAGAACTTTCTCCTCACCTCCAGCCTAAATCTCCCCTGGTGCAGCCTGAGGCTGTGTCCTCTCGTTCTGGTGCTGGCCACCTGAGAGAAGAGAGCAACCTCCTCCTGGCCACAACCTCCCCTCAGGTAGTTGTAGACAGCAATGAGGTCACCCTTGAGCCTCCTCTTCTCCAGGCTAACCAATCCCAGCTCCCTCAGCCTCTCCTCGTAGGGCTGTGCTCAAGGCCTCTCCCCAGCCTCGTCACCCTTCTCTGGACACACTCAAGCATCTCAATGTCCCTCCTAAACTGGGGTGGGAGGAAAAGAAAAACCTGAGTAGATCAATCTGTTTTTACAGTGCCTTTTCATCAAATATTCCTGCCACTGTTGTTCCAGAAAGGCCTCCCAACCTTGAAATAGTAGCTGGTGGTCATGTTTAGTGTCCTGCATCTGTGACTGCAAGGAGCTGTGACTCACAAATATGCACAGCTCTCTGGCTATGAGCCACTCTAACATAAACCGGCTGAGTTCTACCGCGAGAGAACACATCTGACTTGTATTTCCTTGAGACTGAAAAAGTATCCACCAATAACGGCATCAGGGGAAAATACTAACCATAAAGAACTCCAGTTTCTTTGGAATGATATCACAGTAGAATCCACACAGTAGACTAATTCCTGTTTCATCTTTAATTCGCCTGCGAAGCGGGCGGCGTTTCGGAGGCGTCGTTACTGCCTTTTCTGGTCCTTTCCAATGGATGGCGGCATTCCAGTCGCTTACTTAACCATCACCCAGATGAATTGCTGCTCTTCAAGCGGCTGCATAATCTGTCCTAATTGGAATGATCTTCCCTGGCTGGGTTTTATCACCCTGTCAGAGGGAATTACCCAGGCAGGCTTCTCTCTACCCCGAGCAGACAGTGGAGGGTGCTGTTGGATTTGAGATGGTGGCACGAAGGGACCAGGAATAAGCTCACTTGGCTGCTTTCATAGCATCAGGGAACTGTTTCGATCGGAAAAGATCTCCGAGATCATCGAGTCCAACCATTAACCTAACACCGACAGGGCTGTTAAACCATGTCCCGGAGTGCTATGTCTGAACTTTTTTAGCTCCTCCAGGGACGGCGACTCAAACACCTTTCTGGGCAGCCTGTTTCAATGCCTGACCACTCATTCAGTGAAGAGGTTTTCCAGAGCTGCTTAGATTGAACTGGCAGACTTACAGCTTTGTCTTTGCTGGGGTGACAAAGCATCCCAGTGAGAGGCACACCTCAGGACAGCGAGGAGTCAGATCAGATTAGGGGGTTTGATCAATGTTTATAAGTACCTGAAGGCTGCCAGGAGAGGGGGGACAGGCTCTGCTCACTTGCTCCCTGTGATAGGACAAGGAGCAATGGGTGTAAGCTGCAGCAAAAGAGGTTCTGCCTCAAAACAAGGGGGAAATTCTTTACTGTAAGGGTCACAGAGCACTGGAACAAGCTCCCCAGGGAGGTCGTGGAGTCTCCTCCGGAGACTTTCAAGACCTGTCTGGATGTGTTCCTCTGTGATCTGTGTTAAATAGTATTGTCCTGCTCCTCCAGGGGAGTTGGACTTGATGATCTCTTTGGGTCCCTTCTAACCCCTTACATCCTATGATCCTATGATCAGGTGGCTGTCCACATGGTGAATGAAGAACAATGCATAATAACGAGGTTTGGATCTCGACTCTTTGGATGCATGTTCCTAACAGTTTTACTGCCTCTTGTCCATGATGATGTCGTGCATCAAATTCCTCAAGAAAAAAAGGTGGAGGAGAGAAAGGAGGAATTGGGGAAATCTGTTTTATTTTGGGCAGAGGGCTTCAGTCTGTCCATGAACACTTGTTGTGTCTCCAGAGTATGTTCTGAACTAGGCAGAGTGCAGTACACCTTCCTCAGCATGTTGCCCAGCAATCGTGAAGCCATGACAAACCCACAGATAGAAAGCCTTGCTTCCACATCTGGGAGATTACCTTAGGACACCCAAAGTCAACAGTAGTGCTCTTCAGCTGAGCTAGCAGCAGGCAAACGTGATCTAAGAGCAGGAGCTCAGCAAGCCAGCCAGCCTGGCTGCTCATGGTCCTTGAACAGGATGCAGGATACAGCTATTGAATTTCCGGTGCTCTATTTCATTGTCGCCAGGGCTCTGTGGCTCTCTGAGTGAATGTATCATTAATAATATGGCATGTGGTCAAAGGATGTGTCCAAACCCCAAGTAAATAGCATAGAATTACCAAATGCATATCAGCTAAGTTCCCTGTGATCTGTAAGGATGACTTGCTGTCCTACTGCTTAGGCAACTGTTTTCTCCTTATACTGCTTTTCCTGCAAAAGTCTCAAGCAGAAATTCTAGTTGAGCTTCCCACCTCAAATAAAGTTATCTGTTTTATGGATAGTAACTGGAGAAGTGAAAGAACTGAAATGATTTTCCCAGGATCACAGACTGAGAATGAAACCAATATGTGAATTAAACTCAGAAACTGAACTTGCTGGATCAGCTGGAAGGGGCAGAGGGAGCAGCCCACAACCCCTTTCTCTCCATCTTCAGCTTTGCCCCACACTCACAGTCATGGAAATATTTTAGCTTTGCACCCCGAAGCAAAGGTACTGTGCAGGAGCTCTGAAGGGTGCAAGCTGCTCTGTATGCTGCACAGGACTTCCAGCTCCTCTAACTGGCCCACATATCCTGATCATAACGTTTCCATGTTGCCTTAAAGATGAGAAGCACAATGCAAATCAATGGTAGAAAGTATTGTACAGTTTTCATTCCACAGGATGTATATTAGCCCACTGAGACATTTGTATGTGCTCTGTTATTTCTTATCCTCAAGCCCTGCAGAGAAGAAGGGTCTCCCTAAAAAGTAATCACAGGATCACAGGATGTTAGGAGTTGGAAAGGACCTCCAGAGATCATTGAGTCCAAGTCCCCTGCCAGAGCAGGACCATAATCTAGTGTAAGTTGAACAGATGGGTCTTGAAAGTCTCCAGAGAAGGAAACCACAACCTCTCTGGGGAGCCTGTTCCAGTGTTCCGTGACCCTTACAACAAAGAAGTTCTTCACCATGCTGAGGTGAAACTCCTGTGCTGTAGTTCATACCCATTACCCCTTGTCCTATCACAGGGTGCAACTGAGAAGAGTTTGTCCCCTCCCTCTTGACACCCAGCCCTCAGATATTTATAAACATCAATTAGATCAATAAGTGTAGTTTAAGTAACTCACCCCATAGGATAATTCTGAGTGAATTATGAACTGTTTAGAAAAGAAAAGTATTTGGGGCCCCTTTCTGAATAATCAGGCTCAGAACATGGATGAGTTGCAAACAGGTATGCAAACACCTTTGGGCCACACCAGCAGTCCTGTGGCCAGTGTTCCTTTCTGGACTCGTTTGCTAATGGAGGATGTTCCTACCTATCCTATGTTCACTTTACCTGGATTTAATCTTCCTAGTTTGAATTAGTAGAAGAGAGTGTGTTTGTGTCTGTATCCATAGATGGAAATAGAGATAGACTCCTTACTTGAGTACACAATGTTTATTTTATCCTAAAAGTTTATTTACCTTTACCCCTCCTCCCCCTTGACTGCAGTGTCACTGCTGCTGTATTTTATTAGATCTCTGGTTTTCATTATGCAAAAAGTCAACGCTGGAACATTGTAAATCTCCCCTCTCGTCCCCACTTGCTGCTCTGAAACCTGCCTAACAGCATCTCCTACCAAAGCCCACTATTTCCAGGGACTTTGGGGAATAGGAGGTGAGAACAGGGAAAAGTGGGACTCGCTTGCCCAAGCCTTGTTAACCTGAGCACACACTCTCTTTCTCAAATTTGTTTTCTCAGCTGGTGGCATGGCCACTGCCCCAGCACCATCAGCCCAGCAGAGAGCAGTTCCACCCGACTTCTGAAGGCGGATTTTTAAGAAGTGGAAGGGGCAGGAGGGGAGGGGAGCTTAATAACAGCTTAGAGCCTGACTCCTCGTGTTTTCTTAGTATATTGAAATATGAACTGTGTAAACACTGCATTCCACCTGCTCCAGCATCTGCCAAAAAGCTCACAAAAGTCCTTTGCTCCCTTGAATAGCTGACCGTTCTCCTTGCCCTGCTCCCCATGAAGTCCCCCACACCACCTCGCTGTCCTGCCTCCCACCCAGTCTCAACCAACAAACACATGGCCTTTTTCCTGACTTTTTTTTTCTTTTAATATACATGTCCAAAATCACTTTGCACCTAACATGTGGTGGCTTCCCAGCCTCCTCTTTCACAGAGCTGTTGACTCACTTTGGCTTCAGAGCACAGCTCAGTGGTGGCTCTCATTGCATTATTGTTGCTCTTTTAGTATTATTTACTGTTAAGGCACATAAATATGGCAGTAATCACCTGAAAGACTAAACATTTTCCACATCAAAACTCTGAGCAAAAAATCCTGCCTCGGCATGATCTGTGCTTTACCTATCCTCTCCTGAGCAGGGAGCAGTTTCCACCCAGATGGCAAACCCTCAAGGTTTTTACACTTTTACACTTAGTAAAAATGCTGAACAAAGAAGTGCATTTTCCATCATGTTCTGAAAGAGAGCAGGCTGTGCTGGCTCTGCTGTGGGAGCAGATTTCCCCTTGGCACAGCCCTCTGCCAGCCTCTGGGAGCAGAACGGAGACAAGGACCATGTTTCTGACACGTGGCAGCATTCCCAACAGGCATCCAAAGGGACGGTGGTGCTGTGTGAGCAATCCTGAACTAGCTGAATAGACTTCTAGTCCAAGTCCTTGTTTGTGATGTCAGATGTAATCATGTCACCCCCCGCGGTGCGTAGGACTTGGTGGTGTTCCTGGAAGCAGCCAAGCAGTGCAGCTCAAAAGCATGGCATATTAGATCCTGGAGGTCCAAAACAGCCTGCTTTTGACTGAAGCAGCCCAGTAAACTTTGCCATGATTGCATCAGACTGTAAGAGGCTGACCTGAAAATGAGTGGAGAACTGTGATTTAGGACTAAGACAAAACTGTGTAGGAAACTCTCCACCTCAGCTACCCAGGGAAGGGTGAAGGTGAGATTCAGTCAGCTCTACATCACTGTGAAGTGTTTGAGCCATCAGTAAAAGCCATCAGCTGGGTACTCTCAGCTTTGTTAACAGTTACTGAAATAAACGAGGCTGCTTTTGCCACCATTTGCTCTTAGAATACTGTGTGCTACCCAGTGTGGACCACAGCACCTGCATCTCAGCTCTGATCATTCTGGGCTGTGGGTTACGAGGGAAATGGTTCTGACTGGTTTGAAAGATGGTAAAGACAGTCTGGCAGTAAGACTGGAAAGGACTTGGCAGCTCTCTAAATAGCAAACAGGTCTTAGATTTCATCTAGAAGCAGATGATGGGAGGAATGAGCCCCACTGCTGCTTTGACTGGATGTCTCTGTTGCTCATTGAAGTTGCTTCTGGCTTCAGCATCTCACTGGGACTTGGGGATTTTTAATCTTGTTCCTCCCTGCCGTGTGCTTTGCCTCTGCATATATTCCTGCCTGAAACAGGAATCATGCAAAATAGCCTTACAGTCCTTTCCAAGCTCTTGGCATTAGAAACACCCTTCCCCTCTGCCTCTCTCAGCCAAGTTATCTGTGCAGCAAAGCTGGGAGCAGGGAAGGGATGGGAAGGAACGGGAAGGGAGGAGGAAGAGGAAACCATTCACCCCACCCTTCCAACCAGAAACACGAGCCTGAAACAGTCACTCTGGTGGAGGAAGGTCAGATTTAAAAGGGGGTTAAAAAAAAAAAAAGAGAGAGAAGACAGAACCTGGTCACTCCCCTCTCCCTGTTGGGATTATCGTGACTGGAGGTAACTCCAAGCAGACACAAGAGTCTCTGGCCAGAAACATGAATGATGGTAACAATAAACTGGTACCATCACAAGTGAAGCTGTAATCCCTGACAGGCTTGTGGCTTGCTCTGAGAAGGTGACCTGACGTTCAATAGTTCCATGTGCTGGGTGCTGCACTTTGGCCACAACAACCCCATGCAGAGATACAGGCTGGGGTCGGAGTGGCTGGAGAGCAGCCAGACAGAGAGGGATCTGGGGGTGCTGATTGATACCCGCCTGAACATGAGCCAGCAGTGTGCCCAGGTGGCCAAGAGAGCCAGTGGCATCCTGGCCTGCATCAGGAATGGTGTGGTCAGCAGGAGCAGGGAGGTCATTCTGCCCCTGTACTCTGCACTGGTTAAACCACACCTTGAGTACTGTGTTCAGTTCTGGGCCCCCCAGTTTAGGAGGGACATTGAGATGCTTGAGTGTGTCCAGAGAAGGGCGACGAGGCTGGGGAGAGGCCTTGAGCACAGCCCTACGAGGAGAGGCTGAGGGAGCTGGGATTGGTTAGCCTGGAGAAGAGGAGGCTCAGGGGTGACCTTATTGCTGTCTACAACTACCTGAGGGGTGGTTGTGGCCAGGGGGAGGTTGCTGTCTTCTCTCAGGTGGCCAGCACCAGAACAAGAGGACACAGCCTCAGGCTGTGCCAGGGGAAATTTAGGCTGGAGGTGAGGAGAAAGTTCTTCCCTGAGAGAGTCATTGGGCACTGGAATGGGCTGCCCGGGGAGGTGGTGGAGTCGCCGTCCCTGGGGCTGTTCAAGGCAGGATTGGACGTGGCACTTGGTGCCATGGTCTAGCCTTGAGCTCTGTGGTGAAGGGTTGGACTTGATGATCTATGAGGTCTCTTCCAACCTTGGTGATACTGTGATACTGTGATCCTGTGATCTAATGCAGTTTACTTAAAGCTGGCCCCCAGCTGTCAAGATTCCTCTCATCAAGTAAAGTTAGAGTTGAGTATTTCTAATCCATTTAGGACAACATCTGTCCTCTCTCCATGGAAGGTTGGCGTGAAGGACTGAGCAACAGGGACATGTGTATTTGTTCCTTGAGAAGTGGAATGGTCATTAAGCTGGAACATCTAATGTGCTTTTGTAAGAAGGAAAGGAGCCAGAAAAAAGATACCACTTGTTAGCTTTGCTAATCCATTAAAAATACATTGTGCTACCAAACTCTTGTTTGTAGCACTCTGCAGTCTCTCTTCTGGTGAGGAAACAATGTCCTACTACGTTTAGGTGTGGCGTGTTCTTGGAGCACATAAAGCTTTCAGCGGCTTTGTGTGAGGCCGACTTGGATTTTAGGTAACAGCACATATTGAATCAGCTGGGGAAAGAAAAGTCCCAAATCAGGGGTCCACCGGTAGTAAATTATCTGGAATTTCAAATGATCAGCAGATATATTTATCATATTATCCCTATAGTCATGATTTTTTGCTTGGGAGAGGCGAGAGGGCGTTCGAGACTGCAAATTGCCAATTCACATTCAGTGCTTCAAACCCTGCCAAGTTGTTCTCGTCTTTTCTTTTAAACTGGACATAACTAGAAAATAATTGAGTGGTTGAAATGAAAGATTTTACCTTGGGTAATACTTTATTCTAGTGAGTACTTCTGTGCTGGTAAGAACAAGTTAACTGCTTTGCTCTCCCATCATTACAGAAAACTAAACAGAAGATGTAAATGAACTGAGAAAATTATGCCTCTATTTTAATCCCACTAATCTTTTCTCTTCTGTTCCAGTTAAAACAAAAGCAAAAGCTTTGGAGACAGGCTGACTCTGTAATAGGAAAAGCATAGGTTGGAGAATCTTTTGAGTCTGTGCTTTGGCTGTCCTGTAGATCTGAAGTTAAAAGGGTTTTTTTAGCTTTCAGCAGCATGAGGTTGTGCTCAGATAATTATGCACTTCTGAAAAGAGAACTGTACTTCCATTTAGGATGCTTTTTATATTACCAGGTTGTCTGACAGCAGTAGTGAACAACAGAAATTGTATTATAGGCATCTAATGTTATTAATCAAGGACAGTAAACATCCTAAAAAGATTAAATTTGCCTGAATGGACAAAAGAAGACAAATGGCCTGAAAGGCAAACAGTGGTAGGGCTGTATGTTTTCACTGGGCACACTGGGAATACAGCCCATGGCTAGTGTTTTCTGAATTGCTGGGAGGCCAGGTTTTACATTTAGGGCTCTAAATAAGCAATCTGACTTCCCAAGGGCTTATCTTACCAACTGCTGTCAATGGGAAGTGCTCATACCTTCTCAAACCAGGGCACTTACTTTCTGTAATTTTCTTTCCCCTTTCCCACTGTTTTCAGTCATCTTCTCTAAAGTTCTGGCTCTTTTTCAGTGGCTGGGCATGGCCTGAGCAGTTCAAAGACAGCAGGAGATATGAGGGACTTGGGGATAAGAGTTTTGCAAGTAACTGTCAAGGAGAATATTACCAAGGGGCAGACATCCACTGTATCTAGGAGATGCCCTAGGGTCTTGCTAAGAGAAAGTTGTTGATAGTGGCTGCAACTATATGTGTTGGTGAAATGTTAAGTTCCTTGACAAAACGTTTTTGGTTTTCAAAGTGGTACTTTTCCATTAAAATTTATATCACAGACATCTGAGGTGGGGGAATATTGGAAGCATGTATTGACTGAATCTGGCAACTGGTTAAAAAAGAGCACAGGACTTATGAATTCACACTTACACATTACAGTGTTAAAATCTAACTGACTGCCATCTCATCCAGCTTCAAAAGAAGCAAGTGTCTGCCATGAGGATCTCCTTACAGGCTCAGGGTCAATGTTAGCTAAACACAAGATACAGCCCCTCATCCCTTTATCTCTCAGGAACAAAATTATAGCACAACATATTTTTTATTAAAATTCCTGGTGAAATCCACTTGAATGGAAATTTTCTCCTCTATCCCACAACCTCTGTCACCCACTGTGCCTATGGTTCTCCCTGCCAACTCACCTGCACAGGGGGGAGAGAGAAGGGAAGATAAATGCAGTGTAAGGAGAAGGAGTTGAAAAAGAAAGAGATGTTTGCTCAGATCGCGTTCATAAACTGTGAAACCCAAACAAGCAGTGCACATTCTTTGGGGAGGGCTTCTGGCTACATGAATCCTGTTGGAAAAGCTCCTGTTGATTTCAGTGGGTGTGGACTTTGTCCTTTGGGTTGTCTCTGAAGAGCACAGCAAGTCTGCCTGCAGAACTAAGGGGCTTGGAAAGCGTGTGAGCTAATGGCAAAACCAGCAGCTCTGGGAGTTTTCCTCACCATGGCTTTACTCCTTTCCATGAAACACGTTCTTTGATCCCAAACTTGTGAAAGGCTACACAGAGTGTTAACTTGAGGTGCGCATTAGCGCCATATCCATGAAGTCACCGTGAACATTCGTTTGTGTGAGGCTAGGGGCACAGAGATATCAGATGGCTTGGGACCTTGGACAGTTTCAGTGTTACAGAGTCGGTTCCAAGTGCTCATTGCAAGTGTCTGTCTAGCAGAAGACTCCTTAGATTCATACTTTAAATCGTGGGCAAAGAAGACAGTAAATCTGTGTCCTGGAGTCTGGAATACCCCAAAATCCCTCTCCCTCTGTGGTTTGAATGGGAGAGGAAAAGGCAGGAAAAACCTGTTTCCCCCGTGTGATGGTTTGGGTGTTCCCTGCCCCCCCACACTTTAGAAGTTACCCAGACTACACTCAGCCAGCTCTGGGAACATAACTGAAGCTATTTATTTACAGCTAGCACAATATACAAGCAGATAATTTACAGTATGTACAATTATATACAGAAATAGACAAGGTAAAAGGTAATACAGAAACACAACAGCCCTCCCAGAAACCTGAGTCCCCAGGAGGGGCTCTCAACCACCCCTGCACCTTCCCCCTGCCCCTCTTAACCTTACCCCAGTCCTAAGGAAGAATGGAGGTTCAGCCAAGAGGTTAAGAAGCAAAGTGGCTTAGTGAGGTTAGGAAGCTGCAGCTCAGTCAGAAGCCCAAGGCAGAGTGCCACAAAATGGTGAGAGTGTTATCTAATGTTTCCCTTTCTTCTTCAGCCTGCCTCCAAGGGAAGGAGACATCACCATTGCTTTCCTTTCACAGCCTATGATCTAGTTCTTCTCACCAAAACATTCTACCCTGCTTCGAACTAGCACACCCCGCCCTGCCCTGCAGGTGTGAAGGGGAGGAGCAAAGGGCCCTTCTGGCACCAGGGGTGCCCTGTGCAGTGCCTGTGCTGGAATAAGGCTGGGGATTGGCTGTGCTGTTCATGCCCAGGCAGTGGTAACTCTGCTCTTTGTCTAGGGAGGGTATAAATATTGGGGTACTTCTCGCCTTGGGGTTCCCACCTTAGAGTTCTCCCCAGCCTGGATAGCTCCTGCAGACGAGTCCCCTGGCACTGCGAAGGACAAGCTTCTGAGGGACAGGCACCTCCCTGCTTTGGACGGCTCCCACCATTAGCACCCACTGTATGCAGGCTTGATAGTCCTTAACGAGCCTCCAACATCTTCTGTCTTCTGAAAGAGAGCGAGGGGACAAGCATCTGGACAGCCCTTTCTCTCAGCCAGCCTGGCTCACCTGTGAGTAAACTTTTGGCTCAGCCTGATTGATAGTAGAGAATGCTATGTTTAGTAGCCTTTTCCAACTCCTGACTTCCAAAATAGTCGAATTTATCTATGGTATCCTTGTAAGATCTTCTCAATCAAACTGAATCTGCTAATTAACACTCAATTAATTTCTGCACATAGTTTTGGGGGCAGGTTTCAGGAAAATAAAATAGTTCTATTTTCGTATATATTCCTGACTCGGCCATGTTAATTCCCTGCCTCCACAACAATCTGCACTTCAGAGATTTAGGGAAAGGAGAGGCTGAGCTCAACTCTGCTCTATTTAGGTTAGCATACAGTAGCCTGTTAAATACTGCCACGTTAAACACGAATTTGCCATTGGAATGGGCTGCCCAGGGAGGTGGTGGAGTCACCATCCCTGGAGATGTTCAAGCAAAGCCTGGATGAGGCACTTAGTGCCGTGGTCTAGTTGAGTGGCTAGGGCTGGGTGCTAGGTTGGACTGGATGATTTTGGAGGCCTCTTCCAACCTGGTTAATTTTATGATTCTGAGCTTCTACGGCAGCACCTTGCAGCTACAGCTTCAGAAAGCAACGTGCTACACTAAACTTGTTTAGTTGGTTTTAATTGTAGAAGAGTTACATATGAAAACTCAAATTCAAAAGAAAACAAGTGCTCCTTCTCAGACTTGTCTCCAAGTTAGTGCAACTTCAACACAGCTGTAAAATAAGCCAAATGTTTAAATGGTTTCCCAAATTAGGGTCTGAACAAGCTGCTTTTGTGGGAGAAGCCTAGAAGGGCTGCACCTCCTCTCTTATGAGGGCAGACTGAGAGTTGGGGCTGTTCAGTCTGGAGAAGAGAAGGCTCTGAGGAGACCTTATTCCAGTATCTGAAGGGGGCCTGTGTGGGCTATCCTAGGTGATGCTGCTCTGGCAGAGGGGTTGGACTCAATGATCTCTGGAGGTCCCTTACAACCTCCTAACGACGTTCTGTGATTCTGTGTGACTTTTTAGGATGTCAGGTAGTGATAGGACTGGGAGCAATGGAGCAAAGCCAGAAGTGAATAGATTCAGGTTCAGAAGAAGTTGTTCACCATGAGGGCAGTGAGACACTGGAATAGGTTGCCCAGGTAGGTGGTGGAAGCCCAGTCCCTGGAAGTTTTTAAGTCCAGGATGGATGTGGCTCTGGGGAACCTGATCTAGTGGAAAGTGTTCCTGCCCATGGCAGGAGCATTGTAACTAGATCATCCTTGAGGACTCTCCCAGCTCTGACAATTCTATGAGGACCATAAGTCTCCAAGCAGATTAATTTTAACTATTACTAGCAAATATTTTAAGCTTATCTTGCGTATCACTGAGGGGTCAAAGCCAGATCCTCACAGGGAGGAAAAATGAATGCACAAAAGTATAGGGAAGTGATCTCTTTGGTGTTGCCTTTTTGCCTGTAGGAACAAAACCAAACAAGTATTTTGGCATTTTTTAATGTACAAAGCCATGAAAAGTGTGTTAAAATGTTATATTTTAAGATTGTACACACATTAACAATTTGAAAGTTACACCCCAACAGTAGTTTCTGTGATGTGCCTGGCCTATCAATCCTAATAATAATAAAGCAGGAGGTTTTAAAGCTAGCACACTTCTGAGTATTCAACCAAAATGGAGAAAAATGGGGAAAACACATAATATATCTTGGGAGAAGTAATGTCCTGTTATTGTTAAAGAACTGCTGGGACTTCATTAGTGACTATGAAAACATCATCTGTGAATACTGTGAGGCTATAAATCTACAGTGTCCAAGGGTGGGGGGGGGAGGGGGGAAGGGGGAGGAGGAAGAGAGCAAGCACAAGGTCTGTGTTTGCCATTTTTTCTTACCCAGCTGTGAGTTAGTAATTTGAGTTAGTAATTTCCATATCTGCTTGCCAAACAGCTTCCAGAAACTATTACTGATGATGTGAATTCAATAGTCTGCTAATGAACGATAAGATAATGGGTCTATGTTCATGAGTGCAGGAGACAAATAGTTGTTTACATGTCCAGAACTCCTTTTCCACCAGGGTCACTGCACACACACACACACACACACACACACATGCTTTTGAGGCTGCACTTTACAGCAGGGCACCTCCAAGCCAGGCTGTTTATGCTACAGGTATAGCCCTTTTGTCTTAAAACCAAAGGCTGTGTTTTGTAGTATTCCACTGATGACCAAGTGGGCAAGAAGGAACTGTATGAAGTTTAATGAGGCCAAGTATAGGGTCTTGCCCCTGGGAACACATAACCCAGGAATGCAGCTCAGGTTGGGAGCCACCTGGCTTGAAAGCAGCACTGTGGAGAGGGACCTGGAGGTCCTGGTGGATGAAAGGCTCAGCATCAGTAAGCAGTGTACTGCGATGGCAAAGGAATCCAAGAAGATGCTGAGTTGCATTACAAAGGGCATCACAAGCAGGGATAAAGATGTAATTCTCCCCCTCTACTCAGTGCTGGTCAAGTTGCACCTTGAGTATTGTGCACAGTTTTGGTCCCCCCTATACAAGAAGCATGTGAACAGGCTGGAAATGGTCCAGAGAAGGGTATGGGAACAATCAGAGGACTGGAAGACCTGTCATATGAAAGAAGGCTGAGAGAACCAGGTTTGGTCAGTCTTGAGAGGAGAAGGCTCAGGGGAGACCTTGTAACCACGTACAAGTACACAAAGGGTGGCTGTCATGAGGAGGCAAACTCCCTTTTTACAGAGACTCAGATGGTAAAGACAAGGGATAATGAGAACAAGTTGCTACTGGGGAGATTCAGGCTGGATGCCAGAGGAAAAAAAAATGTGACTATTCCAACTATTAGACATCAGAATAAACTCCCAAGAGAGGTGGTAGATTCGCCTACATTAGACAGTCAAAGGCCCAGCTTGACAGGGTGCTGAGCCATCTCATTTAAACTGTATTCTTACCCCTAAAGGTTGGACTAGAAGATCCTTGAGGTCCCTTCAAACCTGGAACTCTATGAATCTATGAGTTTTCCATAGCTTTTAATGAAGTAAGCAGTTCTTTGAACACAGTGAACTAACAGCTTTTTGGAAACCCACTTAGACATATTCCTGCTTAATCTGATCTAGATGAACCTTCTTAGCCTAGAGAAGAGGAGGCTCAGGGGTGATCTTATTACTGTCTACAACTACCTGAAGGGGCATTGTAGCCAGGTGGGGGGGTGGCCTCTTCTCCCAGGCAACCAGCAATAGAACAAGGGGACACAGTCTCAAGTTGTGCCAGGGTAGGTATAGGCTGGATCTTAGGAAGAAGTTCTTCACAGAGAGAGTGATTGGCATTGGAATGGGCTGCCCAGGGAGGTGGTGGAGGCACTGTCCCTGGGGGTCTTCAAGAAAAGACTGGATGAGGCACTTAGTGCCATGGTCTAGTTGAGTGGCTAGGGCTGGGTGCTAGGCTGGACTGGGTGATCTTGGATGTCTCTTCCAACCTGGTTGATTCTATGATTCTTTAGCTTCATTAGATTTCCAGAATTAGTTTCCAAGCCCCACCACTCTGTGATTCTATGGAAAGCAGCTCACTTACTGATAGACTCTGAAATACACCTGTGTAAATATCTGGTATTTTATAAGGCTTAGCTTTGAGACCCTTCAACAGATTTGGGATAGAACTTACTTTGCCATAGCCACATTAGCAATACTTTAGAATGCTTTTTATTCCAGGTGACTTTGTCACCTGTCTGCTCGTGCAGTCGTAACGAGACCAGGCTCAACTCTGTGGCTGTCATAAATACACACTCTGGTCTTACTGTGGGGTTTAGTTTTGTGTTTGCAGAGCTCACATCACCCATCATCAAATTGCAGTTACAGTGCCAGCAGCATTGTTTTGAGCAGGGGAAGCACAGGGTTTTATAGCCATCTAAAACAGCCTGAGAGTTTACATAGGAAGAATACCAGGTGATGACTGCTGTCACAGCTCCTTTAGGGCACTTCCTCCACTCTGAGGAATGATATCTGGCCCCTAGTGGATAAAAGTATAGCACAAATTGAACAATTGGTAACTATTTTCTGTAAGAAAAAACATAGTTGCTTTTTTTTTTTTTTTTGCATTGAACTCCATTTTTTTTTCAGTGTGAAGTTTTACTTTAGATCTATTTCTTTCATTTGGTTTCACAGCACTGGATCCTTGGTAGATGATAGGCAACTGGGTAACTCTTGCACGCTGTACATCCAAAAGCACTCAGGAAGCCAATAGGAGGTGATTTGCCTCCTAGATTACTGGATATCTTGTCTGTTTAAAGCCTCCTTGGAGGCTTTAACACGTAGGTGTGGTGGTTTGGCCCTGGATGGGGGCCAGGTGCCCACCAGAGCTGTTCTATCAGTCCTCTTCTTAGATTGACAGGGGAAAGGGGAAACCATAACAAAAGCCAGAAATAAGGTAGAAGCAATGACAATAATAAGCATAAGCAAAAGGCCACACGCAGAAGCAAGAGCAAAGAGGATGCTGTTCTTTACTTCTCATCAGCACACGGTAGTTGGTCACTCCTGGGGAGGAGGACTACATGTAGATGTTTCTCTGGGGGATGCACACCATGGATGGATATCCCCAGACTTCCTTCTTTCACTTAGATCTGAGCTGAACACCCCTTTGGCCAATTTGGGTCAGCTGGCCCAACTGTGTGTGTCCCCTGCAAAACCCTGCCCACCCCTCTTGGGGTGGGGAAATGTTGGAAAAGCACAGCCTGGGTGCTCTGTCCAGCAGTAGCCACTGAAACACTGGTGTGTTATCAACATTTAGCTACAGCACTGCAAAACACAGCACTAGAAAGATGCTCCAAGGAGAACTAACTCCAGCTTAGCCAAACCCAACACAGCAAGGAATGTGAATATTTGTCCACTCAGTCTTATGGGACTTCCTGGGCTCTAAGAATTAGCTAAGACCTCTTCCATTGGCTACAGGCTCTCTGGATTTAAGGAGTTATTTACTATTTGTTCTATGCTATTACAATCACAATATGACTTTAGAGAAGAAAATTGCAATGCTGTGGTTATTTTGAGAGATCTTGAGCACGAAATGATGTCAGTGGAATGTGTGGAGCTTGTTGAAGCTGGAGATCAGACACAGCTGAAAATCAAGCATTTTTGAGTACTGTGTTCAGTTCTGGGCCCCCCAGTTTAGGAGGGACATTGAGATGCTTGAGCATGTCCAGAGAAGGGCAACGAGGCTGGTGAGAGGCCTTGAGCACAGCCCTACGAGGAGAGGCTGAGGGAGTTGGGATTGGTTAGCCTGGAGAAGAGGAGGCTCAGGGGAGACCTTATTGCTGTCTACAACTACCTGAGGGGTGGTTGTGGCCAGGAGGAGGTTGCTGTCTTCTCTCAGGTGGCCAGCACCAGAATGAGAGGACACAGCCTCAAGCTGCACCAGGGGAAATTTGGGCTGGAGGTGAGGAGAAAGTGCTTCCCTGAGAGAGTCATTGGACACTGGAATGGGCTGCCCGGGGAGGTGGTGGAGTCGCCGTCCCTGGGGCTGTTCAAGGCAGGATTGGACGTGGCACTTGGTGCCATGGTCTAGCCTTGAGCTCTGTGGTAAAGGGTTGGACTTGATGATCTATGAGGTCTCTTCCAACCTTGGTGATACTGTGATACTGTGATTTACATTTTGGGGTTTAAGTCTTGTGTATCAGCTTTATTTCCTCTGAGAACTGTTTCTTGCACTTTCATCATTAGATATCATAACCTTTTGCATGGTATCACCTCTTTGCAGAGGGAACATCAGCTTTTGGAAGCATCAGAGAGGGGAGCATTTTCTGCAGAAGTAAGCAGCAGTGTGGGTTCTTGCTGCATAGAAGCCAACAGCAGCAAAAGTCAAAGATCTGACCATGTCCAATCACAAGTCACATCCTGTATCACATCTCATTAGTCAACACAGAAAACGGGCCAGTCATGATTTACTGAAATCTGAAGTCCAGCACTAGTGCTTGGCTTGGAAGGAATTCCAGGTTTTGTAATGGATCTAGCAGAACTGTGTGTTAATGTGGTCTGTGTTAATTTATGTTTTGTAACTGCAGAAAACCTAATGGGAAAGCAATTGGTCCCTGATGAACTGTATCTCTTGGAAAGAAAATGACATGGGACAGGATTGGACCTAATAAAGTCTCAAAGATGGGAGGGAAAAGAACATATTGTTATTAGCTTGCAAGGGTTGTTAGGTTCTTCCTTTTCCGGGGCAGTGGGACACAACAACAGATGGTTCAGACATACACATGGCTGTTAAAGCAGCGACTGACAACATATGCACAATATGCACAGTGCACAGGCAAAGTCATTCACAAAGGTAGAAATGGCTGCTGATGTGGGCAAAGGCTGGAAGCACTAGGTCAGATGTTCACACAGGCAATCTTATCCTACAACAGGGGTGAAGCTTTGCAACAGAAGTTTGTGTCCTGCATTGTGTTGTAACCAGGTGGGGGTTGGTCTCTTCTCCCAGACAACCAGCGACAGAACAAGGGGACGCAGTCTCAAGCTGTGCCGGGGGAAGTCTAGGCTGGATGTTAGGAGGAAGTTCTTCACAGAGAGAGTGATTGGCATTGGAATGGGCTGCCCAGGGAGGTGGTGGAGTCACCATCCCTGGAGGTGTTGAAGCAAAGCCTGGCTGAGGCACTTAGTGCCATGGTCTAGATGACTGGCTAGGGCTGGGTGCTAGGTTGGACTGGCTGATCTTGGAGGTCTCTTCCAACCTGGTTGATTCTATGATTCTCCAGAGAGAACTTGCAAAGTGACTTTTCAGACTCCGACACAGATGTATCTTACCTCTTTACCCTGCCCAGTAGCTTGCTATATTTCAAAATTAGATCAGAAGTTGTGTTCTCATTGACATCTTGGTCTACTGGATGGGAAAGAAAATGCAAATAGGAAGAAAATATTTGCCAGTTCTGTGTATAAGTATACATATAAATATTTAACTTCTGATTGCCTACATCTATACTATATCTGAGCTTCCTAGTACAGTATTTGAGACGAGAGAAGAATTTGTATTTCTGTGAAGTTCAGGACATCCACTCAAAAAAAACCCAATTACTGTTTCTGCTGCTCTTTTTTTCCCCTTTTGCTGTGTCTCTGTGGCATTACACAGCAGGAGAGCTGCTTGGCAGGATGTTCAGTTCCATGGGGAGAAATTCAAACATTCAACTCCAAATAAAAGTCATAGGAATGCACAGGCACATCACCTAAGAAGCATCAGAAAATCACATATTTTGTGTGTGGTGTTCTGCAGCATAAACACTAGATTAATGTACATCAGACATGGACTGGGATTCATATCTTCCCCTCTTGGCCTCACTAACTTACTTTACTAGACTGAAATATCCTATTTTCACTCTGTTACTTCTCTTTATTCTCTTTCATTCTCCTGAGGGTTTATTCTTTTCCCTATACCATGCTACTTCCCTGCTGTAACCTTTTCTTTCTGCTGCTTTGATACCATCTCACTGCTGAAGAAGGATGAGTGACCTGAATGCTTCACACTCATATCTCCAAATTATGAACTACATTCTCAGTTAAATTGCCAGTGATTTAGTAACTAATAGAAACAGTTATCTCTGCTTCAGAGGACATAGATCTTAAATGTTAGCAAGCTTTGCCAGAAATCTGTTAACCCAGAGCCCTCAGAGTGGTGCTTGAGAAATGTGTCCAGTGATGAAGAATGTTAATTGGACCCTTGTGCCACTTGTTAGTTCACCAGCCTACTGCTGGTGGCTGCCAAAGCTTTCAGTCTGCTCCTTGCTTAAACATGGATGCATACACCCTGCCAAACCTCCAGCTCTGCCATTTTGGCCCCAGGCTCAAAGGTCTTCACGTGCCTCTGGCAGGTTATTCTTGTTTTAGACTTTTGACAATACTAATGGCAAGAGCAGATTCTGATCTCACATTTGGCAAGTCAGAATGATTTTTGCTGAAGACTATGCAAAAGGAGCAGAGGGAAGATCAGTGTCCAGGTTGATGGCCTCGGAGGGAAGCCCAGAGTTGTACTCATTGCAAAGGTGACAAGAACAATTCACAAAAAGTGTTAATTTCTGTGAAGATTACCACTATGGAAAGCAAAGAGGTGATTCAAGAGAAATATGTAGTTTATGTGCAGATAGGTGATAATTGTTTCCAAATCTCATGACAGAGCAAGCTGAGCTCCTGGCAACGCTCACGGTCATAGCTGCATGTCCTGAACTGAAAGGCAGAGCCTCATTGCACCCATCTGTTGTGTTTCTGGAGGCAAGGCAGTGTTTATCAGTGACTGAGATTTCACATTATCATCTGCTTGGGTGGAGTGCCATGCAGACTTCTCCTCTTCTCCACCCAGGGGTGAGGAGAAAGAGAGAGAAGTTGGCTGCTGACTGCAAACAAAAAAAAAAAACCATGTGTGTTCTTTCAGGTTGTGGAAATGCTTTATTAAATCCAAGACATGGAAGAACATAAAACTCAGCCATTTTCATCCATATTAACCCCAAAGTCTCTCCTTCTGGAGCGATTATTTATGCTGAACTGGGAATCATCAAATAGCATTGCCAGAGAAAAGGCTGATAATGCAAATAATATGCATAGACAGTCAGACCAGGAAAACTCAAGAAAACAAGGAAAGCTCCAATATATGTTTGTGAATATATTTGTCAGTAGAACATTAATAGCAGAAGGAAGCTCACATGAGTTTTCTGAGCTATGATATATACACATTGAGTGCTTTTGGATGGCCATTTGGAAAGCTCTGGGGTCATTAGTTTCAAGAATTGCTTAACTGAGGGTCCATTTCTCTGAAAATGAAGTAACCAAAAAAGCTGTACAAACAGGCATTTCCAGGCAGCATTCATCACAAGGAAGCAGGAAATGTCTCTCAAATATTGCAGTAACATATTGGAAGGTGTCTCAAAAAACCCTATGAGCTCTAATTTTATCTATTATCCCCCACTTCTCCCCAAATTTTATTGATGCTAGTTGTCAATATTGTCAGCCTACATGTCCAGAGAAGGGCAACAAAGCTGGTGAGGGGCCTGGAGCACAAATCCTATGAGGAGAGGTTGAGGGAGCTGGGCCTGTTTAGCCTGGAGAAGAGGAGGCTCAGGGGTGATCTTATTACTGTCTACAACTACCTGAAGGGGCATTGTAGCCAGGTGGGGTTGGTCTCTTCTCCCAGGCAACCAGCAATAGAACAAGGGGACACAGTCTCAAGTTGTGCCAGGGTAGGTATAGGCTGGATGTTAGGAAGAAGTTCTACACAGAGAGAGTGATTTCCCATTGGAATGGGCTGCCCAGGGAGGTGGTGGAGGCACCGTCCCTGGGGGTCTTCAAGAAAAGCCTGGATGAGGCACTTAGTGCCATGGTCTGGTTGATTGGCTAGGGCTGGGTGCTAGGTTGGACTGGATGATCTTGGAGGTCTCTTCCAACCTGGTTGATTCTATGATTCTACAGCCCTCAGCAAACTAAAATGCAGTATTATGGGAAGGCACTTCTTTATATTGAGGGTGGTGGAGCACTGGAGTGGTCTGTCCAGGAAGATGGTGGAGTCCCTGTCTCTTTAGTCATTTGAAAGCATCCTGAATGCCATCTGTGCAACCTGCTCTAGGTTAACCTGCTCTGGCAGGGAAATTGGACTAGATGGTCTCCAGAGGTCCTTTCCAATGCCTACCATTCTGCAACTGTGATTTCATTCTCTTTTTTCATCTAATGCACTGTGCAGCTGCAATAGGTACCTGATTGTGGGCTTGCTGTGTAATAACAAAGCATGATGTTTAAACCTTTTGCTTTCAGCAGGACCTAATCTTACTTGAATCTAACTGATCTGTTGACTTTGGAGCCTTCAATTTTTTTCTTGCAAGCTTCATTATAAATTGCACACAACTTTTCCATTTTCAGTTGCAATTCACTTTGCCCACCAAAGATGAGTCACTGGAAGCAGAAGGATGTGTCACTGGTCAAAGCCAACTCTATCAGTATCACATACTGTACATGACATTTTCTAGTTTCTTCCTATTTTCATTAGAAAATACATCAGGAGGGAAAAAAAAAACCCAACAAAAAACCAACCCAGTGATTTTTCTCCCACTCATTTCCTGCATTCTACAACTCTGACTCAAAGTTCAGTGAAGCACCTATATGTCAAAGCACTAATACTAAGTTAATCTAAACATTTCCATTCTAAAGGGCCAGTTTCAGTTATTTATTATTTTCATAAACTTTAGCCTTTTTGGCTGAACTTCTTTCCAGGGTTTTCTCCTTCCAAGAGTGACTATTTTGGGAGAGTTTGAGCATGAATTAAGCAAACCCAAAACTTAATAAAAAAATCCACTTTTCCCACCATCCTTCCCCAAATCTTGCAACTTTCCTTGGAATAGGTATAATGGCCAAATCTTTTCAGACAAAAATGTGGTATTTGGCAGAAGGCAGTCTGTAAAACAGAAGGCACCTTCTGTTTCTCAGATCCAAGTCTTTCTGCTCGGTTCTTTCCAAGCTTTTTATTTTCCAGAACCTGCTTAAACAAAGGCAGGGCTCTGTTTAAGCCCATTTAAGCTTTGAGGTTTCCAAAGACCAGGCTCACTGGCTGACTGCTTTGACCCTTGATGATTCCCCTGCAGTGACCCAAGCCATACTCTGCTTGGGGAATGTCTCACAAGCTCCTCCTAAGACTTCAAGGTGCTAGGTTGGACTGGATGATCTTGGAGGTCTCTTCCAACCTGGTTGATTCAATGATTCTTGGCCACAGCACCCGTGCCACAGGTCAAAGCATGAGTTACTTGCTACCAGTAGACACCAGAAGCTTCAGCCTTTAGGCTGGTTTACTGTGGTCTGTCCTTATCCAGTTGATGGTGGTCTTGCTCCTTGGCTCCTCTTCTCTGCCAGTCTCATTGCTAAGATTAACTGGAATACTTGGATTGCTTTCTGGAAAGAAGAGGGGAGGGTCATTCATTGAACAGATGGTGTTTTGCTTTTTGACAATGACCACAGTTGGTCTTAGGTTGTTCTTTTCTAGGAAAGAAAAAAGAAAGCAAAAAGTCCATATAGGAGGCAAAAAGAGTTCCTGGTCTAACCCACATGCCACAAAAGCCAGGTCATTAGCCAGTAATGATCTGCTTTTACTAATACCATGGTGCCTTGTAAAGCTCCCAGAAGGGTGGAAAGAAATGGGGCTAGAATTAACTTACTATCACTTATAAACCCTAGCAAACCACTTTTCCAAGTCTGACCTGGATACACAGCTCCCAGGTCCATTCTCACAAAGTCCAGTGTGACTTTTTCCAGCTCAAGCTCTCTCCAGGCTTGGCTGTGTAAGGTCTTGCCCAACAAATGCACTCGCTCAGCATAGGGCTTTGACAGAGAAAGGCGAGAGCTGGCACTTTTCATGCCACACCTGTTCAGCAGGGAGAGCACTTTGATCTCTGTGGCTGCCCATGCAGCAATAAATTCATACACTCTTTTTTTTTTCTTTCTTTCAAAAATATATTTGCCAAGGGAAAAAAAAAAAAAAAGTGAAAGGAAAAAAGTGGCAATTCCAGGAAGAAGCTGAAGTCTACAAAGTGATCTTTCACTCTCTTTTGCAAAGCTATTGCTAGTCAGCACCACCACAGAGCTATCAGAGTATTTTCTGTAACAAGCTTTTGAAAAGCTGAATTTAAAATAAGAAGTGGGAAGTGGGGAGGGAGGCAGGGGGAGTATCTGCAAACCCAATGCCATGACTGCTCATAAGCACTCTATAATTCAGAGCTGGGTACCCTCAGGCACGCCACACACGCATTTGTATTTTCAAGGGAACAGTCCCACAATGCAAACACTGTGAGAGGTTTTGCTAAGAGGATCCTGCAGGATTTATACACACCAGGGCTCCTGTCATTTGTAAGTAGAGGTCAGGAACCTGCCTGGGTGGAGAAGGCAGTCTCAGTGCTTTCCTGAAATCCCTCCTTGTGCCAGGAAATAATCACCACACCCACAGCTACTATATTGGAGCCAAGGTGTTCCAGGGACACAGTCTGTCATACAGGGCACGCCCGTGGAAAAAAGTTTTATATACCATATCCAGGTCCCTTAATCTTCCATCCCTTGTTGCTGAAAGAAATGAAACAAAACAAAAGCAACAAACAAACAAAAATCGAGGTAGTTGCTTCCGAGAGAAAAGAGTTTCTGCTCCAAGGTAAAAGATCAAAGAGCAAACTTTGATTTTTCACATATCCCAGATTGCTCAAGACAGGGTTTATTTCCACTGAGTTAAATAGCAGGTAATTAAATTTTGACCCTGATGGCATAAATCAACCCTTTTTGGTGGAGTAAGGGCAGGGGGAGTGTGGGTGGGGGGGTGAAGAGAGAGGAAGGAGAAGAAAAAAGACCAGGCAGAGAGGCTACAACATCCTTGTAAAAAGAGAGAACAGGTATTTGTTTCTGGTAGGTGTCTTAATCTGTGATTTACTACTGATTCAAGAACTCCACAGTTTCCTATTAGAGCTGAATGGCCTTGAAACTAGCAAGGCTACATAAAATGACTAACTGTGTTTCATCACTTAATTCAATTACAGTGCAACCTTGGCTAAGAAGAAGTGACATGTTTTATTTACAATAACTGCAGTGGAGAAAAGCAGAGGTTTCCTTTGGCTGTGATTATATTACTGAATATTTTATCATGAATGAAAATCCCAGCTAGCCACTTCTTGTCAATAGCATCCATCTGGAATCTTTTTGGCTCAGAAAATGCCCAGATCTATTTTTTTTTTCCCCCACTTCATAGCCTATACATTCTCCTGAATTCTTGGACATCTTATTTTCATTTTGAAACTGAAAATCTGATCAGATGGATTGGCTTCTTGATGCTGGATTTGTGCTAATGGAAAGGTGAGCAAATGCAGCAGGGGAAGAGCAGGCTCAATGTGTGTGCACAGGCTTGAGTGGGCAAATATTGGCTTGAAGGGCAGCAAACAGCTGAGGAATGAGGCTTGCCAAAGGCAGAGCTGGGGAGACTCAGTGGGTGTTGTAGCAACATCTAACAGACCCACAAGCACCAACAAGACCATACCTACAGGCCCATATGTTACAGACCTGACTAATCTCGACCCGCTCCTCAGATGCAAAGGACTGCAGCTCAAAATCTTACCCTGACCTCACTGCTTGGCCCTGCAATTGTGTGTGATACTGTTCTCCAGTGCCTCACCAGCAGGATATAGGGCCTGACAGCTACAAGACATTTCTAAGCTTGGGCACTGAAAGCCTTTATTCCAGACCTGCCAGTCTCACTGACTTTTCCAATCATGTCAATTCTAAGGTGTTGTGCACAAGCAGATGTTTCCAACTATAGCAAATGTGATCTGTACTAAGAAATGTTGCCTGCTGCCTTCACTCTACCAGGCTCCTCCGAGCATTAGCAGATCCATCTGAAAGCCACAAGGAGCTCCGTAGAAGAAAAAAGGCAGTAGGAGAGCTCCACGACAGCCTCTGTTCCTGGCTGTGCTTGTCAAACGTGGCAGGTCACCCACCAGAGCCAGCACTGTGTTGTCACTGTGAAGTGTGTGCTGGTTTGGAGTGTCCCCCACCCCTCCACCCCCCACTTTAGAAATCACCCAGACTAGACTCAGCCAGCTCTGGAAATATGAATGAAGCTTATATTTATAGCTAGCACGATATACAAGCAGATATTTACAGTACATACAGTTATAGACAGAAATAGACAAGGTAAAAGGTAATACAGAAACACAGCAGCCCTCCCAGAAACCTGAGTCCCCAGGAGGGGCTCCCAACTGCCCTTCCACCTTCTCCCACCCCTCTCAACCTTACCCCAGTCCCAAGGAAGAATGGAGGTTGGGCCAGGGGGTAAAGAAGCAAAGTGGATTAATCAGAGAGACGGCAGAGAGGCTAGAGAGAGGAAAAAAATACAGCTCCAAGCTCCCCAGCAGAAGAAATAGTGCCATATCTATGTTTGGATTCTTGTTCTTATACATCTCAGCAAGCCTATGAGTGAAGTAGACATCACCATTGTTTTTTTTTCTTTCACAGCCTGTGATCTAATCCTTCTGTCTAAAACATTCTAGCTAGGCTCAAACTAGCACACATTTTTGTCCACATATATATATATATATATACACACACATAAAGTGCAGTGCAAATGGTGATCGTTCTTTTCAAGGAAAGCAGCTCCCCTGGAAGAGAAGTGACCTCAGCTGTTTGCCATTACTGCCATCCTTGTAGCTCAGGTAACACCCAAACCATGACAAAGTGTTAGGGACCCTTTACATGACCAGGATGTAGTGAACTAACATTTTTTTCAGGCACTGATAGAGAAAGATTATATGGTTTTATTTTAGCCAGAGATGGAACTTTGTGGGTGAGCTAAGTGTTTATGTCTTTAGCTTGCAAAATGCCATCCACTTAACATGTCATACAAAGGGAAACCATGTGATGCTGTTCCTCTCTTTGCTGATTAGTTAGGTGGAGTAGGGGCTTATGTTTGGAGATTTTGTTGTGGGTTTTTGGGGGTGTTTTTTTTAGACTGTTAATTAGCTACCAACTGATTAAAAATATGGGTTTCAGAATAGGGCAGTCCATGGTGCACTGAAAATCCAACTTCTAGAAGAGATCTGCTCTAGTTCAGACACTGCTCCATGCTGTCATATTTTCCACAAGATTTATAATGAGCATTTTGTAAGACTCTGGCACCTGAGCTGAATACTAAGCATTTTCAAAGCTGTCCCTGAGGATTTTTTTGATCAGCCTCAGGGCCCAGGAGTACATGAGGTCCTAACTACAGTTCCTGTGCTGCACTGAGCTCCATGCACAGTGGCTGAACCTGAGCAGAACTACAGCCACTCAGTGTCTGGCAGAATGGGGCCACAAGAGGAAAACTCAGGATAAAATATAGCCTTGGATTTGAAATGCTGGCTGAAGGTTAGTTTTCAGTTTTTATCTGGCTCACACCTGTTCAGCTGCTCTGCCTCACTAGTTACATGGGTGCTTCCCAGACCAGGATTTGGCCTTGGCTGACACTCACTCTATGACTTGAGCTAAACCCTCACACCGGTTCCACAGGGTGGGTCCCAGCTAAGTGGCAGAAACGAAGGCTTATCTTGGCCACAGTGCAAAAATGCTGAATGTTTCCCTATTTCAAACAGCCTTTCCCAGCAGCAGCACACTGCGCCTGCGCTGTGGCAAACACATCTCCCCATCCCCTAGCCATCACAGGCCAATTTCTAGCTACTTTCTAGCCAATCCCCCACTACAATGCTGGAGATTCTACTAACTCTGCCTCACATTAAAGCCTGACGACACATAAAATTCAGGTAGGAGAAACCTAGGTGCTGAATAAGCTTCAGAGGCACCTGAGCAAAGGCTGAAGATGGACTATATATAGTGCATCTGCACATGCCCCAGCTCAGATAGTGGTAAGTTCTGACTGAAAACCATAGCATGGATTTAGGATGATCCCTGACAAAATAAAAAGCATTTGGCAGTCATTGTTTAATTCCAGCATGGCTCCTAACATGTAAAGGAATTATGCTCAGCATTGTTTTGATGCCAGCAGCCTACAAAGTGACCAAAAGCTTAGAGGTAGGAAATAAAAAATACAGATAAAGGTGAAGCTTTGTTTTCCTCCTTTCATACAACATTTGAGAGAGAATAATAGTGCAATGAACTGGTCTCCAGCAGCTTGCATAGGGTTTGTGCCCTGCTTCACTTACAGCACACAGAGGAGACACCTGTCACCAGAGTGCTGTGTCCCATTGGTACTGCGTGGCAGCTCAGCAGTGGCTCTCCCCTGTCATATGTAGGCTGGTTGGATACACACACCTAACTTCAAACTGTGCAGAACTTGATGTTTTCCTTTACCAAACTCACTTCCTGAGTCCAAACAATTCACCTGGGATCCAGGCAAAGTATCTGGTTTGCGTTTGTGTAGGGGATTGCCTGGGAGCAGAACCAATACAACCTTTTCTTGCCCTAGCTCTGAATTCACACTTAGACTGAAAGCACACTTATTTTCTCTCTGACCTGGGAGATACTCAAAGTTCTCCTGTTAATTTCAGCCTCCAAATTTTGGCATCTGTCTCCTCTGGTTTTCCCTGTAGTCAATAGAGAGGAGAGAGGAGAGAAACACCTCCACACTCTCTGCACTGATCCTTGGGGCACACCACCTGTATGTGGCACCATTCACCACCACTCTTTGGGCCCCACCATCCAGCCAGTTCTTGACCCATATCAGAGTGATTCTGTCCAAAGCTGCCAGCTTTGCTAGGAGCTTGTTGTGGCAGATGGTGTCAAAGGCTTTGCTGCAGTCCAGGTCGACTACATCCACAGCCTTTGCCACCTGTCCCATACCTTTATTCCAACTTCTGAGTGGCAGGAGGCCCACCAGAACAAAGAACTCTTTGAATGATGTTTTTGCAAAGTAGAGGCTAAATACAGGGAATGGGGTTTGGGTGGCACTATCAGAGATTTAAGTACCTGTAAGTATTAAGTATTCTTTAAGTACAGTCTTTTTCTGACACCTAGGTAAAAATGGTACCATCTAACCCAGTGGCTTGTTTAATGCATGTTTATTTGTCTCATCTGGCAACTTAATAATGCTAAGAACAAATCTTCTTCTCTTTCTTTTTTTTCTTTCTGTGAGCTTTCAAGTTTTCAATGGTACAATGTTTAGCTAAGATTCATCCCCATACTTTGGCACTATTAAAGTGATGTAAATACTTAAGCTTGACAAATCACTTTTAGTGTTGCATTATCATGCACTCTCTGTGAATATGCATAGCTTGACAGAAATACCAGGTGCTTTTATAAGATTATGATGAGTTTTACCACTCATGGCATTCTTCCATGTCTTTGGAAACCCCCTCCCCTCCCCATTCTGTAGAGGCACAGAATAACCTTGGCTGGACCAAAGATAACTCAGGCTCTGCAAGGATCAGAGAAAGTCAGGAATAAAACAAGACTGGGAGTGATCGTGATAAATGCATAAAAAATACCAGGATGGATTGACTCAGGAAAGAGCCATTCACTAAAAAGCAACAGCTACTTAAAATCAAGATTGCTTTGAGTCAGAGGTCTATAAAATATCTGCAACTTGTTTCCTTATTAAGGGTAAAAGTAGGAGGGGCCCTTGTAGGAAGGAACTGAGTAAAATCCACCTTAAAAATCACACAGATAATAACAGAGAGCCTAAAAGAAATGAGAAGAAAGACTAATCATCTGAGAAAGCAGCATCTGAGGATGTCAAAGTGCAGAAATAAAGTGCAAATTTCCAAGAGTCAGGCTGTGTTTGGTCTTAGAGAGGAAATAAAACAAACACCAAAAGATCTTTTAGCCATGTGACAAGGCTCTGAGCACAAAAGAAGCAAGGGAACAGCCATGCACTAGGCCAGGGTGGAGATTAATAATGATTGCTTCCAAAACTGCTGCATCATACTTTTTGTTTCCCTTTATGCACAGTGAAACTCACACCACCAACAGACAGTATGGGCAGAGGGAATTAGTCTTATGGTGATGGAAAAGGTACTCAAAGTTCCATAACAAGCTTGTTTCAGAGGGGACTGGTTCATTTCCAGCCCATCAGTTCTGCAGAAGCAGCACATGAAATCACCATCCCGTTAGAAATTCCCCCTCATGGACACTTGAGACTGAGAAGATGACTAAAGAATTGAAAACACCACAGTCATCCCACAAATTGGGCTATGAAGAAGAGAAAGTGGTCTGGTTATCTTGGAGTCATTTAGTTTGTAACAACATTTGAGTCTGTAGAAAAGATTTTGTAGGCAAGAATAAAGATAAGCAGGAAAATGGAAAATGCCATTTTTTTAGCCTGGTTTGGTCATAGTCTGCTCATGCCAGACTAACATAATAGCTTTCTTTAAGATGACTGTGTGCTTCAGACAAAGAAAATCCAGTGTTCTGGATTTCAGTAAAGCAGCTGTTTCAATGCCATGTGAGAAAGTGTCTGCTCATGTAAGGGCAATGAAGATTAGCAGAGAAACTGCAAGCTGGCTAGAAAACTGGTTAAGGCAGAGATGACAGTGGACTGTCAAGAGAAGAAGTATTAGGCTAGAGATAGGCTATTAACTGAGCTCTTCAAGGACTGGTTGTGGCTCAAATAGTAGGAGTGGGCTTATGAAATGTCTTGATGACACAAAGTTGGAAGGTGCTGTCAATTGAGAGGAGGACTAAAATACCACACAGAGAGAACTGCCTGATCTTGAGGATAGGAGCAACGGAAACAGAATGAAAGTGGCTAGCACAAAGGGTAGAACCAGCCCTTCAGGATGAATAACAATGATTTTTTGTTTGACACACACACAGCTGGAAACAATGGAGGGGAGGATGGGATACTTGGATGTGCCATTTAAATGTAGAATGACTATGATCCCCAGGATGGATGTGATTATGATCTTAGGATGCATCTGAGATAACTAAACCAATGCACAGTGGGATAAGAAAACATCTCCATCTCTACTCAGGACACAATCTTTGCTAGAGCCTTCCATGTCTATCCAGAGGTGTAATTACTGTACTCCAGAAGTACTTCTAGCAATAAGTGAAATGAGGAGCATTTTTACCACTCTACATAAACAGAAATAATCATGGAAGCACAATCACCAGATCAATACTGATCTGTGCCTGGCTTTCACATACACCACAGAAAGTCTCTCTTTAAATGATAAGAAGCTCTTAAAATGATGAGCCAGCAGTGTGCCCAGGTGGCCAAGAGAGCCAATGGCATCCTGGCCTGTATCAGGAACAGTGTGGCCAGCAGGACAAGGGAGGTTATTCTTCCCCTGTACTCAGCACTGGTCAGACCACACCTTGAGTACTGTGTCCAGTTCTGGGCCCTCAATTCAAGAGAGATGTTGAGGTGCTGGAAAGTGTCCAGAGAAGGGCAACGAAGCTGGTGAAGGGCCTGGAACACAAACCTATGAGGAGAGGCTGAGGGAGCTGGGGGTGTGCAGCCTGGAGAAGAGGAGGTTCAGGGGTGACCTCATTGCTGTCTACAACTACCTGAAGGGAGGCTGTAGCCAGGTGGGGGTTGGTCTCTTCTCCCAGGCAACCAGCAACAGAACAAGGGGACACAGTCTCAAGTTGTGCCGGGGTAGGTCTAGGCTGGATGTTAGGAGGAAGTTGTTGGCAGAGAGAGTGATTGGCATTGGAATGGGCTGCCCAGGGAGGTGGTGGAGTCACCATCCCTGGAGGTGTTCAAGAAAAGCCTGGCTGAGGCACTTAGTGCCATGGTGTAGTTGAGTGGCTAGGGCTGGGTGCTAGGTTGGACTGGATGATCTTGGATGTCTCTTTCAACCTGGTTGATTCTATGAAAATGTTCTTTGTTGTTGCTGTTGTTAAAGTCATCCTTGCTTGCTTTCTTGAGTATATATTGTGGCACTGCAAGGCACTGCACTGTCATTGTCCCAGAGCAATTCCTCTGAAGCCTGTTAGTCGGTGAGATATGGCGAACAAACAAACATACAAATAGGTAGCTCTGCAGTTCCTAACCCTCAAGGTTGACCGTTTCACTCTTCTCTCTCCTAAATGACTTCTCTTAGCTGTTAAATGGGTGGGTGGACAGATGTTTGCAATTATGTCCATATATGTGGTCCACAGGTATGCCAGAGCCGAGGAATCTGGCGCTTTGTTAAATATTTTCAAGTAACCAGCTGCCACATTTCTCTGAGCAGCCAAACCACACCAAATGGAAATGTACTAAAAGAGATGGGTAAAATGAAGCACGTTTTTAAAAGCAGAAAAATGACTCATGCTCATAAAACATAATTACTGCAGTAATTCTTTAAATATACTGACCAATGACTGGGGGAAATTTCAGTTGACTGTTGGTTAGAGTAATATCCACTCCCCTCCCAAATTTCTACACTCAGAATTGCTTCAGCCTACCAGCAAACTGCAACCAAAAAGAAGGATGAACAGGACATACACACCCATGAGTGAAGGGTACAGCCTACAGCCTGCAGCACAGCTCGAGATACACTTCACATGTCCCTATGTCATGCAGCAGGTCTGCAATCATCTCGAGCAGCAGGAGCCTGGGAAAAGCTTTGTTTCACTAGATGGGCTTAAGTTGTGGTGTTTGATGTTCAATCATAAGATGCTCAGAAAGACAAATATGTTATGGAACAAGGGCAGTGGAAATTTCCAGGATTTATGAATGTCTACTGAGTTATACAGTGGTGCCATGCTTTCAGTTTTGCTGGCATCACAACCAGATAGGTAATTTTTTTCCAGTATCTTGTAATGGTTCATAATTCCCTTGGCTGTTTCTGGGAAACTACCTAAGAAGACATGGGACATGAGTCTTAAACACTGAAATGTAACTTTGCCACTTTCCATTCCTCTAGGCATAATTCACCACTGCTCTGGGCACTTTGCCTGCTCTGTTCACCTGAGCACAGAGCAGGTACAAAGCGAGTGCAGAAAATGCAACTAGACAGAAATGCAGAAGTATACAATGAAACAAGTGTGGGTGATGAACAGCAGCTGAGATACATTTATGTCTTACCTATGAACACTCATGGGCTGCCTGAGCCGTGCCAGGCTTTTGACAACTACCTGAAGGGAGGTTGTAGCCAGGTGGGGGTTGGTCTCTTCTCCCAGGCAACCAGCAACAGAACAAGGGGACACAGTCTCAAGTTGTGCTGGGGGAAGTCTAGACTGGATGTTAGGAGGAAGTTCTTGCCAGAGAGAGTGATTGGCATTGGAATGGGCTGCCCAGGGAGGTGGTGGAGTCACCATCCCTGGAGGTGTTGAAGCAAAGCCTGGCTGAGGCACTTAGTGCCATGGTCTAGCTGAGTGGCTAGGGCTGGGTGCTAGGTTGGACAGGATGATCTTGGAGGTCTCTCCCAACCTGGTTGATTCTATGATTCTATGACATCAAGAGTGCCCAGGGTCCAGTTGTTGCATCAAGCCTCCTGTGTGCATTTGCAGTTGTATCCAAGAAGAGCTGCAGACAGAGCAGAGTGCATATGTGTTTCTTGCTATGAAAAATTACAATTTTGGAGCATTGTCTACTCAATAAATGCTTCCAGAATCTAGCTCCACCTTGGCAGACACTGGCTGGTAGATCTGTTTTCTTACTTTTCAAACCAAGTATGGAGAAAGCTGTCAGGAAGCTTGTCTTATTCCTGTGCTTTTAAAGTAATGTAAGGAATTTAGTATCAAGAAAGACAACTGGCAAAATGAGACTGGCTGATCCAGACAAAAAAGACCATCATCCTGTATTTGGCTTGCTGTGCCTGTGCACTTAGAGGATAAAGCCATAGGCATCCAGAAGACACATCCTGCAGATCTGCACAGTCTGTACACCAACCATGACTGGCTTTATTGCATGCCCAAGTTCCAAGTCCCAGGAGAAATGTCTGTAGTTGAGCTCAATTTATTCAGCTTTCATTCCTAAGCCATGACATTCTGTGTAGGAGGTTTTGGACTTCTTCTGTAAATGGTGTCATTCCCAACAGCAGGACTGAGCTTTCAGGTGACCCTAAAAAGAGAGTTTGGGAATCTGAATTCACACCACCAGCTGGGATTTTCAAAGTGACTGTTAGAGCAGTGAACTTAAAAGTGACTATAACATCCAATCTGACAAAGGATTTTGTCTTACTACAAGGCATAAGGCTTTGTAATTAGAAAGGTCATACTATGATGTTAATGGTTAAGCCTAGTGAGAATCTAAAGAAATAAGGCAGATCTGGCCAGCCTGATCTAAGGTAGGCTGTTCCTGCCCATGGCAGGGAGGTAGGAACCAGATGATCCTTGTGGTCCCTTCCAAACCTGACTGATTCTATGATTCTATGAGCTCTACAAATGTTTTGTATTTAGCTTCTGCACTAAAAACGAGCCACAGAGGCAGCCGGGTAGTCAATTTGTGTGTCCTCCAACCAACTCCACCCCCAGAGAATGGAGAAAAAGCACTCTTAAAATTGAGCCTTGTTACACTGCCTGCCCAAAAACCAGTACTCAGAAAGCTGAGCCAAACCAACTTCACCTAAAAATAAAAAGCATCAGAATGACCTAATTTCTGAAGGCATTATAAATATTTGGAAAGCAACCTGTATTGCCTTTAAGCAATTCACAGAACTAGATAAGACATCTGAAAGTGTTTGGCTTATAACAATGCAAAATGGATAGAACTGCTGACTTTCAATTAAACCTTGGGAAAAACACAAACTCTTCTGCTGTATAGTAAAGAAATGTGCAAAAACCACAAACAGGACTTGAGGGAAAAGGCTTTGCAATGAAACAATGACAAAACAGCAAACAACACCCCCACACTTTAGCACTACAACAAAGTGATTTGACAGCGTGTGCTGATGAAGCTGCTATTTTGTGGCAAATAACAGATTTGTTCCACGCTTTCTGGCACCCTTCTTGGTTTTTTTTCTGTTGGTTTTCATCAAGTGTAGCCGTACAGGGAAAAGGTCCCTTTGGTTCCAGTTCTTAAACCCATGTGAGAGCAGAGCTTTCCACGCAGTGCCTCAGCACCCCAGCGCTGAGGTGTTACAAACACCTAGCAGACACAGTGTGTTGCAGGAATTGCCATGTCTTCCGAGCATTTGCAGACCTGCCCCTGCCAAGGGCAGCCTCCAAGCCAGATGCAAAGCTCTCAGCGATTTTTGTTCTATTTAGGGTTCTCTGAGGAGCTTAAGCACTGATAAAAGTGAAACACAAAATATAAAAGCACCCAACAAATAGCTGCATTTTATTTTCCTAATTACAGCCACTTTGTTATTTTCATCAGCTCTCAAACACACTGCTTGAAGCAAGCAAGCGAGCAAAACCTGCGGAACGGAAGCCGTATCAAAGAGTTACTCTCAAGGTTTCCATTTGGCAGCCCTTCTGAAAGCAAAATCAATCTTATTTGTGGTACTTTGGGCCTGGTTTTTCCACACATACCGTAAATGGTGCTTGAGGTTGCCTCACTGCACTCAGGTTACACTAGAAGGGAAGGGCTGATCCACATGCAGCTTCACCAGGACCAAGAGGTCTGTGTTCACTGCTGTGCGACCGCAGGCATGGAAGCGATGGGACCCATACACACAGGGCTTTGCCCAGCACCTCGGTGTTCCCTCTGTAAAACAGGAACCTCCTGGTGTGAGGGAGGTGTTATGAGGACAAGAATCCAACAGTGTTCCTCAGATGTGGTGATGACAGATGACATTGAGGTAGCTATGGATGAACACTGCCAGTAAAGTTTTCAGCAGCTCTCATTTGTGTTGTGACTGAGTTTTCTTTGGCAGGTGAAACCTGTCTTTCTACACTGTCAAAGGCATCGTGAATTTCACAGGGACAAGTTAATGACACCTCTCCACAGAGATTCACTCAGGTGATCCTCCATTGGTCTCATGAATCTTAGTTATCTCGCAAAGGAATTTTCTTCTCTGAGCTGCTGCAGCAATAAAGCCACAACGGAGGGTAGAAATGAGAAGTCCAAAAGACAGAGGTCAGCAAAAGCCCAAGTATTCCAGACTGGAACTGCAAGCTCTAGATTTTAGGAGCTGCTTACCCTCTTGGCAAATACTTCCATGGCCTGGGTTAACTGGGTGAGGAAAAACACACGCTAAGATGGCTAAGACCCCTTGCAAAAAGAAGGGAGTGGAAAAAAAACCCCACAAAAAAACAACCAGCCTCCTTCTTGGACAGCTTTTTGGAAAGCCATAAAATCAAATTCAGTTCATAACGCACGCTGTGTGATTGAGCAGAGCTTCCCCTTGCCTGCCAGAACTCTGCCCAGGGACCATGAGATCTTTTACAAAGATCTACCTGTGGTATCCTAATGTTTGCTTTCCTATGCACTGGAATAAGTTATTGGAAGGAAATGAACGCAAAACATGCATGTTTTACTGCATCGTATTCCTGATTACTGGTGTTTGGTTGCTAAGAAGATTCTTCCCCTTCTTTTCTTTATCAGACACTTCACTTCAAATCCTGCATGCTTACAATGACCTGTTTCCTCAATGAAACCTTGAAGCTCTCTGATGATTGCAGCCTCTCAGCATTCTCAAACAAAGCTGCCTGCCAGCACAGCAATTAATTAACCTGCCTGTCCAGCTGTGCCCTTTTGAATGTTTCTTCCATTCAAAAACTACCTTGTATGTAAAGTACATAGCTAATGATACACGTGGAAATGGAAAGCTGTAGATGCTTGAGCGTGTCCAGAGAAGGGCAACGAGGCTGGGGAGAGGCCTTGAGCACAGCCCTATGAGGAGAGGCTGAGGGAGCTGGGATTGGTTAGCCTGGAGAAGAGGAGGCTCAGGGGTGATCTTATTGCTGTCTGCAACTTCCTGAAGGGTGGTTGTGGCCAGGGGGAGGTTGTTCTCTTCTCTCAGGTGGCCAGCACCAGAACAAGAGGACACAGCCTCAGGCTGCACCAGGGGAGATTTAGGCTGGAGGTGAGGAGAAAGTTCTTCACTGAGAGAGTCATTGGACACTGGAATGGGCTGCCCGGGGAGGTGGTGGAGTCGCCATCCCTGGAGCTGTTCAAGGCAGGATTGGACATGGCACTTGGTGCCATGGTCTGGCCTTGAGCTCTGTGGTAAAGGGTTGGACTTGATGATCTATGAGGTCTCTTCCAACCTTGGTGATACTGTGATACTATTGCCTGCTTTAGTGAGCAACTTTAAAGCCTTACTGCTTTACTCCCATGGCAAAGCAATAAACCAAAAGTAAAGTCATGCTGTGGGAGCTGGGGATGTTTAGCCTGCAGAAGAGGAGGCTCAGGGGTGACCTTATTGCTGTCTACAACTACCTAAAGGGAGGCTGTAGCCAGGTGGGGGTTGGTTTCTTCTCCCAGGCAACCAGCAACAGAACAAGGGGACACAGTCTCAAGTTGTGCTGGGGAAAGTATAGGCTGGATGTTAGGAGGAAGTTGTTGGCAGAGAGAATGATTGGCATTGGAATGGGCTGCCCAGGGAGGTGGTGGAGTCACTGTCCCTGGAGGTGTTCAGGAAAAGCCTGGCTGAGGCACTTAGTGCCATGGTGTTGTTGAGTGGCTAGGGCTGGGTGCTAGGTTGGACTGGATGATCTTGGAGGTCTCTTCCAACCTGGTTGATTCTATGATTCTATGATCTGAATAAAATGACCAACTCTCTGTCTGCAAGGTAGCAGCAGTGGGGATCGGCTGGACAGCTAATTATTGCATTTTCCATGAGGAGCAATTCCTCTCCTAAACATCCTGTCCAGACAGCAAATACAATGGGAAAGCAGGACCATGGCTAAAAGATGCAGAGGCTCAGAAAACCCAAAGCCTAATATGTCCATGAACAAACAGAGCTGACCTGTGCTGCCCTAATGAGAAAGTGCTGTGATATATATAGCTCTCTCTGCTCCAGGGTCCACCAGCGATGATCATTCAGGCTGATCCATGATTGTTTATGATACAAGTGAACCTGCTTATTTGGGTGACTGACCTTGGAAGGCATCCCACCAGGACAGCCAGAGAAGGAGATTTAGGAGGTCATTAAAACCTTTTACACCTTTGCCAGTTTGATAAATGAGCCCTTGCAGACGCTCACACACATAAAACTTGACACATCCTGTCTAGAAACAATACCCACCCAGTTTGTTTACTGAAAACTGATGGACATCCTTGTCAGACTCAAGACTAAACAACTTCATACGTGTCAGTTCCAGCAATTCATTTCACTGCCTCAAGTAGCTTTTGTTTAATTTAGCATTTCTAAAAGAATACAAGCAATCAAAATTCCTACTTTCTGAGCTGGGCAGATTTAAAATGCTAATAATTTCAAATGTGTACTTTATTCCCCTCTAGGTTGTTTTAGCATTTCAATGGCAATGGACTTCCCACCTCAAGATAGCCCCAGTAGTTATACCTAAAATCTGTAAGCAAATTCAGATTTGCAGAAACCAAGAGGGATGTGAAGAAAGGAAAAAAGAAAAGCATGTCTTTAAAAGCTGCTCTAATTCTCTTAGAAGCACGAGTATGGTAGTGCATCAGTTATTCCAAAAGCCAGTGAAAGGCTGAGTCAAAGCTGTTTATGACCCATATCTGTGCATGCTTGTACTGCTTTTGGCACTCAAATGCAAAACCTCTTGTGACTTCACCAAGAAAGATTTGAGGTGGAATATGTACATCTCAATATGTATTTATTTTTCAGAGCAATGAGTTAAAGGCGAGTTGTACAGCAGAAGAGCAGGGAAGCTGACTGCACAGGAACAGTCCATGCTTAGGGCTTTCACAGTGTGTTTCACAGAATCACAGAATTTCTTAGATTGGAAACGACCTTCAAGATCATAGAGGCAAACTGTGTCCAGTTTTGGGCCCCTCAATTCAAGAGAGATGTTGAGGTGCTGGAATGTGTCCAGAGAAGGGCAGTGAAGCTGGTGAAAGGCCAGGAGAGGCTGGGGTTGTTTAGCCTGGAGAAGAGGAGGCTCAGGGGTCACCTCATTGCTGTCTACAGCTACCTGAAGGGAGGCTGTAGCCAGGTGGGGGTTGATCTCTTCTCCCAGGCAACCAGCAATAGAACAAGAGGACACAGTCTCAAGTTGTGTCGGGAGAAGTCTAGGCTGGATGTTAGGAGGAAGTTGTTGGCAGAGAGAGTGATTGGCATTGGAATGGGCTGCCCAGGGAGGTGGTGGAGTCACCGTCCCTGGAGGTGTTGAAGCAAAGCCTGGCTAAGTGCCATGGTCTAGTTGAGTGGCTAGGGCTGTGTGCTAGGTTGGACTGGGTGATCTTGGAGGTCTCTTCCAACCTGGTTGATTCTATGATTCTATTCTATGAAATCATTACTTTCACACTGACAAATCCTTGACTAAACCAAATCCCTCAGCACAACATCTAATCACTATGAATCGCCATGGTTGGAAAGGATCACCAGGCTCATCCAGTCCAACCTTCATCCCAGCATCCTTAATCACTAGAACATAGCCTCAAACGGAGGCTTTCTTTGAATAAGAGATTGTTTCTGGACAAGCTTCTTCTAAAAAAGAGTTTGGGGTTTCCTTTCACATACTGGAGTTCGAACAGCACCAGAAAAATAGTTGATGTACCTGAGATGCAAACCACTATCAGGACTCAGTTTGAAGGACATTTCTGGTTAAGAAATGAGTATTTCCAGGGAGTTGTCTAGTTCAGAAGAAAAAGTTCTGGGAAATAAATCTTGATTGACAGCATGACTGATTTATCATTTTCTTCCACAATAAATTGACATGTGGAATCAATCTTATCATGATACATTTTAGATTTGTAAACATTTCTAACCAATGTTTTGTTAAAAGAGCTGGAAGAAGACTCCTTTCATCCTGGAGCCCTTTGCAACCCATGTGCCGTTTCTACAGCCTCCCAACTTTGTGTGTGCTCCACAGATTGAGTCCATAGCAGATGGGGCAGAGGTGGGGCCAACAAAGCACTTCACATCTACTGGCAGAATCACTGACACCAGCAGAGGAGGGGGAAGTCTTGTTTGTTGAGATGGTTGAATGCTCTATTTCACTGATATGTTTACTGTTTGCATCGGCCACTAGCAGTGTGGAGTCAGCCAGAGCAGCTGCCCTGAGTTAGTTATAGGCATATCCCATTCCATAAAGGTCATGCTGAGTATAAAGGGGGAAGTTTGATGATGATGGGAGCTCTTTCTAGTTCCTACTTCTCCTCATCTGTAGAGGACTTTGCTCATCATTCTGCCCCTGAGAATGCTTTCCTGTTTATTGTGACCCCTGCAGGTTCACTGGGATGACTATAACTTTATAATGGTATTAGTTTGGCTGCTTCATTACATACATTTTCATTTCACCTTGCAGGTATTATTTTCCTGATCTCCTTTTTCAATTGTGGATGGGTCACTGGGTGATAGAGCCAGCAACTGCTGTAGTTTAGCCCTATATATGGGGAACATGTAGACACCGTACTATCACAGCATAGACAATGGTGGGCTGACAACTCTTCTCTTGTGAAAGTAGGAATAAGAGGCTAAGGCCATATGAGTGTTTGGCATCATACCTACATGAACATCATACCTCAGGTGGCCAGCACCAGAACAAGAGGACACAGCCTCAAGCTACGCCAGGGGAAATTTAGGCTTGAGGTGAAGAGAAAGTTCTTCACTGAGAGAGTCATTGGACACTGGAATGGGCTGCCCGGGGAGGTGGTGGAGTCACTCCCTGGGGCTGTTCAAGGCAGGATTGGACGTGGCACTTGGTGCCATGGTCTAGCCTTGAGCTCTGTGGTAAAGGGTTGGACTTGATGATCTCTGAGGTCTCTTCCAACCTTGGTGGTACTGTGATACTGTGTGATCTGACAAGAAGTGCAGAGCCTGGGCACCCCTGAGCTCTCTCTGCAAAGGTGAGCGGCTCTGGTTCCCACAGCCAGCAGTGAGAAGAAAGGATGGGTGGACATCACACCCTGTTTGTAGCACTTATTCAGGCCACTAAAAGCCAAACCAGGACTTTGAAGGAGGTAAGAGCAAAGAAGCAGTGTGTTCCACCTAGCAAGGCCATGCTGCTCCATGGGAAGCAGCAGACAGAAAATGGGCATTGTGAATTTCAAAGCACACATTGAAAAAAAAACCCACATAGTGAATTGCAGACAACATAACCTGGTCAAAATATGCATCCTCACAACTTCAGCAGAGCCTAAGCTAGCATTTAGGATAAGTGTGAGGTAAAGGAATGCAGAAGCACCTCTATCCCTTGGCATGAGGTGTAAACCACACTTGTGATATGGAGAGCTCCTTCTGGCTCTCTTCTCAGGGAAAACTCCAGTCAGGCTACCAAAAGCCCTGAGCTGCCTAAACCTGCTGAATGAATGTCTCAGAGGAGTGAAACCAGGATGTACTTCTGAAAACCTCAGTCAATGGTCTTTTGTGTATTTAGATGCTTAAATAACTTTGGAAGTCTGACTCTTGAGTGATTAAGCCACCTTCTACAGGCAGTTAAGTATTCTAAATGAAACCATTTATTAGGCATCAGTGCTCTGCTCTGAGTTCATGCTCATTAACCAGAGTGTGGCTGGTTCCACACAACCAACTGTTGAGGCCTATGGAAATGTGCTTTTTGGCTGGGAGGACAGCAGCAGAGTCCAAAGGTTTGACCACGAGCCTGGGGATGAGCTGTGGGTTTATTCCCTGGTTTAGCCCTGGCTGCAGTGCAAATCTGGGCAAGTAATTTCATCCCTGTGTGCTTCCTGGTTGGAACCCATAGGTATTAATCTAACACAAATAATAATGGAGGGCCATTTATAGTAGTTACTATTAAATTATAAACAAATGATTGGGAGGTTTTTAAACAGTGTTTCTGTTTCTCATCTTGCATTTCTAAAAATAAGAGTTACAAAAACGAGGACATAAGAGTGAAAAGAGTTGAACTGCTTTGAGGCAAAATTCTGTGTTTCCCTCGTGTACAGAGTACCTCAGTATTTTTGCTGGCTTTTGGACCAAGAATGAAGACAATCAAAACACAGCAGAGCAGAAAAATAAGAGCAGTACATAGGAACGTGTATGGGAGATAGCCTGTGTATGTAAGGATTACTTGTTACAATGGAGTTTTGCAGCTGGAGCAACTGGCACTGCTATGAACATGCAAGTATGTGTAGAATCATAGAATCATAGAATCAACCAGGTTGGAAGAGACCTTCAAGATCATCCAGTCCAACCTAGCACCCAGCCCTAGCCACTCAACTAGACCATGGCACCAAGTGTTTCATTCAGGCTTTTCTTGAACACCTCCAGGGATGGTGACTCCACCACCTCCCTGGGCAGCCCATTCCAATGCCAATCACTCTCTCTGCCAACAACCTCCTCCTAACATCCAGCCTAGACATCCCCTGGCACAACTTGAGACTGTGTCCCTTTGTTCTGTTGCTGGTTGCCTGGGAGAAGAGACCAACCCCCACCTGGCTACAGCCTCCCTTCAGGTAGTTGTAGACAGCAATGAGATCCCTCCTGAGCCTCCTCTTCTCCAGGCTGCACACCCCCAGCTCCCTCAGCCTCTCCTCATAGGGTTTGTGTTCCAGGCCCCTCACCAGCTTTGTCACCCTTCTCTGGACACGTTCCAGCACCTCAACTTCTCTCTTGAATTGAGGATGATTCAGAAGGAACTGGAGCAGATACCTCTGTGGGGTCTTACAGTCTTTATAGTCCACAATTGGTAGTGAACAAGGAAAACGTGAGGAACCTGAATGTCACTGGATAATGACAATTAAATTCCCTGTGTGGTTTATTCAGAGTGAGTGACAAGCAGGATTTAGGGCGAGTGGCAAGCAGGATTTTTCAGCACAGTGGAGTCATTTGGAAAAAGTGAGCCAAAGAGTTTTTCTGTCTTATTTTGAAGTCATCCGTTGTTACTTGTTCTGTCAGAAGGCAAGGACTGGATGAAAGCTGCTCCACTCCAAGACACCTGTAAGATTTTTCACATGTGTTAGAAAAGAACAATTATGTCATTCTGAGGATGTGCCTTTTCTAACACTATGCCTTTTCTGGGACAGTTATTTCTACTTGTGTGAATTGTAAAACCTTCAATGGAAAGCAGGAACTTCCATCTGAAAAGAGAAATGAAAAAAAAAAAAAGAAAAGCAAAGAATGATAAAAACAGACACCAAAAGGCAAAAGAAATGGGAAAAGAAACACACCAGAAAAAAAATTAAAAGAGGTTAGAGAGGAAAAAAGATAAAACTTAGATGAGACCAGTAGGTGGGAGTGTTGACTTTATCCCAGAGCACTCACAAACCTTAACATGAACTTTTCTGCACAAAGGTAATTCCTAGGAAATGAACAAATTAATCTCATCTGTGTTTTGCTACTTTTCAATACTGTCCTTTGTCACATACCCGAATGAGCCCTCTTTCAGAAGTACTGCACTGTCCTTATATTGCCTTTGGCATTGTCCTGCTTGGAGACAAAGAACATAGAATCATAGAATCAACCAGTTTGGAAGAGACCTCCAAGATCATCCAGTCCAACCTAACACCCAGCTCTAGCCAATCAACTAGACCATGGCACTAAGTGCCTCATCCAGGCTTTTCCTGAACACCTCCAGGGACAGTGCCTCCACCACCTCCCTGGGCAGCCCATTCCAATGCCAATCACTCTCTCTGCCAACAACTTCCTCCTAACATCCAGCCTAGACTTCCCCTGGCACAACTTGAGACTGTGTCCCCTTGTTCTGTTGCTGGTTGCCTGGGAGAAGAGACCAACCCCACCTGGCTACAACCTCCCTCCAGGTAGTTGTAGACAGCAATGAGGTCTGCCCTGAGCCTCCTCTTCTCCAGGCTGCACACCCCCAGCTCCCTCAGCCTCTCCTCATAGGGTTTGTGTTCCAGGCCCTTCACCAGCCTCGTTGCCCTTTTCTGGACACATTCCAGCACCTCAACGTCTCTCTTGAATTGAGTGGCCCAGAACTGGACACACATTCTCTGATTTGTCAGGATTAGTTAAACTGACTAGAATACCAGTCTCACAGGTGATGGAGAAACTACTGCTCACCCAGGCAAATGCCCTTTCTTTGCTAGAAACCAGAATGACAGCAGAAAGGGGAAACCACAAACCCACCTGTATCTGCATTTATTAGGAATAGATGTTTGTATTGGTTTTTGAGACAGAGGTACAGTTTTGGAAACTCAGGTCCATTTCAAATGGGGCAACAGAAGGAAAATGAGGAACATGGGAAGGAGAGTTCTATGCCAGAACTGCACAATTTGTAACATCTTTGCCTCCAGTTTCCTTTCCATGTGGCTGAGAAGACATCAGGCACCCAAACCTGATACTGTGGCCATTTGTTTGGTACATATCTGTATCTGAGGTACCCATGTTTAGGTAGCTGTGTGTTGTGGTGGGATTATGGTGAACCATGTTTTCTGGGGAAGTGAGGGCCACAAACATTATCATCTAGCTCTCCATTAAGGACTGCAAGAAAGGGACATGGGAATGTGTATGTGCTCAGACTTGCATGGGCTAGCACAGGATGAAAGGCTGTAAATAATGGAAGCAAATCATTACAGCAGCATAGAAAACATAATAAAACTTGAAATATCACTTAAAATAACCATGTTAGTAGAGGCTTGAAGGGCTCTGGTGTTTTGAGAGGGTTTTTTGTTTGAATGTTGAGGTCACTCTTCAGAGGAGACCTACTCACAGTATTAATGCCACCACCACCAAAGAACAAAGCACAAAATGGTAATTGGCACTGGTGGCTGTGCAACTGCAGTCTCATCTTTAATGCTGATTTACCAGAAATCTTGAAACAGGATTTAGAGTGCAACACTTCCATTTGCATTAAAGGCAGGAAAAGAAATGAATACCAAGATCTGCAGGGCAGGAAGAGGAGAGCTGAAGTGAGAGGTTCTGTGAGCAATGAGCCGTGGTGGCAGTTTTGTACAATGAACATCAGGACTCTTCAAAGCTCCACTTTTTTCATCTAGAAGCCTCCCATTAGTAGGGGCAATCCTGCTTTTCAATGAAATCTAACCCCTCTACCCCTTCAAAGAAGCAGACTTCAGCATTTCCACCAGCATTCACCGGTGCCAGGATTCCTGAAGAGCCCATGTGTTGCATGCCCACTGCTTGCTGCAGTTCCAAGGAAGCCTGGGGCTGCTAACACCCCTGCACACCATTGAAGGGCTAAGCCTTATTCCTTAAAGCCTCGAGAAATAAATCAACCCATATCCTCCATATAAAACAGCTCAGACCTTTCCTACAAATCCCTCGAGAGAAAGCATTACATATTCCACAGCCAGCAATTTAGGTAAAGCATAAAGTGAAAACACTTCAGTTTGCAGGAAAGACTGTTGCTCTTTTGAAGATGGAATGGAGCTGGTACTTCTTGTCTATACTTAAGAATTTCTTTAGGCCTAAAGTCTGTTTGTTTTACATAAGCATGTAGTACTTCTTCAAAGTGTTTAAGTGATTTCCAAAAGTCATTTAGGACTCCAAGACCACTGACCTTACAGCTGCTGGCCTCACAAGGGGCTATTTTACTGAAGAACACTGAACATCTGCTCCTAATTAATTTACACCGTTCAGAAGATGCATATACAAAATGTGTCTAGGGCATAGCTTTATGCTGCATGGGTCGCTGCAGAGTCTTGCTGCTTCTGGGTTAGCCTACATCACACAAAAAGGGCTGCTGGAGTCTTCAGTTGACCATCACCTATGCAATCCAGCTCACCTACCTGTTTGTTCCAAACTTTATTTCCAGTGCAGGCTACTTTGACTCCTAAAAAAGAGAAAAATTATTCAGCCTGGGTTTTTTTTTTTGTGCTTGCATCTGCAAAATCATTTCACTCTGCTGCACCATGCACTTTAATGTTGTTCAAATTGTTGTAAGGGCTGCTTTTGCTAGGAATGGCTCTTAACTGGGAACACCTGAAGAGGGCTACTGAAGTTAAACTGGTATTCATTTCAATATTCAATGTATTATCAGTTCTGGGCCCCCCAGTTTAGGAGGGACATTGAGATGCTTGAGCGTGTCCAGAGAAGGGCGATGAGGCTGGGGAGAGGCCTTGAGCACAGCCCTACGAGGAGAGGCTGAGGGAGCTGGGATTGGTTAGCCTGGAGAGGAGGTGGCTCAGGGGTGACCTCATTGCTGTCTACAACTACCTGAGGGGAGGTTGTGGCCAGGGGGAGGTTGCTCTCTTCTCTCAAGTGGCCAGCACCAGAGGACACAGCCTCAAGCTACGCCAGGGGAAATTTAGGCTGGAGGTGAGGAGAAAGTTCTTCACTGAGAGAGTCATTGGACACTGGAATGGGCTGCCCGGGGAGGTGGTGGAGTCGCCGTCCCTGGAGCTGTTCAAGGCAGGATTGGACGTGGCACTTGGTGCCATGGTCTGGCCTTGAGCTCTGTGGTAAAGGGTTGGACTTGATGATCTATGAGGTCTCTTCCAACCTTGGTGATACTGTGATACTGTGTGATCAGTTAGCTTTGAAGCCTGGTATTCTTGACAGTTGCTTGAAATTAAAGACAAGTCCTGCTTGGAGTAAAAGCAAAAAATACATTTGTGTTGAATGTCTGTTGAAAAGACCTGTAAAGATCAGTAGCCTAGCACAGAAGGTTTGCTAAGAGAAAACTACATTTGGAGAGAAGTTTTTAGTGGTTGCTCCATGAATCAAGAATTCCATTAACTTCTCAGCAAGTTTGCATCAGAAAAATCCTGCCTTATGGCCAAGTTAGATCCTTAATTATTGTCACACAGTGATTCCTTCTCAGTCTTTGAGCAAAGCAATTGGAAATAAGATCTCAAGAGCTGACAAGACCCAGGTAAGAGTCTGAATCCTAGTGGCTACTTAAAAAGACGAGTTTGCTGCGGCCAGGGTTTCTGCTGTGTCATTTCAACCTGGAAGCTACATTTGGAACTAACACATTGTGTGAAGCTTTATCTGCTTTGATTGACTGCCATCTTCTTCTCTGTAAGGACCTCTGAAATGCCTGTCGAGTCTCACTCCTCAGTCAGCACACAAGTGATTAAACAGTTGTGGAGGTGTTTGGTAAAAGCTTGTTATTAACTTTCTTGACTTGGGGGTATTGAGTCAGGTTAAACCACAAAGAATTCCTGGATGCATAGTGCATGCTCCTGATGTTCTGTGCTGTTCAGTTAGTGAATGGTCTTGCAGATCCTGCACACAAAGTTCTGCAAACTGATCCCCAGTACTTCGTGCTAGCAAAAGGAAGGATGGGAAGCAGAAACTAGTCCTGGGCCAATTTGTATTTGGACTGGATGTCCAGCCACCTCAGAAAGGAAGCCAAATACAATGCAAAAAGGCAGTTTTTCACCCAGTGAAAATGCAGCCAGTCCAGCCACACCTATGTGCAGCTGAAGCTCTATAGGCCCCTCCAGTCTCATCAATGTTCTCATTAAAAAGTATATACAATCAGGGCTTAAATTCCATTTAGGTTGGGAGAACTGCAGACAAAAAGAGACTAGATCATAATGGTGAAACCTGTAAGTCACAGGCTGTTAAATTTTACTCAGTTGCCCTGTTGAGCTCAACAACTTTTATTTGACTAAAACCATTTATGTTTGGCTTCAAGGAAGGCAGCAATCTGGATCTGAATGATAGAGGCAGAAAGCTATTAATCATAGAATCAACCAGGTTGGAAGAGATGTTGGTACCTACTTGTTCTTTTTTAGGACCTGAAAATGAGATTTTTAGCTTGGAGGATAAGATCCTACAAGCCAGAATGTAACCTGTCACCCAGATGACAAGAGTCACTGCATGATCCGTGTGGTGCTGGCAAGAGTAGAGGAGAGAGGTGGGAGAGGAAGGCACTTGAGTACACATCAGCTCTGGTTCAGCTCTGCCTCATACATACACACTCCCTTCAAGAGTTCCATTAAAAAAATACAGGAAAACAATAAAAAAGGAAAACATCTTTTGTTATTAATCCTCTAATTTGCACAAATACCTCTTTCCAAATGCTTTCCAAACCACAGCTTAAAGACTCATAATTAACACAACAATAGAAACCACTGCTATTCTAGCTGGGAAAAAAGAAAACAAAACATGGCTGGTGCTAAAATGAGATTAAGAAACAGACTGGAAGAGTGAATCACTCCCACGTTGTGCAAGTTGATTTGAAGGCTCTGTTTTATGGACACAAATTGTTATTTAATAACAAAAATTAAGTTACATGTCCTGATAATCCAGACTCAAAAGTGCAAAAGACATCTTTCTGGCAGGCCAGCTGACTGCTTCTCAAGAAGATAAGAAAAGGAAGATTTTCTTTTCAACAGAAGTGGGATGCCTTGTGCTTCATACTATAACCACAGATGTAATTTGCTGTGTTACCAATACCCCACCCAGCATTTGTTCTACATTAGTCTTAGAGAACATTAGGAACCATGCACAGCCACTCAAGAGCAGTCCAGCTCCAGATAAGCATACAAATCATACTTGAGCTGTATAAAAAGGAGCTTTTAACCTGTGTTGTATTTCAGTTACCTTCATTTATGTATCTTCTTCTGGACTAGGAAGCTGTTGTTTTCCAGTTTCCTGTTCTACATCTTGGATAGAACAAAACAGCCTGTAGAACTTTTGGATGAAACATTTTAGAGGTCCACCCAGTAAAACCTTGATATGAAGCCATTTAGCTTAATGAATATCTTTCCATTAACTGTAGCTTGCTTCTAACTTTATGGTTCACAGACTCGCTGTTTAAATGACTGCACTGAAGTTTGGGGTGGTGAAATGAGGTGACTATGTTATTTACTCCTTTTTTTTATTCAGCCTGCCAAGCAATGCTTTGGTCACTGTAGTTTTCATTGATCATGTTCCTGATGAACTTGAGAGAGTCTGATTCAAAGCTCATGGAGCTCAGGAACTGATAAATCCACAGTGCTGTTTGCTACATCAGGTGTGATCTGGAGTCCAAGTCTGCAATTCTTCCTTGTGCATGTACAGCCATCAGCACCAAAAGAGCAAGTCTCACTGTGCTGGCTATGGGGAGGACTGAAACACTTCTGAGAATGAATCTGAAGGAATATATCTTGCTCTCTTAAAATGAAAAAGATGGTGCACATCATCTCACTGTATACAGCCTTGAATTTAATTCCTGTTTTTAAAATGAGGTCTCTAGTTCCCTGGGTGGAGTTTGCACCAAACTCCATCCTTTACTTGCCAAAAGAAAAGCACAGTAAAAATGTGTGTGTAAAATTCTGCTTGAAATCCCCCCCTGCCAAGAATTGAAATGAACAAATCTACTCTTTTCTGTAGAGATCCTGTTCTTTACAATGTGCATTGCTGGCCACCTCATCCTAGTCAATGGGAAGTTCAGCTGGATACCAGGAAAAAGCCTTTAGTAGGAGGATAATGAAGGCTAACAGTGACAGTCCAACAGCTTAACCAAATTGTTACTGTATTTCTAAAAGTTCCAGGAGTCTCCTTCAGCCTTTGTCAGAGCTCTGTGGTTTCTGTTTAGAATTACAGCAGCTTTTTCCCAGCAGCTGAACGGGCTAGCTCTGTGTGCAGGATGGGAGGTTTCTCACATTTCCACCTTGCAGTCAGAAAAGTTTTCTGGCGGCAAGAAGTGCTAATTTAACAGATTTCTTTCCACTGCCATTTTGCCAGCAGGCAACCGACAACATCCCCAGGTATTCAAAGCAGAGGTGATGTCAGGAATGGGAAAAAAAGCAAACTTTATCCCAAGCAGCTTGAGGCCACTCAAAGATTCTGTTCTGGGAGCTTTTGCCCAGTTCTGCAGAAACCCAGTATCTGACCTGGTAGAGGTTTGCATTTCAGTGAGTGTTGGTTCAGTTTCCCTCAGGCAGAATAGTCTCTACATGTGTGGCACTGAAAATTCACCCAGGTTAATCTATTTTCTCCTGTATATCTGCCTCCTTTCCCTTTATTTTTTTCCTGACCCTCAGTCCTTGTTCTCCCAGTGGCCAAACCAGTATTTATTTGGAAGTGGCACAGGAACTTTCTGTAGGTAAGCCTGATGAAATATCTTTCTGTGTTTGCCTGAGCTGTATATCCTGGTGCAAAAGGTGCAGCATGTTACAAAAGCACACTGCTCGGGCACAGCCATAGGGATTTACATTAAACTGCTGTTGGCCTGGCTGCTAGGAACAGCTCTTCAGAAACATCCTTGCAGGAAGGGAATACAGGATGGACTATGAGGAAAGAGGGATTCAAAGAAATTAATCACCCAAATTAAACAGATACCTCTGCTGACCAACCAGCTTAGCCACTTTAGTGGCTGATATGATCCAGAAACCAGAGATGCAACCATACAGTCTATAACCCACGAGTGAGTGAAAGCCTCTGACAAAGATGAGCAAATAATTATAGCCTCCAAAATACCCCCTTTTGGTAGGGTCAGTGGTATGGGCTGCCCAGGGAGGTGGTGGAGTCACTGTCCCTGGAGGTGTTCAAGAAAAGCCTAGATGAGGCACTTAGTGCCATGGTCTGGTTGAGTGGCTAGGGCTGGGTGCTAGGTTGGACTGGCTGATCTTGGAGGTCTCTTCCAGCCTGCTTGATTCTATGATTGTGAGACAGACTTACCTGATGCTGTCACTTCCTTGCACATGTGTGCCAAGACTACTTCAGCATGATGGCATTTTTTTTCTGACAGTTACCATAGAATTTTTTTTGCTTTAGTAGTCACACAGAGACTGTGAAGCACAAATGAAAACACTGAATGTTTTGGGCCAAATTCTCTGGTGGTTCTTTGCTGCTAGAGAGTCTAATGTGGGCAGCAGCATTGCTGCAGCAATGAAAAAAAAAAAAAAGGGAACAATTTCAGTTATGCTTAGGGAGGTTATGGATGTAGCACTGGAACCTACAACACAGAAGCTGTTGGGAAGAGTTGTGGTTAGTAGATCTGGTCTCTGGAGCCTACAGAAGCCAGAAATGAGAGTACCAGATATGCCACTGCTAATCTGCCCTTTAAAACAAACAAAACTCCAGCCCAACATGCTCTTATTCTTGCAGCAGTAGCCTTGAGAGTACAAGCTGGTTGAACTTGTTTGAAAACTTGGTTGAAAATATGTACTTGATTTTTTTTTCCTGACCTTGTGACTTATCTGTGACCTTTCTTACTTTGGCTGTCCTTTAAAATGCAATATGGGTCTGTCATTCTGGGGGAGTAGTGGAGAATTTGCTCTTTTGGTGCTGTGCTAAATGTGCAACAGATGCTTTTATCTGGATTGTAATAGCACTGCCCTCCCCCGTGGCTTGGCAGTTGGTGCTTGGGGCAGCTCAGATATGATGCTGGTGCAGGAGTCTGGATCACTGGTGTGGAAAAAAATAGGTGAGAAAGAGCTGGGGGAAATGGGTCCTGGTTCCCTTTGCTGAGGAGCTCTCTTCAAGCTAAGGCACTTGCCCTCTCTCCTTGTGTCTGGCCATGTGCTTCACTGATACAGATACTGGATTTGGCTGCAGATTTGATATCCTGGTGACCTCATCTTTACCTCACCACTACAGCACGGGTTACTGCCACAGGACCTGCCTGCTCAGTGTTTTAGGATGCTGTAGTACTGCATCCCTTGTAGTAAGGCTGTTGTCCCCAGGTCTACAACTACCTGAGGGGAGGTTGTAGCCAGGAGGAGGTTGCTCTCTTCTCTCAGATGGCCAGCACCAGAACAAGAGGACTCAGCCTCAGGCTACACCAGGGGAAATTTAGGCTTGAGGTGAGGAGAAAGTTCTTCATTGAGAGAGTCATTGGACACTGGCATGGGCTGCCCGGGGAGGTGGTGGAGTCGCCATCCCTGGAGCTGTTCAAGGCAGGATTGGACGTGGCACTTGGTGCCATGGTCTGGCCTTGAGCTCTGTGGTAAAGGGTTGGACTTGATGATCTATGAGGTCTCTTCCAACCTTGGTGATACTGTGATACTGTGAACTCCCAGCCTCACCTCTGGTGCTTCCTGAAACTGGAGTTGTCACGAAAGTTTGTTCAGCCATTAACTTTACTGCAGAGCAAACAGTGTGGGGTCAAGCAACAGGGAAGTGGTGAAATGGGTGAGGCAACCATCATCTACCAGAGAGCAGGGACTTTGTCTCCTACTTTTCGATCACAGTTCTGCTACCTACAGGTAACCCACATCCTCTCAGAAGAGAGTCCCCTAAGAGCAGAATAAACCTTTGGCTGCAGTATGATGAGCCAGTGCCATCTGAGACTTTGCCTGCCACTTAAAGCATTGTGGGCGGTCACTGGGACACTTTGTTACTGACTCTGAGGAGGTTACAATCCTACTCCTAACAAAACACTAGCAGGTTAGAGGCAACCTTGAAGCATCAAGCAGAATGCCACTCATCCAAGGCAGGGTCAAGTGTAGCAGGCCATTCCTGATGAATATTCATCTACTCTCTTATCAGAGACTAAATTATGGAGCTGCCACATTCTGCCTACATAAATCTGTTTCAATGCTATAAATTCTTAACATCAAAAGATTTTTTCCCTGTGTTTATATCTACTGTATCTTGTTCTATTAGAAGCACGAAGAATAGAGTTCTCCCTAACTCTTCATAGCAGCCTTTTATGTATTTGAAGACTGTTCTGGTCCTTCATTCCATCTCTTTTCCTGACTTTGTTTCCATGTCATGTCTTCTAGAATTCTGACAATTGTCACAGCTCTCCTCCAGCTTCTCAATATCCAGCATCAAACACACAGCACCAGTTGTGACCTTTACACTTAATAATACATCTGCATTACTTTGGGTATTTACAGACCACACACATGGATCTATACTGTGTTTGCCCATTTCAGGTACAATACACTATTGTCGACTCCATTGCAAGCTTTGTACTTCCCTCTACATCAGTATCCTTTATCCTGTGTTTTTGAAACACGTTGACAAATCCCCCACAAATGCAGTGTTTTGCATCTGTCATTGTTGAATTAATCTGATTTTCCCTACAGGTTCTTTTTTTAATTTATCAAGAGGTAATTTTGATTTCTAATCTAACTCATTTGCATTCCCCCTCAGCTTCATGGAACTCTCTTTATTCCACCTTCTAGACTGCTAAAGGAAACACCATCTTGTACAGATCCATTCCTTTGTTATGGATCTTATTTTTCAACCACTTTTGGCATTTTCTTTTTGAAATTCTCTTATTTCCCCTTGGATTTCCCAGGAAATGTTACCTCACAACCCTCTGGATAAGTGAAATCTGTCCTTCTGAAATCCTGTTTGCTTTTACTGTAATGTTGCCTCTTTCCAGCCCCAAGGAAATGTGAATTCTGTCATTCTGCCATCACTGGCACCCAGGTTCCTCTTTGAGCAGCTCTACTACATTCCTCTGTTTGTTGGGTTGAAGCCAGCACTCTTTGTGACAGACCAAAAGGAGGGCTGTGGGGGTCTGACTCTGTCAGCACCTAGCAAACAGTTAATGCATTGTAAAAGGGGTAATAAAGAAGTAATTTAATGTATCAAGTCTTCTGAGTTTGGTCACAACAGATCATAGAATGATTTATTCCAGGCACACAAGACCATGGGTAGCTTTTACCCACTGGAAATATGCACATCAAAAATAACAGCATTAATTCTTGCATGACCACTTAGCCACAAATAAAATGCAAATGAATATACAGAGAGTATGAATAGCATGTATCTAGCCAAATGTAGGTGTCGCTACAAAAAATATAGCTCCAGCAATGCTAAGACCACACTTTGAGTCTCTTCCATTCTGCTACTGATTCAATCTGTAACTGGAGAGACAACTTGGAAAAAGAAGCACTGCTATTTGAACCTACCTTCTAAGAGAAGTCATGGGGACTGGGATTTTTACCTTTTACATCTTTACTTTGCAATTTTTTTTTAATTTCCCTGCTAAAATACTGAATAACTTTGTTCTTTTTCTACTCTCTGCCATATCCTAAGTTCAGGAACAGGAGCTCCCTCACCACCCCATTTCAGTTAGTTCTTTGAATAGCTAACGCTTGCTTAATGTGAACTCTCTTAACAGAGCCCATACCACTCTGTGACTCACTGTTCTTCTCCCAAGGTGGTCTCTTTTATAGTGTGAGAAACACAGGGTTGTTGTTTTCTTCTCTGATTAGAAGTCTTTTGGATGAGATATAGGTAAGGATTCGAGTGTGCATTAGACTGTATGAGTGTAAGGACAGAAAATGACAGGAGAGGAGAGGAGGGGAGGGGAGGGGAGGGGAGGGAAGGGGAGGGGAGAGAAGGGAAGGAAAAGGAAGGGACGAGAGGAGAGGGCCTGTTCTATATTCTGATGGCTTTCCAAAGAAGCAGTCTTTGATGTTTTCAATTGTGTGAGAGTGGACTAGATGGCTTCAACAAGGATGCAAACTCTGCTTTGTTCCAACGTAGTCCCCATAAAGAAAATGTCACTATTAAAAAGGTGAATCTTGGCACGAGTCATAGATGGAGATACACAAGTGACTGCATGGGTAATGCCAGTAAGTGGCATTTGTGACAAACCTGGCCCTGCAGTAGTTAACTCTTTTGCTCTTGGTAGACCTTCCAGGCTTCACATAAGTTTTAGTTCTCTGATACTGTCTTCAAGGAAAAAGAAACTATGTCCAACAAATATGATTCTTAGCCAGACACATTTTACACTGAAGTTTCTCATTCCAGTCAGGCCAAGTGACTGCTGTTGTTTTTCAAATGCATTAGTTAACTTCTGACATACTTTGTTCTGCAAGGTGTGTCTTTGTATAGCTGCTATCCAGATGGAAGCACAGGACATGAAGATCATAGAGTCCTCATAGAATGGCTTAGGTTGGAGGGGACCTTTGAGATCATCTATTCCAACCTGTCTGTCTTGAGCACGGGCACCTCTCAGCTAGACTTGGCTGCTCAAGGCCTCATCCAACCTAGCCTTGAAGAGGCATCCACAATCTCCCTGGGCAACCCATTCCAGAGTCTCACCACCTTTATGCTGAATATATTCTAGGATCCAGTCTAAACCCACTCTCCCTCCACTTAAAGCCTCCCTCTTATCCTGTTACTCGACGCCCTTACAAAAAGTCCCACTTCAGCCTTCCTGCAAGATCCTTTCATGTATTGGAAGGCAGCTATAAGGTACCCCCTGAGATCTTCTCTAGGCTGAACAACCCCAACTCCCTCAGCCTATCTTTATAGCACAGATGTTCCAGCCCTTGGATCATCATTGTGGCCCTCCTCTGGACTTGTTCTAACAGCAGTGTGCCCTTCTTCTGATGGGGACACCAGAACTGGAAGCAGTGTTAGAGGTGAGGCCCCATAGGACAGAGTAAAGGGTAAGACCCACTTCTCTTGACCTGCTGGCCACACATTCAGCTTCCCTCTTTGGGACATTCTCTAGAACATACCAAGATGTTTGTCAGTTCCTCCAAGATCACACTTCTATAGGTTTCTAAGTATCGAGTGCTAGACTTCTTCTCAAAGAGCTCCCCTAGAAGTCTCACGATTCCTTGAGCACACTAAAACAATCATGCTGGCTAAAAATGTCTCTGATCATGCAGAGAATTCTCCATCTCATTCCAGGGAGGAACCTGTTTTTTCTCTCAGGTGTTTTAACTCCATTGGCTCCGGTCCAGTCAGCACTGACTTTCAGAGCTTAGGGCACAACTGCCTACATGAACACATTGCTGGGCCTGATGCTTGCTGTACTCACAGCTCTTTACCCCCTTCTGGGAATGAAGAGAGACATTTATTTGGTGTTTCTTACAGAAACAATGCCCATAATTAGGTAGCTCCAGTGCTGGCCGAGATACATAGGAGCAATTGTTAATTATTTCCATGTGCTTGAGGAACATACTGCACTGTGGGCTGGCTTGCCTGCAGACCACAAGCAGTGAGGCACTAGACTGACACTACCATGGTCTTTTTTAACAAAACCATATTTCTTCTTGAGTCAGGGCTTGGCTGGGCTCCATGGCCACTCTGCCCAGGGACATGCACAGACATCACTGTCCCTGCCTGCTGCTGGGCTCCTCTGATTCTGCTTGCGGCATAGCACCCTATGGCCCTGGGGCCATCAGCCATGCTCCAAATCCCAACAGCCCTGCCCACTACCTGAAGCCACCACACAGCTCACCACTGCTGCAAGGCTCCTTTTGACCACACACATGACCACAAAATGTGATCAAGGCTGAGAGGAGGCCTGTCCCAGCCTTCCCTTGTGAACGCTCTTTTCCTTCTGCCAGGCTGCAAAAGTGGCCTTTTCAGTGGTCCAGAAGTACACAGTCTACACAAACCTCTGCCAGCATCCCCACTTCCTCACTCTCACATGATCAAGCAGAGGAGGGATTAAGGTTCATGCACTCAGTTGTGGTGCTGCTTGAGTCTTGAGTAAAACTTCCAGACATAAACCTTTAGGATAGAAACAAACAGTGGCACGAAGCTCAGCCTAGACCCTGCTCTTCCACCAGTTGTACTGCAGAGTGCCATCATCTTGCTGTAGTGTGAAAGAGCAAAGTGGCACTGGCACTGCCTTTGCCTTTGAAACACCATGCCGTGCAGAGTGCTGCAGGCACCAATGGGAAGTGGATTTCTGCCTTTCAAAGGGTGCCTTTTTGCCAAGAAGCTAGCAAATCTGGTCAATCTTACTAACCCCTTGGAAAGTAAGCAGGTGAGCATTCTGGAGGAGGAAAAAGAGCCTGCAAGTACTTTGTGGGCTGGGCACAGGCCATGAATGTTGAACACAAACAGCTCCAGCTGGGAGCCAGTACTGCCAAGAATTTACACACACACACACCCTGCCTCACTGATGCATTTGCGTCACTGATGTCTGAACTTCTCACAAGTGCACTTGCCACTAAGAAGGTCCTATTGGAAAGAAATAGGACAGCCTGTGGGGGGAGGTTTGAAGTGCAAGATTTGTCAGAAGCACAAGAACTTACAGGAGAGGCAAGGGATGCCAAAGTGCTTGCTTATCTCCAAGCCCTGGACTCTCACTGTGCAGAACCACCCTCTGAATCCTGCTTCTTCTACATCTGCCAGTTGCTATGTCAGAGTATTCTGAGGTTGTGGGTCACTCCACATGCTCTCAAATATTCAAGCCACCAGTGATAAAAAACAATGGCAGGACTTTCCATCAATTCATCCTTTTGTATTTGCCCACTCTTCATTTCCTCATGAGATCTGGTGCCCTTCCTTCTGTGCCTGCTTACTCTTACTCCAGCATTTGCATCTTCTTTCACATCATGCTGTAACTCCCTTGGACTCTCCCTCTCTCATCCTCCACATACCCTTTCACACCTTGTAGTTCTGTGCAGACAGGAAATACTATAATTTTCTGCCACTACTTTATAACAGGAGAGTAGAAAAAGAAATCCTTTCTGTAGTACTTTCCTCTGGGCCTACAACATCTCCCTTGCTTACTTCTTTCCTGCAAGCACTTACAACAGATTCACAAGAGATTATGCAACCTCACCCAGCTACCTTTCCCAATCCAAATCAGCAGGGCAGCCACTTCTCCATTCAAATGCGAGTTGTAATCCAATACAACTCCTCCTACTACTCATTTCTTTGTTACTCTCAGCCATATTTATTTGCTCTTTAATTTTCCCTCTACTTCCTCCTTGCTAGTTTTCCATTATTTTCTGGTTGACTTCGTTCAAACTAGTTTGACTTCATCAGTTCTCCTCTCCTTCTCTTCTTTCCCTGTGGTACATGGTTTTATTCACCACCAATACCAAGCAAATGTCATTCTATGCCATATTTCTTTTTCACTAGTTCTTGGGGTGGCAGTTTTAAAGTTAAGGTCACAGGTGCTACGCTTACACGTGCTATGCTTTTTGTCTCCTCAGAACTTGCTAGTCTGGTTACCTGCTGGGCAGAAAACTTTTACTGGACACCTGTGCACATATAAGCATCTGCTCTTATAGAGCGTCAAGGTGGCTGGAGGTGCAGAAATGTCAGTCTATTGTCTCCTCTTCACACAAGGAAGAGAGGCTCTTTGAGGTCAGAGCCAGGTCCACATAGAGGCATGAAAAAGCAGTTACAACGTGGTCAGACATAGCTCTAAGTTAGGTAGCACACGCAGCAGTACAGGTGCTGGAAGCAGCAAAACGACATCAGTGCAGGCTGGCACTCAGAATGCATATTAATCCTGGGGTCCCTGGGGGTGGCTGGTCCAGTTTTCAGCTCCAGACTGTGATAAATTGCTGTCAACACCAAAGCAATTCAGGTAAAATCTAGTACCTGTGCTACAACTGAGCCTTCGGTCTCTTCTGTGAATGCACCTTGGTAGGCTTTGGTGACAGAACCCTCTTTGTGCATTATTCCTGGATGGTGCCCCAGAGCATGCCAGGGGCAGACCTAGCAGGATTAAGGTAGCTGGCTAACAGTGTCTGCTATGAACACTGCTGAACTTAAAAATGAAACAGAAAAGTAAATGAGTTAAAGGGTTTTAGGGGTTTTTGGGGGGTTTGTTTGTATTTTGGTTGTTTGTTGGTTTTTTTTTCCAGTTAGCTGGAACCTAAACTAGGCTGCATCCTGTTTGGTTTCATCTGCCCATGTCCAGTTCTAGTATTGACCAAAAATAGAAGCACAAACCCTGATGGTGTGTTCCCAGCCTGGCTGAGATGCTCCCCTTGGAAAAGTAACATAGACTGAGGAGGATTTTGCTCTGAATCACGGGGAGCACATGTCCTGAGCAGGAAGGAAAGTTAGTGCTCCAAAGACAGGAAGAGCCCAAGAGCCTTCTCTTCTCTGGGCTGCACAAAGCCAACTCTCAGCAGCAGCAGAAGTATTTATTTCCCCCTTTCCCAGAAGTCGTTAGGTCACTTATGAACAAGTATTTCCACAGGCGAGTATGCACGGGCGGATCAGCCAACTCAGCTTTCTGAGGGCTGAAGGATCCTGCGTGTCCTCACAGGAGGACGGCTGCGCTCAGGAGAGCTCCTATGCGCGGTCCTGCCGGTGCCCTCCGGGGCCGGGAGGCGCATCGCGGGGAGCGGCGGGACCCGAGCTCCTCCCGGCCGCAGGGGGCGCTGTGCGCCGCACGCCGCTCTGCTCACGTGACGCGCCACTGACACGCGCTCCGGAAGCCGGCAGCGCTGCCTCGCTCTGCTTCCCGCAGGCCTTGGCCACCCCCCCCGCTCTCAGCCAACCAAAGCGCTCGCCTGCGGCCGCGGCACGGCGCAGCCCCCGCGCATCCCCCGCCCGCTGCCGGGAGCGCAGGCGCTCCTCACTGGCTGCGGGCCCCGCGGGGAGGAGCGAGGAGAGGGGAGGGCGGGCAAAAGCGGCGCGGCAGCGCGGGCTGCCTGGTGGGAGCGCACCTGCGGGTGGGGCGGGAGCGTGGGGATGCCGTGGGTGGAGCAGCGGAGGTAGCCCGTGGGCAGCGGCAATCCATGTGCGAACCTTGCTCGGGGTGGGAGCCGCTCTCCCTTCTGTGCCCGCCCCCAGCGCCCTGCGCCTACCCGCGGCGGCCGCGTCTCCGCCCCGGGCTGTGCCCGCACCTGGGCCGCGCCCGCCGTTGCCAAGAGGATGGCAGTGCAGCCGGCCCTGGAGGCGTGTGCCTGTGCCTCGGCAGTGGGAGACGACTGCGAAGAGATGAACTGCAGGAAGGTGGCTCTCATCACCGGCATCACCGGACAGGTAACGCGGGGAGGCTCCGCTTTGGTCTGGGCTTTCTGCTCCCGGGGCCCCGGGTCCTGCCGAGCTATCGGGGAGAGCCCGGCTGTGAGCCGCCTGCGGGCAGCCGCGACTGAGGCCGTGCGTGAAGTGGCGGCGGGGGGCTGCCGGGCGCGTTCGTGTGCAGGCAGCCGCCGCTGTGCTTGTTGGGCGCGTCCCGAAGGGTGCGCTCGCAGCCCCTGTCGCACCTTGTAACGGAACTCCGTGCCCTGTTCCCGCTTGCTTGGCAGCTGCCGCCACCGGCTCCGTAGCGTGCAGGAGCTCCCGGCTGGGTCAGGGACAGCAGGCAGCCCCGCTAACGGGCTGCTCTGAACTCGCTCGGGCTGGCCTTCCGGGCGCTGGAGTGGTTCCACTGAGTGTGTGTGAAGGGTAAAATAGCTCTATAGCTCAGATTTGGGCTGCCTTGTGGTAACCTGTACCGGGAACTGGTGAGGAATCTGCTGAGCCTGTACAGCGGTGAGGTGTGAAGTGTCAGAGAAGAGCTACACCTGTGTGAAACCGGTCAAGGACAGTTTGAGACCCTTGTTTCTGACGGGCAGAAGTGGTGAAAGCACCAGTACAGGTGTGAGGCAGCCCGCAGCTGGGCTTGGTCTGACCTGACTTGTCCCTCAGAGAGTTGTTATCAGCTGTTTCTTTGCCATGTCGGGCAGTCTCACATTTGCAGTCATTACCTGCTTTATACCCAGACCTGTATGGCGATAAAAGGCATTTCCCCAGGCTGCTAGTTTTGCATTTATGTGTGTTCATTGCAGTCTGATTCTTTTGGCTGTATTACTCATAGGGATAATGGTGCTTCCAAAGTCCTGATGCTTTGTGCAGGAGGTGCAGGATCAAGGTGGCGTGGAAAAAAGAATCAGTTTCCGTTGGTTCAGCTTGTGCCATGTGAAAGAGGAAGTGCTGGTGGTGAGTTAACCTGGTGAGCCCTGTAGGAGTGTTGGTGCATGCAGCACAAAGCTTTTGCTGCTGCACTCCCAACAGGCAGGTCAGGTAGTTGGTTGAAGTGTCTGTCAGCACAGAGGTCTGCATTGTTATGTCTTTGTTAGCAAGTAGGTGCTGAATGAACCTGAGCATGTTTAGTTGCTTTTGAAGAACACCTTATTTGTGTTGCAGGTGTTGCCCTCTGCTTGAAAGAAACTACTCTTTGTGCATTGCTTATCTCTTGAAACATGCTGAGTGACTTCTGCTCCCAGAAGTTGGTTGGTATATCCTGTTCAGTAGGTAATGTTATGTAGTAACCATTGATATTACTCTTAGAATCCCAGTGGAAAAGATGGTTTCATGTGTGGCTTGTATTTAATAAATGACCGCTTCATACATGGCAGAACTTCTTCCTCTCCAACTACTACTTGGCCTGGTGTGCTTGCAGATCCACTTGAGGTGGTGGTATGGGTTGTTTGGAAAGGTAGGAGTGCTGTGGAAAAAGTACATGTAAAACCAGACTCTTTCTCTCTGAGACAGTGTTGCTCAGTGTTCTTATAGTAGAAGAGCTATCTGGCTTCTTGTGAAGGAGTCAGTCCACAGACAATATGGTGTGGTAGTGGCTTTCATCTGTTTTCCAAGAGAGCCTACACTATGCTTTGAATGTTCACCTGCTATTCGTGTTTTAGCCCATTATGTCTGCTGTCACATGTCCTTGCAACACATTTTGGGGGTGCCCCTCCTCTTTCCCTCAGTAGCAGCTGTCTGCCAACAGCAAGCTGAGAAAACACTTCCAAGGGGCTCTCTGACAAGGATGTATAACTGTTTGAGAAGAGGAAATACTAATCATCTCTGTATACCAACGTACTTGTTTGGTGGTTATTTGTATTGAGAGCACAGTCAAAGCTTTCCCAGGACTACTTTAGGTTGTGTGAACAGAGTTCCAGTTTGTTGACAGAATTATATTTCTCTTCATCAAAGACTGTTAGAAACCTGTAGCTCCTTCAGTACTACCTCATATTTTTCTCTGTTTTCAAAGTAAGCTTTCCATCTTAATTTATCATTTGTCAGCACATTGTCCAGCACTGAAACATGAGTGGAGAGACAGCTAGTAAAAGCCTAGGATAGCTGAAGCCAGTGAGGTTAGGGGATCTTAGTGAAAACTGGACCAACTCTTGGCTTAGGATGGAATTTTTATGTTGTGGTTTTGGGGTGCTGTAGTCCTCTATCACTTTGAGATGTGCCGCCAGGAATCAAAGCAACTCGCTGTGTACTTGTTCCTCACCCCTCTTTCACTGCTTTTCTTTGTTTTTACATAATAGCTTTTGATTTATTTGGAGAGGCCTCCCCCAGAAATGGTAGGGAGCTCTGTATTCTACTTCTTATACAAGAATAGATGAACTTGCATGTCCCATCTGCTTTTAAACTTAATTACCATCTGCAAAATGTACATGTGTTGAAGTGGAAGTTCAAGTTCAGGCTTTGTCTTTCCTGGATAGTTAATTATTGAGCCAAGGAGTCATTCTGTTTCCCATTCCTCCTTCAAGCTAGTACTTCTTCAAGGTGAAAGATAAATGAATGGATCCCTGCAGATTGAGGAAGGCACACAACAGAGCTAGGTGGTAAACTTTACCTGCTTAAACTGTGCTCTTGCTGCAGAACATTTCTCCTAAAAGGCAGCTGGCACAATTGTCTACTGTGGAGAACCCCCATTTACTTGCTTGTGGTTGGTGTTCTCAGAGAGTGTTTGCTGACCTAAGGCCCTCTAGTGCCTGGTTACTGGAATGAGGGCAGGTGGGAGGTAAGTGTTGACCTGATCAGGCTGTGGCAATTTTAGGCAAAATTGAAGTTGTGTTTTTCTCTGTGGAGAGCTCTTGGGTCAAGCAAGGTGCTGCTTGAACTGCAGCAACCCTTCATGACTTGAGATGATGCCATGGCAAGTGTGCTTGATCGTAGTTTTGAAGTCAGACAGCTTGCTTTATCTTTCTGTATGGCAATGATCATCTGGATTTTCCATCTTTTCCACAGACAAAAGGTGAGATTTAGGTTCTGCTGTGGTGGGGATAGCTGATCTGAAGTAGGGCCGTATTTTGAGGATGGGGCAGTTGATGGATGCTGCAGCTTTTAACCGAGACATGTCATGGAGATAGAGCACAAGTTTAACTTTAGATTTATGGACATCTGGTGGGACTTGTAAGACTTTACAGTTTGCCAGAAGAGGATGGTCTGTTTGCACAAGTTCTGTACAGTGAGTGACTGGATGCTTGTGCCATGTGCCACTTTACTGTACCAGTTAAAACCAGCTTATATGTTTTGCTTTTTGTTTAGACGCAAGTTGTTGCAAGGATAAGTCTTGGTGAGGTTGAATATGTTGCTGATAAAAAGGTGGGTTTGTGACCTTTGGCCACAAAGGAAGAACAGGAGGAGTTTGCCATGTGCATGGTGAAGGCACAAAGGAAAGCAGATTTCATAATTGCAGGGTGGGAACTCAAACAGCATTCTAGCTGCCAGGGCTGTACCTTGGTCTCCATGAAATCAAAGCAGATGAACTGCTAGAAATCCTGCATTTACCCGTGACATTGCAGCAAAATCAGTCTCTTTCTGCTACTTGTATTGTTAAGAGACTGTGTAGGCTGTTGTATGCTCCTTGGCAGCGTTGAGGTTTCCCTTATCTCTGGTCTCACACCACAGCAGCGGGACAGACAGTGCTTCACTGTTTTGATGAAGTGATTTTCAGTGAGGCAGTCTCTGTGGTGGGATGGGTAAAATATTTCTGGAGTGTTGCATAGGTATTGGTCTGCTGTTTGAGTAATGCATGGTACTTTATCCAAGGAAAAGCATTTTAAAGAAGCAAGCCTGCGGTGTACATTAGTTTGTGGGTTTGGTTGGTGGTTTTTTTTAACAAAACTAGAATGTGATTCTTAATAGAAGAGTTTCCACAGTGCAAAATAGATATGCTGGACTTCTTAGACTTTGCTTCTGTAAAAATGGCATTTTTTGGACCAATGCTAGTATAACTGGCATATATAATTCAAGATCTTCATGTCTGGTCTCTTTTCTGTGGAAGCTACTAAAGCAGTACTTTTTGGCCCCACTGTTCTTTAGGTACTGTGATTAAGTGTCTGTTAAAGGTACATTTTAGTAGCTTTCTGGAAAACTTGATTGAACTGCAATCAGTTTGTATTTCTGTTCAGGTGCTTGTAAAGCTGGTGAAATATCAAGGAATACTCTGTCTGTGTCTAACTGAGGTTCTATGTTGACTTTTCCCCTTCAGTGACTGGATTATGAGCAATGAATAATGTCTATCCTGTGTCTGTTGCTGTCCCAATTTACTTGGAGAGACAGTAAGGTGAGAGTTGGCAGACTGAGATCATTCAAAGTTCAGTCCTGAATGAAGAGTTGAATTGTCAGTACATGGCTAGAGACTGTTGTAGATGAAGAAAGCAGTTGGGTTCATACCTTGAACTTTTGCAACAGCTTCTGCCTGGCTTTGGGAATGAGGGAACAATTTCTCTTGAATTTGTCCTCAAATTCAGATGCTCTTTGGCAAAATGTAGCAGTGTCAGAAGTGTCAACCAAACCCCAAGTTAGCATAGTGACAACTGATGAGTGTGCACGCAGACACGCGAGAACATTCTCTGTAGCTGGTTGCAGGTAGAATATGGTGTTTGCCTCTACCTTTCTGGTGTCAGTTCAGTGGGTTCTCATAGCTTGGTCACACACCAACCTTCCCATGCACATGTGGACTGCAAATTTTGTGTGGGGGTTAAGAGTTCATGGTTTGAGAAAGGCTGTGACCATCAAGAAGGGGAAAACAATACTGACAAAGGAGGACTTGCTGTTGTGAATTGAGTTTAAGTTGGTTTTTGGCTGATGAGAATGACATCAAGTGGGAAAAACTACCATTAATTAAAGAAAGTGACTTACTGCTTTGGTCTTTTTGGTATTTTAGATGCGAAGAGCTAGTGTGGAGTGTGACTGTAAACCTCTTTGCTCTATAGCTAACAGATCTTTCTTAGAGAAACAAAGACCTGTGAAGGAAGCTGTTAAACAGCTCCTTATGAAAGTTTTCTTTTTAAAGTATCTGTGACCAAGAAATGAGCTGGAAATCTTTGTCATTGGGGAGCATGTGTATAACTGGAAAGCAGATGTAAGAAAATGTTATAGCCTGTTGTGCCAGAGAGAAAACACAGGTGTGCTAGGTGAAGGATGCAATCCAAAGGACTGCTTTTCTGCACGGAAGTAGTAGGCTAATGTTTGCTGAAACTGGTTATAGCTAAATATTAGCATTGCTGCCTTTTCATGAAAACAAATATTGTTGTGGCTTCTGGCTGAAGTTAAATATTAGTATTGCTGCCTTTTAATTTAAGCAAACATTGTCTTGGCAGAAACTAGCTACTCTTTCAATTGCTTTCTCGTCAGTAGCTTGGAGTTGTCCAGAGGGAGGATTTCAGGCATGTTGAACATCCTTTTCTTAGTTGGAGGGTGCAGATAATTTAGGCACAAAAGGAAATGCAAGAAACCATATTTAAGTTTGAGAGAGTGTGGTGTTTGTTTTGGTGATTTCTTTTTTTCTTTTAATTGTTTTGTTTTAAATGAGTGCAGTCAAGCATCTGAACAGGCAGCCTGGAGATGCTGTGAAGCATCTGATCCTGCAGGTATTCAGAACCAAACTGGACATGAACCTGGACAACCTACTGGAGCCAAAGATCTTGGACTAGCTGATTCACTGAGGTCCCTTGCAACATAAACTCTTATGATGCTGGACTTGATGATCTGTGAGGTCTCTTCCAACCTTGGTGATACTGTGAAGTCCTCCATGGTATCAGAGGTTGAACACCTGCAGTTTGTGACTAGATGGTGTAAGCGGTTTGTTGCAAATTGCCAGCAAAGTCTGTTCTCCAGTTGCCTGCTGGAGGGGAGAAGGTTTGGTAGGCTGGCTTAACTGGCAGATGTGAACTCCAGGACCAGTGCAGGCAATCAGTTTCCAATGTATAAGCAGGATATGTACAAGATGTGGATTCAAATACGTAGGAAGCAGCAATGAATGATAAGGTTCTGTATGGTGTGGTGTGTACCTGCTGTGAAAGTAGATAAAATACTAAGAATCCAGGAAAAATAAAACTATAAAGATCACAGTAATGGTGCCAAGATACAAGCCAGCTAAAGGCATGGTAATGCAGTGTGGGTTTCAGAAGCTGACCTTCTCCAGGCAACACTTCTCAAGGACATTTCTGAGAAGAGATAACACAGACCCTTCCTGCTGTGGGTAGTCATGGGAGGCTATTGCTACTACTGTCCAGGCTGACAAAGCAGAGCACAAATGCTGCCATTGCCAGCAGCATGCTACTTGCTTAATCTTGCATTTTTTTTCTATTTGCATGGGTTGTGGTATTTTATGGGTTTCTTTACTTCAGAAAAATTTGTGACTGTCAGTGTAGACAGAACCTGTATTTTCTAAATTTTCAGAGTTGAAGCATCCTCTTCTCTATGTACCTACAGCCAGTTCAAACTGAAAAGAAAATTCCTTGTTAAAGAATTTTCCTATGACTTCATCTTCTCCCACTAAGTTTTGGTCTTTTTTTCTCCTCTGTCTTTCAGATCCTTTTGGCTGTTGAGCTTTCTGCACAAGGGAGTCAGTTTCTTATCAGATAGGTAGCTATGCAGAAGGACAAGGAAAATGGAGTGCTTAAACCTGCTGATGGCCTGTGTGAAGAACACATCGAAAGTTACCACTGATCCCTGTAATCAAGGAAGCGGAATAGAAAGTTTTCCAGTGCAGTAGTGATACTGGTACTCATCCTAGCAGTGCTTCTGCTGCCCACACCTTCTTTATCTGGGGAGTGCTGAGACTGAATTTCTGTATTTATTTGTGCTTTCCGTTAGTCTGGGATGCAGGAGATGCTTTTTCTCTCTTGACAACTTCTATCAAGTTCATCTCAGGTTCTTTAGACTTTTGGATCTGGTGAGCATCTGTACTTACAAACTTTCCCACTCTGCTCCTCCTGCACTAGTGCAGCACAGCTGACTTAATTTGGAAAGCAAGGTTTCTGTGAAGCACCAGATGAAAAAGGTCATGAGAGCAGGCCAGCAGCATGGTAGATGTTGAATTCCTTCTCAAAGTTGTGTGCACTCACTTGCTCTGAATCTCTTGCTATTCTGGTTGGTTTTTAGCCAAATGAGCAAAATAAAGGATATTTTTCTTACTATTTTTGTCACCTGTTTCTTTCTTATTCCTTGATTGCTTTTTCAGGATCTCAGCTAAGGAATTACTTTGGGTGATATGTATGTGAACTGGGGGTGCAGTCATATCCAAACTTCTATGATCTCACCTCCTATAGCTTATCTTAGAATCAGCCAGGTTGGAAGAAACCTCCAAGATCATCTAATCCAATCCATCACCCAGCCCTGTCCAATCAACAAGATGTTCTCTCCAGTCTCCTCTGACTGTTGCTGTCGAGTCCCTATAGCTTGTTCTGTTCCCAGGGCATGCACAAACTTAACAGTAACTGTAATAACGTCTGCCAAAGAAGTTGATGTCAACTAGCTTAGCATTTGTCACATGGGGTTTTTACATGTGTCATTGAGGAAATGAGCTTCCTTATATGCAATGTAGATGTTGTAACAATCTTTATTCACAAATACAAAATAGTTTACCTAAGGCAGGCTTCCTTCTCCAGGAGTATTTCTTGTCTTTTTTTTTAATGAGAAACGCTACTTTTCTTTGTAACTCAGTGTCATCTGACAGTAAGCAAGTTAAGCCTAAGGAGTTTATGACCTATTTGCAGTTAGTTCAGTAGTAGTAAGTACCATTGAAGAGCTTTTGATACTGTATCCCAAGACACTTCTGCTGTGTTGACAGTACAGTCTGCATTGTACAGTCAAATTGGTCAGAAGTTGCAACACCTTTGTAATCATGCTCAGGTAAGTGCATCCAAACAGGTATGTTAGCCACAAAAACATACTTGCATTGACTGTGAAATGCCACAGATCTTGTCTTTTTGTGCAGAGTTTTCAAGCAGATGAACTAGCTTCTGCTGCATTTGCCATGCTTGAACACCTATGAAATATCAGGAGGAAAACCTGATTGTTCTATAGTAAGGTAGTCAAATTTCCTGGCAGCTTTCTACAGGACTTTGCTTTAGCTGTCATCTGACCTGTTGCTGCTTGTACATCCTTCTCAAAGGAGAATTCTTACAGCCTGTGGTGAAATCTAATGCAGAAGGAAAATAAATCTGCCATGTTAAATGTTTAGTTGAGTGTTTTTGCTATGATAATATCTCTGCTGCATATCTGACACCTGCACTGTTATTAAGTAAATACCTCCTGGCCTTTTTGACTCTTCCAAGTTCCTGTGGAGATGATGACCTTTGACTGTTAGGTGTATCACATACCAATATCTAAAGCTCCACCTTCCAGGACAGTGCTGAAACAATGTAATAAGAGATACTGTCAGGTCTTGTGTACTTATGGGCACCTTGAAGTACTCTCTCACTGTACTGCAGTAAAAGCCTTAAGTCACCCAAGCCTTTCCAAAACAGAACATGTAACAACTTAAAAGGGTGAACAGTCCTTTTACCTGTATCTGGTAGTGCCTGAATCTCTGCAGAGGAAGCTTGAACATGTTTACCATTTATGAATGGGAATAAGCCTTTCCCAAAGCATGTAGAATGTTGTGTGTGTGTGTATGTGTATGAAACCCAGAGAGGCAGAGAACGCTACTTTCTGCACCTATGCATACCAGTTTCTGGTTTTGATGCTTCTAGTTTGATATGCTACAGCCCTTTGAGTGTCGACGTCCTCTCAACCTGTCTATTTCTGTTGATGCTGTTCTGGAGCTGGGAAGCAACATTAGAGCTGTTGCAGCTGCTCCATAATAAATTGCTGGCACCCTATCATGAGGTGTGCTTATTTTGACTGTTTTTTTTCCTAGCATGTGTTTCATGTGTGCAGGAATTTTTCAGGTGCATTAGCAGCAGCTGTCTGTGACGCTGACCCATAGCTTCCTCCTGACTGTGGTTTCCCTTTTAGAACTGTAAGGAACAGCCCCTCTTATCATTGGCTGCTAGTTGGTGTCCTTAGCTTTTTTAGTGCTGATACTGCTCCCTGAAAAAAACAAATGCTGTTATGGAATAGGTTTGCTTTTGAAATGCAGAAATTCCTGGCTATGCTTTCTGGATTTTGTGCAACTGAATAATTGTGGTTTTGATGTTAGTGTAACTTCTCCCACAATTACTCAGTAGTCTGTCAGTGTTTTCCTGCCAAAATTTAGCATGTTGTTTGCCTTGGATTAAAATGCTGCAGAAATCCTACAAGGTGCACAGTGTGAAAGGGATGCTGAGCTCTTCAGTCCTGCATGCAAAATACTATGTTTGTCCACGTTTGAAGTGGCTTTCTGAGATGTCTGTGTTCTGTGGGAATACTTAAGAAGACACAGTCCAGAAGCTTCTTTGCTGGTGCTTGTTTGGCCATTACTGATCAAGTGTTGCTCTGTGGAAGCCTCAACATGATCTGTACCAGCAGAACTTAACAGCCTCTTGATTTAGAAGTTGTTTGGGGTGTTTTCCCTCAAGAAAAAGTGCCCAGTTGTCCTAACTTGCTGCATTTGTAACCAAGACAAAACCACAGTGTTGGCTGGTCCTGATATCTCAGTGTGGCCCAGAGGATCTGTACCACCACACAAATCACTGCCTGCCTCCTGAGCACCATCTGCACCCCCACTGCAGCTATGTCATCACTGCTGACTTCTCCATCCCTAACCCTCTAGGCTTTTTGCTTGAGGGACTGTCTGGTGTGGCTGTTTTTCATTTTGTGTGGCCTTAGTCACGTGCCTTATACTGCTTTTCATAATGTGTGCACTGTGACTTTGTTAAACCACACTTCCAGCCAAAAATGTAATGCTTTTGCTTCTGAAATTGTGGAGAGTGGAAGTATTTTTGTCTACTGGTTCACTGTGCCTGTGGCATTTCAGTATAAGTTGATGACTGTCTGTGTTCCCCTGGTAAAACCTCCCTATAACGACTTAGAAGTACTGGCACCTACTGTATGACCTCTGTTCTGGGGAACAGGATGAGGCTAATTTATAGCCCTGCATGGTAGGAAAAGGATAGCCAAAAATCCCATTAAAGAGGGAGTCTTTTGAAGGAAGTATGAGCCCACATTGCCTATGAAGGTCAGAAATCTTGAGAATGATTCAGTATGCTGAGTGAAATAATGCTACCAGTTTGACTCTGGCCAGTTCTGGGCTTTCACTGGAGGTAGTTTTGATGATTTTTTTTAAATGATTTTTTTTTTCCTTAAAATTGCCTTCATTGAGAAATAACTTGAACTGATGAGAATGACATTGCCTAGTTATCAATAAAATTTGTATAAAAAACCCCCAAACCTCAACAACCACCACCTTTCAGTAAGGCTTACAAGATTGCTCTTAATAGTCCAGGTAGTTACCATTGGTTTAATATTTTGTGTTGCCAGTTTTCCCTCTGGCATGTTAGGACTGAGGGAAGGGCTCAGATCTGCAATGTTTTTCAGGTGCATTTGCATCTAGATCTTTCTAGTTTGACATGTTCCTTTGATTATCTTGATGAGAAGGTTGCATTTTAATATGGGATAGGGGGAAGAGAGGTAGAAAAGGCCAGCAGAGAAAACTGCTCTTGTTTCTGTCTTTACACTAGATCTGTGCTGCCTTGGGCATTATATATTTGAAAGAAACACAGATGTGTTTGCATGTTTGTGTGGGAATCAGATTATTAAAATTCAGTGTTTAGTTAAATGATCTTAATCAATATAAGAGCTAAGACAGGACAGCTTTTCCACACTGAAGCAGTCAAGGGTACTCAGTCTGTAATGTTTATCATAGCAAAACTCTGCAGCTAAACAGAATAACATCCAGATCATCAGAATATACAGGGAGGAGGTTCTGTTGTGTTCTGGTTCTGCTTGTGGTTTGACTCTACCTTTCAGTTAAAAGATGCTCTTCTAGTGAAGGACCTCTTCAGTAATATACCCCAACACATTTTTTTTATGCTGATCTGGGACAGGTGTGGGTCCCAGGCCAGCATAAATGGGGCTTTTCACTTTGCACATGGACAGGCCTACTCAGTTGCTACTTGGTATTTACAGATTTCCTTGCTTGAAGAATCTCAAATGGTGCCTCTTCAAATACAGGTTGAGGGAAGTTCCTTTCTTGTCCCACTTCCCCCTCGTGCCTTTCTGTCTTAGTGAGGTCACACTTAGAGTGTGAATTGGGCTCCCCAGTTCAAGAGGGACAGGGAACTACTGGGGAGGGTCCAGTGGAAGGCAATGAGGATGGAGGATCTCTCTTAGAAGGAGAGACTAAGAGAACTGGGGCTCTCTAGCTGGGAAAAGAGAAAACTAGGAGAGCATCTTATCAATGCATATAAATATCTGAAAAGTGAACGTCCTGAGGATGGGGCTGCACTCTTTTCAGTGGTGCTCAGTGATAGGGCAAGAGGCAATGGGCACAAACTAGAACACAGGAGATTTCAGTTCAGCATAAGGAGAAACTTATTTTGTGGATCACTGGACCAGGCTTCCCAGAAAGGTTGTGGAGTCTCCTTCTCTTGAGACTTCCAAAACCTGCCTGGATGTTGCAATTCTCTGCAACCTGATACAGGTGTACCTATATTAGCAGGGGGCTTGGACTAGAGAATCTCCAGAGGTCCCTTCCAAACCCTACCATTCTCTAATTCTCTGATAAATCTCTTAATGCTGTCTGTGTTTAAGCAGGTGGTGTGACTTTGTATTAGCACAAGGTTTCACTGGCACCTCAAATTCTTGGGCAACATGTGCCAAAACGAAATCACACACTCTTCTTTCTCAGTTCCTTGTGCTCTACCAAGTTTCTGTCTTGCAGCTTTTATCAAACAGTCTTTTAAAGTGTAGTCCTATTTGGCAGGGGTTATATCCAAAAAAAGACTTGCAAATTCTGTATCTTACTATCTGGAGGTTCTGTACTAAAATAAGAGTTGGCTCTTGCCTTTTACCCAATGAAAACAAACTGTAGGGTACAGGAGCAATCCGTCTGCTCCTGCTGAAAGCCTTTTTTACAGCTGTATGTTAAAATCAGGAAAATCAAACTGCTCACACAGCCTCAACTATAGTGCCACAAGTAGCCTGGTTTTGTTTTTGTGGTACAGTTTCATTTGTGCTATGAATAGGTGGCTCCTTGCAGGTGTTGCTGTGTAACTCTTGGAAGACAACAATTAGTAAATTTAATTGTGTTAATTCCAGGATTAATTTTTGCAGGGAGATCTTTTGACTCTTTTGAGGGTTTTGGTCATAAAAATCCATATGTTGAAAATGTTCATTATTTTTAGTTATTTCAGTGCAACTTTGTGCAATGGAGGGGAAAGGCAGAAAGAGAAACTGACTCATTAGTAATTGTGGGCAGCTTCACTCGTCTGATGTTTTGTTCAGTCTCCTCAGAAAGAACATGAATCTCTGGGTTTTACTGGTGTGCTGCAGCATTACCCTTGCTGAGGATAATAGCAGGTGTAGTCAAATTGTGAAGAAGAGCCTGCATGCTTCTGTTTCAGATCCACTGGAAACCTGAGTGCAGTAGAGTGAGGCTTCCTGCATCTGCTGCTGGGTATAGGTATGGCCATCCCATGCTTTGAGCAGAGTGGGTGATGGCAGACTCCTCTTTCAGGGCTTTCTACTGCTCTTTTTTGGGACTGGTGTATGTGTTGGAGTTAGGAAGACAAACGGGTGACTACTGAATGTGAATCTGGAAGAGCTGAGGTGGCTGTAGCCACTTGTTGGACAGCTTGGAGAAGCTGCCATTCCTGCCTGGATTGAACTGTAACGCCTGTTCTTGTGTATGGTTGTTGTTAAGCCTCATTTAAACTAGCTGAGGATTACTGTGTTGCCTCTGCCAGGGGGTGCTAGCTAATGTAGTAATGCACCAGGACATTGTTATCTTGACCTTGGGTAAACAACTGAGAAACTCCAAGGAGTGCTGTGGGTCTGGACACTTGTGAGAGGACCTCATTGGGTGCCTAGGCATCATGGTGGTGAAGTTTGAAGAGTTCTGATGGGTTGACGGTGCAGCAGCAGTGCTCTGCCTATTCCACAGCTGCCATCTTCCCTCTTCTGTTTTGAGTCATCAGAGGAACTGATGGCTAACCTTAAAGCTGATGTAAGATTCACAGTTTGAATGGGAAGGGAGGAAAAACTCCCCCCTGAGCAGTCCTCTTTACAGATAGGGACTTACAAAGTATGTGTCTTTTTAAGCAAGGTTCCACTGTGTCACAGCTGGCACACTGCATCATGACATAGCACTAGGTAATGAGCAAAGCACTTCATGATACTTCTGTCTGCCCTACACTGGGACTTTGTAAGTTGCCAGTTTATTCCCAGACTTGAGTTTCTCAGCTGCTCAACAAGAGCCACAAAGATGCTCAAGAACATATCGTTCCTTTCTGTTACTGAGTTTGTGTTGTCCAGATGTGCAGTGATTTGCACTCTGTTTCCACATGCAAGGGGCTGGGGAACTGTTGCATCCAGGAGCAGTGTCAGGTGGAGTTAAGGTGTCTAAGCAGAAGGCTGTTCTTCTTGAAAGTATATTTGAAGCCAGAAGTTGAATGAAAGTGAACTATTGAGAAGTTTTATGTAAGTCTTAGATGTCTGGATATAAAATAAGTTTTAGAAGGTACATACAGCCTTCTTGAGAAATGTTGGGCTCTGATGAAGGACACTGTGTGTTTCTGGGTTTGGGGCTTTTTTTTGTGTGTGGTTGTTTGGTTTTTTGATTAAAAAGTATTTTTGCTTTGATTATTGTGGAAAATACGTGTTATAAAGAGTCTACCTATGTTTCAACAAGGAGAAAATTCAGTTTCATTCCTCTCTTTCCTTTCTTTTTCAAGAAGGGATTCTTTTCTTGCTAAAACCCAGTAGCTTGCTGCTGTTTCTGAACTAGTTAAAACCAAAACAGATGCTGTTTGTCACAATTCAAGTGGCAGGACTCTGTAAGTGCTGCAGTGATAACCTGCCTCCTGGTGTATTATGTCTTTGTGCTGCAGCACAATGGCCATAATCTTATGTGTTTGGGTTCTCTGTAGTGACCTTCCCAATTCTGAACCTAAATGTCTGGGAAATATTGGATTTCTCCCAAGACCAATCTGAAGTGCTCTTTGTAAAATGATGTTTTCCCATCAAATGGGTTCTAAGAAAATCACAGTTCTGGAACAAAAGTAGTAATTTTAAATGCATACAGAAATTAGCAACACTGTAATCAGAATAAATTCCTCTGTAACCATAAAGGGCAGAAGTCTACAATATAGGATTATTTTTGTATGAAATGGGTCATTAAACTTAGCATGCTGTTGCAGTTGAGTGAGAAATAAATAGTTTGTATTTACAAATGTGGTTTAATGAATAAAACTACTGTGTGGGTTTAAAAAATGTTAGATAAAGGAGTTTCTGATGTATATGTTCTTTGCTTGGAAGCAAGAAGCACTGCTCTCCTTAGATGCTTAGATGGGGAGGTGAATTTTCTTTTACTGAAGAGTAGGATAGTGGTTAAATCCCAGGACATGAAATGTCAATTGGCTGCTTTACAACAGTTACAGAGGTGTTTATATTGCATGATTCCTCGTGTGCAGAGGCTGTGTGTCTAATGAGCCCCTTCCCTCCCCAGCAGCAGTGCTCTCCCAGTTAGACGTGCAAACATAGAATCATAGAATCAACCAGGTTGGAAGAGACCTCCAAGATCATCCAGTCCAACCTAGCACCCAGCCCTAGCCAATCAACCAGACCATGGCACTAAGTGCCTCATCCAGGCTTTTCTTGAAGACCCCCAGGGACGGTGCCTCCACCTCCCTGGGCAGCCCATTCCAATGGGAAATCACTCTCTCTGTGAAGAACTTCCTCCTAACATCCAGCCTATACCTACTCTGGCACAACTTGAGACTGTGTCCCCTTGTTCTATTGCTGGTTGCCTGGGAGAAGAGGCCACCCCCCACCTGGCTGCCTCCACAACGCCTGCCTGTGGCTTGCTGATGGGAAGTGTTGGATGTGCTTTACAAGGAACTGGTTAAAGCTAATCCTGCTTTTTTGGTGGTGATTATGTAGATAGGAGACTATATTTTATGTGCTGGAGTCCTGCTCTGGGATTCAAAATCTGCCTGCTGAAGGATTTTTACTTAGATGCAATCAACCAGCACTACAGGATTTTCTTTTTCTGTGTTGTTACTGAATATTCCTTTCAACACAGACCTCATTTGGTGCACTTCATACCATTGCTGTCATAGTTAACTGCAGGACAGACAGATGTTTTGGAAATAGTGGCACACTAATGTTCTAACATCCAAATACTATCTGCTTCTAAACATGCCATCTATTAGTTATTAATTGATTTTTGCTATATTAGAAGCAAGCCCAGTGCAGAATCTTATGCAGTTATCCTATGCAGTGTTTACTTAAACTAACTTGCACTGACATTTTTGAAATGTTCTTGGGTGATTTAGACTTAAATATTAGCATAAACTTCTTCAAGCTTCCTGCTCACATGAGAAAAGTTTTCAGATTTAACTTAAACATTAAAATCCAAAGTTGACTAATTTGTTGTGGGGCTATTTGCAGCTTTGCAATCATAGAATCAGTCAGGGTTGGAAGGGACCACAAGGATCACCCAGTTCCAACCCCCCTGCCATGGGCAGGGACACCCTACCCTAGGTCAGGCTGGCCAGAGCCTCATCCAGCCTGGCTTTAAACACCTCCAGGGATGGGGCCTCAACCCTGGACAAGCCATTCCAGGGTCTCACCACTCTCATGCTGGAAAAACTTCTTCGTCACATCCATCCTGATGTGCTTCATTCCCCCTAGTCCTGTCACTCCCTGAGAGCCTGAAAAGTCCTTCCCCAGCTCTTTTGGAGGCCCCCTTCAGATACTTGAAAGGCCACAACATCACAACTTGTTCACTGTGTAAAATGTGTGATCCTGTTTGTACAACTCTGAAATTGTTGGCACCGAGTCTGTGGAACTTCTATTAAATATGAAATTACTGTGTTAGTATTAGCTGCAGTCTTTACTCTGAATCCTTACAAGCAGGTAGAGTTTTTTTCATGAATTGCTACAGACAGCTGTGAGTAATTCTTCTTTTTTGCACCTTTAACTTGTACAGTGTCTCATCAAAAATATTTCTTTACAGAAACAGTGATCAGGCTGCCCAGTGAAGTGGTGGAGTCACCATCCCTGGAGGTGTTCAGAAAACATGTAGACATAGCACTTTGTGACATGGGTTAGTAAGCATGGATGTGTTGGGTTGATGGTTGGACTTGATCTTAGAGGTCTTTTCCAAGATTAATGATTCTATGATAAACACTTAAATTCTTTTGCTTCATTACTTTGCCTAACACATTGTCTAAATCATGGGTCTCTATTGTGGGCTTATCTGTTAGTAGCTGCTGACTTGCTGTGGTGTGAGAAGAGGCAAGAACAGAAAAATAGAATTATTCTAAAAAGGAGTAATTGCTAAAATGGAGTGGCAAGCAGGTGGCATTGCTGCTGGTTACACAGTGCACACTTTGCATTGAAAGCAGCTTTGCATTTTGGTGCTGTCTTTGGGTTTGAAAGTGGAAATAAATCACTGTGAATTGCAATAGGTAGTTAAGTGAGGGCTGGCCTGCAGTGACCATGGTTGTGCCTGCCCTGGCAGTAATCCAGCTAGCTATCCCCTGTGTGCGGAGGGTTTGAAGAGCCTGTATGTATGTGTTCTGCAGCAGCAATGCTTTCCTTTATATCTGAAGCCCCAGAAGACCTTATTTTTTAATTTTCTGACCTTGCTTTAACTTTTTGTTCAGTTGCATTAACCCAACAGTGGAACAATTTCACAGCAAACCATGGCTGGTAGACTTTGTTTTGAAGAATGTGTATGAAAGTCTATGAAAACTATTGCATGTGAAGATCCTTTAGTCAGTCTTCAGAAAATGTGAGAATGCCTCTTCTTGACCTTCCCAGCTGGTACCACAAACTACAGTTGTGTCATCTGTAAGGAGTTCTGTATGCGCAGCCTGACATCACAGTATCACAGTATCACCAAGGTTGGAAGAGACCTCACAGATCATCAAGTCCAACCCTTTACCACAGAGCTCAAGGCTAGACCATGGCACCAAGTGCCACATCCAATCCTGCCTTGAACAGCTCCAGGGACGGCGACTCCACCACCTCCCCGGGCAGCCCATTCCAGTGTCCAATGACTCTCTCAGTGAAGAACTTTCTCCTCACCTCCAGCCTAAATTTCCCCTGGTGTAGCTTGAGGCTGTGTCCTCTTGTTCTGGTGCTGGCCACCTGAGAGAAGAGAGCAACCTCCTCCTGGCCACAACCACCCTTCAGGTAGCTGTAGACATCAATGAGGTCAACCCTGAGCCTCCTCTTCTCCAGGCTAACCAATCCCAGCTCCCTCAGCCTCAAGGGATCTTAGGAACTTGAGTAGGAGGTTGCATTGTGAAGAACTGTTGGTTGAAGCAACTGTGTAACCAAATGTGGTTGACACTAGCATTCAGATGATCTGATGTAGCTTAACTTCCATATTCGTGTTTCCCTTGCTAAGGGAGTGTTGCTTCATTTACTAGTCATGGTGATGTTGGGTTGACGGTTGTACTTGATGAGCTCAGAGGCCTTTTTCAACCTTAATGATTCTATGAGCATGCTGTAGTGCTTTCTGGTTTCTTCTGAGTTTGAGCAGACCAAGCGAGTCACAGCCCTGTTGTAATGCGAGAGGTGTGCCACGAGATGGCTCAACAACACAGCACCTCCAGCATTTGGAAAGGCTTCCGAGTCCCATCAACACCGCAAGGTTTCACAAGTGCAGCACTAATGCAGGTTCTGTGTAGTGCTGCAACCTGCTGTCAAACCTTGAGGAGCACAAGTCGCAGCAGTACATCACAGTGTAGGTGATCTGTTTGTCACAGGCATAGAGACAGCGAGGTGTCCTCTGCCTTCTCTTGCAGTCTGCTGTGGCAGCAGATTTGTGCTTCAGTCATAGAGACAGCGAGGTGTCCTCTGCCTTCTCTTGCAGTCTGCTGTGGCAGCAGATTTGTGCTTCAGTCATAGAGACAGCGAGGTGTCCTCTGCCTTCTCTTGCAGTCTGCTATGGCAGCAGATTTGTGCTTCAGTCATAGAGACAGCAAAGTGTCCTCTGCCTTCTCTTGCAGTCTGCTATGGCAGCAGATTTGTGCTTCAGTCATAGAGACAGCAAAGTGTCCTCTGCATTCTCTTGCAGTCTGCTATGGCAGCAGATTTGTGCTTCAGTCATAGAGACAGCGAGGTGTCCTCTGCCTTCTCTTGCAGTCTGCTATGGCAGCAGATTTGTGCTTCAGTCATAGAGACAGCAAAGTGTCCTCTGCATTCTCTTGCAGTCTGCTATGGCAGCAGATTTGTGCTTCAGTCATAGAGACAGCAAAGTGTCCTCTGCATTCTCTTGCAGTCTGCTGTGGCAGCAGATTTGTGCTTCAGTCATAGAGACAGCGAGGTGTCCTCTGCCTTCTCTTGCAGTCTGCTATGGCAGCAGATTTGTGCTTCAGTCATAGAGACAGCGAGGTGTCCTCTGCATTCTCTTGCAGTCTGCTGTGGCAGCAGATTTGTGCTTCAGTCATAGAGACAGCAAAGTGTCCTCTGCATTCTCTTGCAGTCTGCTATGGCAGCAGATTTGTGCTTCAGTCATAGAGACAGCGAGGTGTCCTCTGCCTTCTCTTGCAGTCTGCTATGGCAGCAGATTTGTGCTTCAGTCATAGAGACAGCGAGGTGTCCTCTGCATTCTCTTGCAGCCTGCTATGGCAGCAGATTTGTGCTTCAGTCATAGAGACAGCGAGGTGTCCTCTGCATTCTCTTGCAGTCTGCTATGGCAGCAGATTTGTGCTTCAGTCATAGAGACAGCAAAGTGTCCTCTGCATTCTCTTGCAGTCTGCTGTGGCAGCAGATTTGTGCTTCAGACTTTTTGGAATTGGTTCATCTGAAGGCAATTTGTCGTTTACTTGTGACTCTTTAATTGAAACGTTGTTCTTAAGCCCATCGAAGTTGGGAGTTGGCTCCCTGTTTGTAGGGAGAGAAAATGGAAATAGTGTTTTTATGATAGTGAAATGTGAACTCCTTCAAAAAAAAAAAGACCATACAGCTGCAGAAAGAAACATGATACTTGGGATTCTAATCTTCTTAATAAGCCTGGGACCAAAAAGTAACTATTAAAGTGTCACCTTGTTCTGAACTAAAAATGGGAAGTACTCAGAGAACAAGATGATCTTCCAACCCACACAGTTTCCAGTTTTATGTAGTAAAACTTCTCTTCAGTTCTGGCTTGGATACCAGCAGGAATGCTAAACCAGGAATGGCAGTGGTGCTTCATCTGGGATGAATGTAGGGCTGCCAGCCCCAATGGCTGCAAGCATTTGCAGGGTATGAAGGACTGACCCGTAGCTAGGAAAGGGAGGACAAAATGCTACAGACTCAGGATAAGCTGAACATTTCCATCATTAAGATGCAGATCTTATGGATCCTTGTGCTGGATTCTGTTACCTCTCCTCCTTCTCCATGTTTTGATCACATCTTATGAGTACTAAGTATATGATGATGCAGCTGTCACCAACTGCTGATTTTTCTGAGCCTAGGTATGCAGGTCAGAATAGATGTGGCTGTAGGAGATGGGTATCATACAGTTACCCCCTAAATTCTGAATTATTCTGATCTGTAGTTGTTGTTTAGGCTTCACACTTGGCAGAAAATGAAACCAATATTTTTTTCTATGGCTGTGGAAAGCAACCAGTGTAGTGAAGTGGGTTTGGTTTTTGTTGTATTGTCTGCTGTGCTCAGGGCTAAATTGTGTGATTAAATTCAAGAAGAGAAAAGGATCAGGTAAAAAGCATTCTGAATAGTGCTGTGCTGCTGTTGTAACATCAGATGGTGGTGGATGTGTTTCAGTAATCGCACTAATAGGACATGCCTTAGAGTCAGGAACAAGTGCATACTAATCTGTTGTAGCACCTGGTACTGAGTACACATTGTGTGTATCTGGAGCTCACCCAGCAGTTGTGAGAAGTACTCTTAAATAGAACTCTGTGTACTGCAGTCAGAACTTCAGTAACTGAAGCTCATTCAATTCTTCTAGTTTAATTTTGCATCTGGAAAGGAACAATAAAGTTTTATGAACTACTGAAGGATCAAATGACACTGGAAGGACTAAGGAAGCAGAGCTCACATAGCTGTGTGTCAGCTTGCTGGCAGCCTGGCATCTTGAAGTGTCTCAGGACAGCGACTGTAGTTTTCTCTCCTGTCATTGAGATGCCCAGGATGGTGCCTGTGTTTGAGGAATTATCTATGGTGCCTCAGCCAAATGCAGCCTATACAGATGAGGCTGGCACTTATGATATTTGAATGGCCAAGAAACAGGGGTGGATTTTAAAGGAATTGGACTTGCTCCCATTTTGTGGAAGTGGAGCCTGTGAGATGGAACTTGTTTGGTTGAAGATATATGCTTGTCAGCTCTTTGTAAGGGACTAGTTAAGTGATCTCAAACAGCAGATCTTTGTAAGGGGATAATCCAGGATGCTTATTACCACCTTTTTAAGGGCAGACAAAACTGCAATAGACAAAACCTCAAAAGGGAAATTTGGTGAATACCACACTGTGCCACAGCTGTCTTGCTCATAGCTATGCTCTGACATCTTCATTTTTGACCTAGCAGGCTTTTTTCTTTCACAGTTCTGTGCTCCTGAATCTCTTCTGTGTAGCATACCAACTGAAGGATCTTTGCTGGAAGCAGGACCATGGTAAAGGAAACAGGAAATGCTGTGTCTAGACTTAACCACAGCTCTTCCTTCTCTGACGTGGCAAATTCTACCCAACTCAAGCCTTTAATGAAGGGACTGGTGACATGGCTAAAGGCTTGGGTTTTGAGCATCTAAAATAGCCTAAAACTCTGAACAACAAATAGTTTTAGATTATTGTGCTGGAGGCCACAAGTATCTGCAGGCAATAGGCAGTACTGTTGAGGTGCATTTTATATACTGTCCCTGTACTCCTTCCCTTCCTGGGTAACATGCAAACGTCTCCTCCAGTGCTGCAGATAGAATGACCCAGAACATAAGCCGCATACAACCTCTTTGTAACTTGTAACTGGGGTACACAGAACATAATACTCCAATTAGCAAATTATGACTGAAAATTTTGGTGCTATTTTTGGGGAAAGGCATTGGATCAGTGGGTACAGAGTGCCTCCTTTGATGTCTTCATCGGTTGTGCTTTGATTGCAACTCGGAGCATGGTTTTATCCTCGCATTTAAGCAAGATGTACATCTATTTTTAGTAGTATTATCAGGATGGCTTGCATTAAGACATGTATGTGTGTAGATGTTTGGGCACATATATGCCTGCACTACTTAGCCCTTTTTGTAAAGTAAAAACTGGAATGTTTTAGGTCCAGGATGGTGGTGAGGTTTATGAGGTGTGCCCGGTTTGTGCACTGGCTCCTGGAATGAGAAAGGAAATGCTTGAAGTCTTCTGGCAAAGGTATTTTAAGATTACCTCAGCTTTTTGCTTAACCACAGAGCCTCTTGTTTCTATTCTGCATTATAATGGAACAATTGCCTTTTGCTTTCTCTGCTTCTTAAAAGAAAATAATGAATGCATCCCAAGCACAGGTGGCTGCTTAATCATGTCTTCCTGCCTTCCTACAGAAACCTGAGGTCTTTCACCTGTGGGGAAACCACATTTTTCTTAGACTGAAGACTGAGAAAGGTGGCAGATATGGTTGGAATCTACTTTCTTCTAAAACTGAAGAATTCAGTTTTAGTTTACTGTGTGTTAGATTTGTCCGGATTTTGTAGTTCATAAATAGTTCTGATAGGTTCAAAGTTAGTCTGAGTGTGGTAAGTATATTCTGATGCAAGTGCATAGAAAGGAATATTTTTCCAGCCTCTGCTCTGTCTGCTAAAGGAGAATAAGTCTTTTGGCAGGAAGAGAAAGGAAAAAAACTGGCATTGAGAAGAGTCAGTATTAAAATCATGAGACTTGAAAGGATGCTGCAGGAAAAGCTGGAGTGAGGAAGGGAGGAACTGGGGATTCCCCTTCCCCTCCTACAAGGAAACTTTTGAAGGCGTTTCTCATTGCAGATAAGCAGGTTAACAGTAGTGTCCTGCTAGGAGAACCTGGCTGAGTTCACATATGTTGTTTGTCTTGTACTAATTCACCTGTATCACCACTATGACGTATCTGTAGGCAAATAGCAGAGGTCTGTGGTCGCTGCACTTTCCTGAGAGAGGTGGGGAAAAGAGAAGAAACCTCAGGCATATCACCTGGAGTATGAGGTCTCCTTATAAAACAGCTTGTTGCCATGTTCCCTGAGAAGTGTTTATCTTTGGATAAGTTTTTATGATGTATGATGTGATACAGTGGAGACTTCTGTTGTCTTGTATCTTTTTCTGGCTGGAGGGATATTCCTCTGAAACAGTGCTCCTCTACCAGTGTGTTTTAAAGCAAAATACAGAAGCCCTCATGTTCCATGGAGAAATGATTAGTTACCTGCTACACCACTGGGACACATGCAAGTCTAGGAGACCAGATGGCATCCACCCAAAGGTGATGAAGGAGCTGGTGGAAGTGCTTGTAAAGCCACTCTCTATCATTTTTTGTCAGTCCTGGCCAACTGGTGAGGTCCCACTGGACTGGAGGTTAGATGGGATGTCTATCTACAAGCAAGGCTAGAAGGAGGATCCAGGAAACTACAGACATGTGATCCTGACCTTGGAGCAGATCATTTTCAATGTCATCATGCGTCACGCTTGGGACAACAAGATGATTGAGCCAAGTCAACATGGGTTTATGAAGGGAAAGTTTTGCTTAAGCAAATTGCTCTTCTTTTATGGCAAGGTGACCTGCCCTCAGTGTTATCTACCTGGATTAAGTAAGGCCTTCAACACAGTTTCCCACAGCATCCTCCTTAAGAAATTGATGAGTGAAAAACTGAATAGCTTGTCCCAAAGAGTTGCGGTGAATGGAGACAAATCCAGTTGGTAGCCATTTACAAGTAGCATTCCCTGGGCTCAGTAGTGGGGCCTGTTCTATTTAACAACTTCATCAGTGATTTGGATGAGGAGATCAAGTGTACTTTCAGTAAGTTTGCAGACAACACCAAATTGGGTGGGTGTGTCAATCTGTTAGAGGACAGGAAGACTTTTCAGAAGGTCCTGGATAGATGGGCTGTAGTGAACTCCAGAATCTGATACTAATGACTGAGAGTCACTGAAACAACCACTGAGTTGGTTGTTACCATTTTGGGGCAGATGTGTAGGTTCTTGGTATTGCAATAGCACTTAAAGTCTGGTCACTTAAGTTTAAGTGTTTCATCTTTCATACTGAGTATAATAGACTTCTACAAATAAATGCTTTTAAAAATAGTGTTTCATCTGCTGATGTTTGAGAATAGTGGTTCAGATACTGCTCAGTAAAAGCTTAGGTCATTGAATATGAATCTTGCTTTGCTTGATGAGTGTGCTTCCTTCTCCAGCATCACCACCTTGATGAAAATTTAACTAATAATATTTATATTAGTCTTTTATCAACATGTGGGATCAGTGGTTTCAGAAACAATCCCTCTCTTTGTAAAACATGTTCTTTTCTGTAGAGATTGAAAAAGAATAATTTGGTACATATGTTTCTTTAGTAAGACTGGAATTTCCTCATTGAATGTGTTCTTTTGGCCTTGCAAGGCATAGGTGCCTTTAAATTTCCATCTAAAGCTGTGCCTACAGTCTACATTTAGTCTTCTGGAAGCTATTTTCTGGAAGCTGCTGATTATTGTTTTTAACATTCTTAGCATACACCTTCAAAGTCTGATAGTTTAACTAAACTCCATTAAGATAAACTGGCAGCTTAGCAGAGGAAGAGTTATGCCAGGTCCGGCTTCCCCTTCTGATATTCAAACAGTGGCTACTATGTGTGCTGTGGGCTTTCCCTCCTCTCTTTATTCCAATTCCAGTGGGGAGATAGGCTTTGTACCATTCATAGAGTAATTGGAATACTGTTTTAGGATTAGCAACATGGAAGTAATTTGCAAGTCTATGTTCTCACGTGGTTCAATAGTGAACTCATTGGAAGAAAACTGTTCTCGTTTCACCTTTGAAACAGGGTAGCCCAGAGTGTTTCAGCCAGCCATTGGTTTAATATTTAATGTGTCTCCATTAACTTCACAGTGCTGGGAGTTTAGCTCTCAAAGTTTTGAAGTGATTCTGAAATGTCAGGGTTTTGTAGGAATTGAGGAAACAAGAGGCTTTCCTTTGAATGCTGCTGCTGAGGTTTATGTGAGGAAAGCCCAGAAGGAGCTGTGGGTTCCTTCTTGCTGGTTGATAACACAATCCATCCCCCAGCCTTTAATTACTGTCAGCTACAAACCATAGAAGTTCAGATCTTTGGAACCACTCCAGAGTTTTGATTTCCTTGATCAGTTGCCAAATTGGGGAGAAGGTTTTGCAGCAGGTTAGAGTTCCTTTACTCTTCCAGTTTTCCTGTCTCACGCTGTAATTGGAGCAGAACCGGATCAAGGCTTTCAGCCCAGTTTTGTGGTGCAAGTTTGATTTCTTTAGATTTGTAGACATTGAACAGAACCAAGCATTTAGAGAAGAGATTAGTGTAGTCAGCTTGCAGCATAGTGACAGTGTGTGAGCTCTAAAGGAGAAACTGTTTCAGTTGGGGTGGGGTAGGAGAGGGTTAGTTCTTTCTCCAGCATCTGTTAACATCTGTTGTGTCTTATATTTGCAGGTGTGAGAAGATGTCTACAGAAGAGTAGCTTAGCTGATGTCATTATTTGAATGCTATTTTTTATTAAAGATGGTGTTAATTTACGGCTGAACTTTGACTTGCACATTGTTCTCCTGTAATTTCTACCAGTGATTGAAAGATTGTTACACTGTGCCAAAAGCAAAGGTGTCACATTAAGTTGTAGCCAAACATTTTCTGCTCTGGGGACATATCAGTGGAGAATTGCTCTTTCTCATGGTCTAGTGTTACCTTTCCCACCCTGCATTCAAATGCTGGTGAAAGGAAGGAGCTTAAAATAAAAAGGAAAAAAAAAACCCAAAGCAACAAACAAATAACCCCAAACCCCTCCAAACAACAAAGCAAACCCTATTGAGATGAGATGAAGGAAGATACAGCTGGTTGATTACTTGCAGATGAATTGTCATGTTGGTGCATTATTCCATTAATCCTGGGTATAAAAGTAGCAATGAACTGTAGAACAGGATGAAGGTGACTGATTCAACTGGGATCTTGAAGGCAGTTTTATTTGCTTTTGAAGTGGATTGATGTGACCTCCATATGCACCTTTTAAATGAGAACACCCATTTTTTTTAATGCAGTGGATTATCTGGGAAGTGTTTCAGGGATCCTGTGGTCTGACATTGGTTCTGAAGCCTGTCTTGCTGTCTGTGGTATGTGAGATAATCTTTTGTCAAGTCTATTCAAGTTTTAAAATAGACTAATGACTTCAGATGCCTTGATGAAAGCCTTGCAGGAAGGTACTTGCAGCCTCTGCTACGGACCTGTTAAATTGTGCTGTGCTGTTTCCATCCCTATATCTCAGTGATGTCGTGATACCCAAGGAAAGCTGTGTGCTGTGTCCTACAGCTGCAAGAAATAGTGCTGATGTTTTAATTCTAGATTATTTCAGAGGTGGGACCAGAAGTCTGTATGAATGATTTAACCTGCCATGATACTGATGGGCTCAGTATTATGCTAGCATTGTGTTATACATTGAAATACAAATGAAAGATTTGACTGTATTGTCTGAAATTAATTTGCTCTGTTTGGAGTATTAACCTGCTGTGACTAGTTGTGATCTTAATCTTTGCTCCCTCTGCTTAAGACTGCCTTGTTTGAGGGGATGCATTCTTTCAGAGCTGGAAGTGGATAGATACATTTCATTTGTTCTGGACTGAAATGTTTCTGGTTATGTATGAAGTTATATGCTCCTATTAGGTGACATTGCTGGTGAGAAGGGAAAAGTTACTGGACTTCAGTCTGAAGGGTTGCATTTGTGCCACACTGTGTGGTTCCCAACTGGTTCATGGGGTTTGGGGATGGAAGCCTTTATGTATGCTGTTAAAAACCAAAGCAAAGGTCCCCTACCATTAGTATCTTTTCAGGCTGTGCTTTTCATGAATATGAAGGCTCACACTCCTCAAAGACCCCACCAGTCTGTACTATTTTGGAATGCTGTAGTGCTTAAATTTTTTCCTCATTAGTTTAACAGCATCTGAGAAAAGTGAAAAAACCTTTTGTTGTGCTTATATTCAGCTTGTTGAAATGATCAAAGGCTTAAGAGTGACATATGAGACCCCCATGCTTCAAGCAGCTGAAAGTGTTTTTGATTGAGAGTTGCAGTAAATATTGAAAATGTTTTTAATGTTATCTCAAAGAATGTTCTGTAGTAGTGATTGTTTTTGTGCAACTGCAGATCAAAGATCAGTAAGAACTTGGTCGTGGTTCTAGAATCTGGTAATTCTGAAGGGTTCTTGAACTGTTTTCTACCTATCTTCGAGAGGCATAACTGAATTCAAACACTGTAGACCATTTTCTTTCCCAACCAGGAAATGTGTGGCTGGGTTTATACAGCATTTCTGATGTTAAAGCCCTGCAAAGAATTTCCATGGGTCTGACATGTTAGCAGATCAGGATAGTTATGTAAAAAACCCTAAAAATTTACATGCATTCCAAACTTTCTCTTTATTTCTCTATGTTTTTTTTTTTTTCTTGCACATTATGGAGTGTATGGAAAATAAAACAAATAGTTCAGGTTGTAACACTTTCCCCCCATAATTCACTCTAAAGAGTTACACAACGTGATATGGCACCCTGAAACCTGAAGAACTAGAACAATTCTGAGTGAAGCATTCCTGCTGGCACCTTGTGTACTTCCAACTTCTCTCTCTTTTGCCTCACCTTCTAGTAATAATTTGTAGTAGCTTTGTCTGTGATAAACTAGGTCTTATGCCAGTAAAAACAAACTTGGCGAGGAAATGTAGTGTGTAATGGCATGTACAGCAGTAGATCTCTGCAAATTCTAGCTGGTTTGTATTAATAAAGCATCTTCAATTCATGGGAGTTAAGAGTTTGCTCTTAAGAGGGTTAAAAGAAGCTTCTTCTCTTTTAATGATGAAAACCCTCCAGAAATGTTGCAATATTCCTGTATAGGCTTGAACTGCAGAGGAAGAGAAAGAGGTAGGAGGAAGCTTTAGACAGCAAGCTTCATTTTTAGCCCCATTATTGTGTGTCTGATGATATCAAGAGGAAATAATTTTATAAAGGGGAGACAGGAAAAGAAGTGATGAGATGCAGTAGGAGGTCTTGCCAGCTGTACGATATGATGTACTTGGTGATTGCCGACAGGGAAGCTGAAGGTTTCTTTCCGAGCCTTCTGTTGATTTAGTACTGCTCCCTGACTAGTTTACCCCACAGGTTTGCCATTGTTTCCATGCTTTATCTATAAAACATCATTAGTGTCAGTAAATAATCCATTAACACTGCAAATTAATTAAAAACAGTCCCACAAAATGCTGTCAAGTGTCAGTTAGCTGAACGAGCCGGGGATTGTGGATGCAGTAGAGACTCTTAAGGTTTATATTACCTCAATAGCCTCTTAACTTTCCACTCTAACTTTTCCTCTGAATTTCAGCAGATCTGTTCAACTCAAAGTGTGTTGGAATAGCCACAATACCATTCCCAGCAATCGCAACATCAGCATACTCATCCCTGCTCTGTAAAGCACACATTTGGATGTGCTACTTTTAGATAGTTCTGCAGTTAAAAATCCCTTCCCTCCTTTCCACCTTCTGACAGGGTATGCTGCCCAAGAATTTTTGCTGGGACATGTGCTGGGGTACACACTTTAATTGGGTTTCATTCCTGCTACCTGTTTTTAGGACAGTTTGCATATGTTGCTATAGTATTCAAGCATATTTTATAAGCAGTGTTCTGCATAAGCATTCATCTTGTGCCTATGGCAAAAAAAGAGGCTTAAAAACCAAGTTGCTTGAGTGAGATCAAATACAAATCATGCCAGGGGCAAAACTTGAGGCTCCACAGGACTGTTCTTTGCATGCTTTAAATGAGGAGGGACAGCACAACTAAATCTTTACCTTGTAAATCTTTACATCTGCAGAGCTTTAGTTCTTGTCAGGAGAATGACACAAAAACTGTGGAAATGGCTTTGCAGTTTGCACTTTAACTGCATGGCCTCAGCAAAAGCAATTTGTTTTACTTATCATTACATGGCTTTACATAGGGCAGAGAGGGGACTTCTTTTTAGTACCTTGCACTACTGGTCCATCCAGTTGCATTGTAGGATGCATTTTTATTAGGATTTTCCTCAAGCTGTAAAGAAACAGCTTGAGGAAACAGGCAAAGAACTATGTTGGAAAGATGTTAATAACATTGCTATTGACTTCTAAGGCTTCAGGAAAGCATAAATAGTTGGAGATGGAGAAGGCTATGAAGCAGAGCGCATAAGATACTGGTGGTATGTTTTTTCTTGTTTGTTTAGTGTGGGAGTTTTTTGTGTTGGTTGCTTAGTTTTTGATTTGTTTTGTTGTTTTGATTTTTTTCTTTTCTGTGGACTTCTGGGGCTGCCAGTCCCTGGGCTGCTACTGACCACTTCCACAAAACATTGTTAGGACCATTGTGCTTCATGGTGAATTTCTCCCCTGTTTGATGTGGAAAGTTAAACACTCACTTGATTTATATTTACACATTACAGAAGGGGAAGGGAGCAGCATGATGCTATGCAATCATTTGGATTCTGCATTAATGAAGGCTGGATGTTAGGAGGAAGTTCTTCACAGAGAGTGATTTCCCATTGGAATGGGCCGACCAGGGAGGTGGTGGAGGCACCGTCCCTGGAGGTGTTCAAGAAAAGACTGGCTGAGGCACTTAGTGCCATGGTCTGGTTGACTGGATAGGGCTGAGTGCTAGGTTGGACTGGCTGATCTTGGAGGTCTTTTCCAACCTGGTTTATTCTATGATTCTGTGATTCAATGAAGCATAAAACAACTGAGCTGCTGAGCATATGGGGTGATCCAGTAAGGAATGTCTTCTCTTATTTCTATGTATCCTTGGTTGAAAACTGACTTATCATAGATCAGAAATGTGTCTGACCCAGTACCTCAAATGTTTGTGCATGGACTTTTCCTGTTCAAGAGCTGATGCTCTGCCTAGGTACTGCTTTGATGGAAACAAGTTGCTCAGAAACTGTTCTTATGCAATATAACATGAAATGCTTCCTGCTGACTAGGTACAAGTCTCTTGCATGAGTACAGGGAGGAAAAGATATCTTGGCATCCTCATAGCATATGAGATGTGTTAAGGATGGGCATGTAGGTATCTGGCACCAACATCTTTGGGGAAATACTTTCATTCTAGGGAAAGAAGCAGGACAAAATTAAGAAGTGACAATGGTGCAGGAAAAAGTAGTCTGACTGTCTGGATAGACCTGCCCAACAATTTCCACTACACCTGACAATTTTTCCTTTCCTGTATGTCAACGCAGGAGACTAACAAGCTCAATCTTTGCAGGTTCCATTTTGGTAATTTGGGGGAATTACTAATGCTGCAACTGAGCAGGGTGAGCACCTGCCTGTCCACTCCTGGGACCCTTGCTGTTTGCCTTCTAGTGCACACTTCAGTCACTTGATGGCTAAATGAGTTTGCCAAGCTGATATTTCTCTGCAGAAGTACATGAGAATACCTGTAAACATTTTTCTTTCAAAATTGAACATCCCTTCATGTGAACCCCTGACTCAAGTGAAATAGAAATAGCTGGGGGAAAAAAAACTTAGGATATTCTCCCTATGGGTGTAAAATTGATGTCATCTTTAGAAAGCAGCAAACTTTAAAAGAGATCTAGTAAAGCTCCCATTCCAGTGTTCGAATGGCAAGTGTGAGCAATTGTTGTGAGGGTATCCAGCTCAAAAGAGAAGCTCTGCACTAGCCTAGTGCCCTTCAAGCCTGTCTGTTTGCCAAGTCTTTTATGGAGGAACAAAGCAATATTGACAAACGAGGTATGCAAACACAAGCCAGTCAGTTTCCTTTTGGAATTCTGCCGTAGGAGCTGGGTCTGTGTGGTTGGAGGGCTGCCTGTGCTTGTGGATGGTCTGTGCACAGCAGGGGTGACTGCAGTGCTGACCGCAGCTCTGAATGGAGATGTGGTGCTGAGAGTCAGACAATACGATGGTCTCTGAGAGGGAAGTACAGGATGTAGCTGTGGTAGTGTAGATTCTAAAGGTAAAGTTTTGACCTCATCCCAAAGCAGTTTGTTGTAGCCTTCTTTCTGGGTTGCAATAAATCAGCTAACTTCCTCCTAAGTGCCTGCTGCTGTGATGTGGTTTAAGCAGTTTTCTCTGAGGAAGCAGTAGTTAAGCTGTCTAGTTGTATATGCCTGCTGGTCGACTAGTGATGACACTAGTCAAAAAAGCATTCACTACTACTCTTGAGACATTGTTCAGTGTAATTCCAGGTGCCCTAAATGAATGCAGTCAGAGCAAGGCTGCGCAACTACAGGGTGCCACGTAGTGTAGTTTGATCAAGGCACAGGTTGTTTCATCAGGTGCCTAAGTAACAATCCTCTTATGCTGCCTCACCAAGCTTTCTAGGGAATGGATAACTGTTACAGGGAAGGGTGGGAGAAGAATGGATGATGCCACTTCTCTCAGGGTGAGGCAGAGAGAGAAGACAGGCACTCTGATGCCAAGAAACTCACTTGATGTGGTGATGAAGAACTTACAGCTACTCCAAATTGGTTTTCAGTGTGTGAAGGAGTTCAGGATGGATTTCTACATTTTTGTATCTACTTGCAGTGATTCAGTGCATAAGCATCTCAAAGGATTCAGAAGGTACAAGGTGCAATTTCTTGACTTCTCTTTGTTTCCTTTACTGGAGGTGTTGGCAAAGCTTGAATGGCAAGTGAGCCTGCAAATGCAGAGCATGGAGTGTTCCAGGTAGTCAGGTGTGTGGTGGTGGTAATCTGTTAATTCTTAATGGTTCCAGGCTTTTTAGTCCAGAGAAGACTGAGAGGAGATTTAATAAATGTTTATACATATCTGAAGGCTGGGTGTCAGGATAGGGGGACACACACAGGCTCCTCTCACTTGTTCCCTGGAATAGGACAAGGATTTAAGCAGCAGCACAGGAGGTTCCACCTCAACACAAGAGGGAGCTTCTTTACTGTAAGGGTCACAGAGCACTGGAACAGTCTCCTCAGTGAGGTTGTGAAGTCTCCTTTTCTGGAGACCTTCAAGACCTGTCTGGATGCATTCCTCTGTGACCTGAGCTATGGTCCTTTTCTGGCAGGGGGGGTTGGACTTGCTGATCTATTTGGATTCCTTCCAACCCCTGACATCCTGTGATAGTGTGAACTGCTTGAAAAGGAGGAACACTCATCTGATGGTCTTCTCCTTGAGGGTTTAATGTGTTGCCCAAAGAAAAGGTCTGTCTTGAGACCCACATGTTTCTGAGAATATGACCGTCTTGCACCTTGCTTTGCTGTTACATTTACTTCTGATGTTTAACAGAAACAGGAATTCTCTTCCTGTGCCTCCTGTAGAAGTTTTAAGTGCTGCTTAAAAAAGGTAGGTTGTTGGGATTAGTAAGTGCTGATGCTGTTTGTAATAAAAACTGCTTCATGTTTTCTTCATGTTTTTTCCTTTTTGCAAAAGCTATGCTGTCTGTGTTCAGTTGAGGTGGACCCTTAGCATCCCTTGGTAATTCAGTCTAAGAGTTTGAGTTTTAAGCATGTCACATTGTGGTTCTGTATTGTTTGGCCCTGGTGAGCTACTGTTAATGTAACCAGGAATAAATATAAGAGAGCCTTTTGCAGAGTGAGGACAAGGAGGGTTCTGCAGCATTTCCTGTAGTTCCTAGGGTGCAGAGTGCTTCAAATGAGCTGCAAAGAAACCTTGAGGTGCAAGAAAATCTTTGTGAGTACAAATAAAGATGGCTAAAACGTGACCAATGTACTCAACGTCTCCACAGCTTGCAGTCAGTTAAATCTGACTGGTCTCAGTGTTAGCAGAACAGCAAATGAAAAATGTCAGAGATTTGCTTCTTAGACTTCTTTGTGAAGGTTTTAAGCACTTCTTTTGTTTCCAGAGACCTATGCAGAACTGCATAGATCATAGGAACAAAACTGATACGGCTTAAGCCGGTCAGATGAAGGAATCATTCTGCTAGCTGCGCTGAAAGGGGTTGCTGCTAACTCAGACCACAGATGATTTTTTGATGCTGTATGAACTGAAGAAATGGGTATCATAGAATCAACCATATTGGAAGAGACCTCCAAGATCATCCAGTCCAACCTATCCCCCAGCCCTATCCAGTCAACTAGACCATGGCACTAAGTGCCTCATCCAGGCTTTTCTTGAACACCTCCAGGGACGGTGCCTCCACCACCTCCCTGGGCAGCCCATTCCAATGGCAATCACTCTCTCTGGCAAGAACTTCCTCCTAACATCCAGCCTAGACCTCCCCTGGCACAAGGTATTTTGCTGGTGGTTCTGTACTTATTGTCTATTCCAAATCCTGTTCCTAACAGGATAAGCAAATGTGATAGCTCGCTTTCCCTTGCTAGTTCCCTGTAGACAAGAGCCTTGGCACTGAAGGGAGCTGGGTGTTGTGTGTGTTTTGGTTTTTTTTTTTCCTTTTGAAGCTGACAAGGGAAAGCTGTGAAGCTGGATACACAAGGCATTGTATGGTATCTGTAAATATAAGGATGACCTTCTGCAACCTTTGCTGAAAAAGCATTATATCTTTTAGCTATCACCTAGATAATCCTTACCCTGCTTGGCTTCTTGCCGCCAGGAAGCTCAGTCCATGTGGCATCAGAGCACTTGATTAGAAGTGGCCACATGGACAGAGGTATCCGGACTACTGTCCAATTTCATTCAATCTGTACTTCAGCAAGAGCATGTTTATTATGCCATTAAGCATATTCACCATCAGTTGGATTTTGTGCTTGCAGATAGGCACCAAATTAGTGTTGTTGTTCATTTGAGGTTTACCACAAACTCCATGTACTTAGTTTGTTTACAGCTGTAGCATAGGACATACATTATATACTTCACAGTAAAATAAATCATAGACTGTGTAAAAAAAATTAGCAAAACAAAAAACAAAGCCTCCTGCTCCCGCCCCAAAACCCCAACCAACAACCACAAAAAAAAACACTGCTCTCCCCCTAAATAAAATAGACCATAGCACGTTGCACAAGAAGACATCTAGGTGGGTTTTGAAGGTCCCCAGACAAGGAGACTGTGCAACTTCTCTGAACAGCCTGTGCCAGTGCTTCATCACCCTCAGAGAAAAGAAGTTTTCTTTCTTAAGCTCAGATGAAACGTTCTGTGTTCTAGTTTGTACTCATTGTTTCTTGTCCTGTCACTGGCCACCTATGAAAAGAGCCCAGGCCTATCTTCATGCCCTTTGGATATTTATATGCATGGACAAGATACCCTCTCAGTCTTCCCTTTTCCAGGCTGAAGAGCACTGGATCACTTAGCCTATCTTCATAGAGAGATGTTCCAGTTCTCTAATTACCTTTTTAGCCCTCTGATGGGCTCTTCTGAGTAATTCCATGTCCCTCTTGAACTGAGAAGCCCAAAAATGCACACAGTATTCCAGGTGCAGCCCCATCAGGATAGAACTGCTGTCCATGCTCTTGTTAGTGCATCTCATAAAACCCTTTGCCTTCTTGGCCACAAGGACACATTGCTGGCTCATGGTGAATTTACTGTCCACCAGCACTCCTGGGTCCTTTTCCGCAGGCTGCTTTCCAGCAAGTCAGCTTCTAACTCGTACTGGTGCAAGACTGTAGAACTTCATGCAGTTCACCTCTGCCCAGTTCTGAAGCCTACTCACTTTGCATGAAAATATCCAACAAAATGTGAAGCTTGCTTCTGGGCTTAATAAAACCATGTCACAACACATACTGTTCTGATATGTGCTACCTCTGGTAGAAGTGGTTCAAAGCATCTTCTTCTAGTCTTTGTAGGCTGTGTGTCTTTGACTTTATTTCACACAATATCACAGTATCATCAGGATTGGAAGAGACCTCACAGATCATCAAGTCCAACCCTTCACCACAGAGCTCAAGGCTAGACCATGGCACCAAGTGCCACGTCCAACCCTGCCTTGAACAGCTCCAGGGACGGCGACTCCACCACCTCCCTGGGCAGCCCATTCCAGTGTCCAATGACTCTCTCAGTGAAGAACTTTCTCCTCACCTCAAGCCTAAATTTCCCCTGGTGCAGCCTGAGGCTGTGTCCTCTTGTTCTGGTGCTGGCCACCTGAGAGAAGAGAGCAACCTCCTCCTGGCTACAACCACCCTTCAGGTAGTTGTCGACAGCACTAAGGTCACCCCTGAGCCTCCTCTTCTCCAGGCTAACCAATCCCAGCTCCCTCAGCCTCTCCTCGTAGGGCTGTGCTCAAGGCCTCTCCCCAGCCTCGTCGCCCTTCTCTGGACACGCTCAAGCATCTCAATGTCCCTCCTAAACTGGGGGCCCCAGAACTGAACACAGTACTCAAGGTGTGGTCTAACCAGTGCAGAGTACAGGGGCAGAATGACCTCCCTGCTCCTGCTGACCACACCATTCCTGATGCAGGCCAGGATGCCACTGGTTAGGCTTGCCACCAGCAAGCCTAACCATGATCAGTATCATCCTGGAGCTTTGGGCAGCTCAGATGTCTCTACACAAGAAAGGGATACAATAAGAATTAAAAAAACCCCAACCCTACTACAGCAATAATCTTCCTGGTACTTAGGCAATGGAACAGAAAAGGAAGTATCCAATCGACAGCTCAAAACAAACAAGAAAACCCCCACAGCAATCCCCAACATAAACTCTTGTGACAGAACATAAATATTTAGACAGAAACGTTATATTTTAAATGAGAAACTGAAGAAACAGCAAGGAAACGTAATGGGAGAGCTCTGAAGGGTTGTTTCCACATGTTCACTCCACACACATAATCCTCTTCCCCACAGCAGGGGCATCTTTTACATTTTCAGTCCTAAACTCATAAAGCTACACTTCATAGCCAAAAAAAAATCAAACCAACAAAAATAACAGGACTCTCAAGAATGTAAGTTCTTCCTATGCCTTCCAAAACACTGTCCTCACCAAAAAATAAAAAGCCCCAAATAAACAAAGCAGCTGGGGTCGGAGTGGCTGGAGAGCAGCCAGACAGAGAGGGATCTGGGGGTGCTGATTGATACCCACCTGAACATGAGCCAGCAGTGTGCCCAGGTGGCCAAGAGAGCCAGTGGCATCCTGGCCTGCATCAGCAATGGTGTGGCCAGCAGGAGCAGGGAGGTCATTCTGCCCCTGTACTCTGCACTGCTTAGACCACACCTTGAGTACTGTGTTCAGTTCTGGGCCCCCCAGTTTAGGAGGGACATTGAGATGCTTGAGCATGTCCAGAGAAGGGCGATGAGGCTGGGGAGAGGCCTTGAGCACAGCCCTACGAGGAGAGGCTGAGGGAGCTGGGATTGGTTAGCCTGGAGAAGAGGAGGCTCAGGGGAGACCTTATTGCTGCCTGCAACTTCCTGAGGGGTGGTTGTGGCCAGGAGGAGGTTGCTCTCTTCTCTCAGGTGGTCAGCACCAGAACAAGAGGACACAGCCTCAGGCTGCACCAGAGGAAATTTAGGCTGGAGGTGAGGAGAAAGTTCTTCCCTGAGAGAGTCATTGGACACTGGAATGGGCTGCCCGGGGAGGTGGTGGAGTCGCCGTCCCTGGAGCTGTTCAAGGCAGGATTGGACGTGGCACTTGGTGCCGTGGTCTAGCCTTGAGCTCTGTGGTAAAGGGTTGGACTTGATGATCTGTGAGGTCTCTTCCAACCTTGGTGATACTGTGATACCTTCCAAAAGCTCTGCACAGATACATTTCCTCTTGATAACAATAGTTCTTCAGACACATCTGAAAGCTGATGATTCTTCTGGTTATCTGAATGGTTGAGCGCTCAGCCTGAGAGTTCAGGGGCATCAGTTTTCAATTGTTCCTAACAAGCTATCAGGCACCTGAGTGATGTCACTGGTGTGCTAGTTTGAAGCAAGCTGGAATGTTTTGGTAAAAGAACTAGATAACAGGCAGTGAAATGAAAACAATTGATGTCAACTTCTCTCACAGTCTCGCTGAGAGCTCTGGGAAGAAGAAAGACTTTTTCTCCATTTTGTTTCTCACTCTTGCTTTTGCCTTTGACCTGGTCACATCTCATTAACCCTGCTCCTACTAACCTTGCTCCCTAACCTCTTGGCTGCACCTCTCTTCTTCCTGAGAACTGGGGTAAGGTTGAGAGGGCCGGGGGGAGGTGTTGGGGTGGTTTGAGAGCCCCTCCTGGGGACTCAGGTTTCTGGGAGGGGAGTTGTGCTTTTGTATTGTTTATCCTTTGTATATTTCTGTATATAATTGTATATAACTGTATATATTGTAAATAGCTGCTTGTAAATTCTGTTAGCTGTAAATAAATTGCTTCATCTATATTCCCAGGGTCCGTCTGAGTTAGCTGGGGCAAATACAAAGTGTGGGAGGGGCGGGGTAACCCCCAAACCATCACAACTGGGAAATTTGAGGTATTTGGAAATAACACATGAATTGTCACAGGTTCATGCATCAGGGGGGACAAATAAACCTTACTATGCTCAATTTGGTGGTGTACCTTGGTTCTCCTAAACTGAGATGTTGGAGGTTTTGGTGTGCTACACACTAGCTGCTAGATCATAGAATCATAGAATCAACCAGGTTGGAAGAGACCTCCAAGATCATCCAGTCCAACCTATCACCCAGCCCTATCCAGTCAACTAGACCATGGCACCGAGTGCCTCATCTAGGCTTTTCTTGAAGACCTCCAGGGACGGTGCCTCCACCACCTCATGTGTTGTAGACTGAAGATTGTATATTTTTAAGTATCTACACTTTAAGAGAAGTGAGCAGCGTTGCACCAATGTACCTCGATGTTGTTAGCTTAAGTTAAGCCAAAATCTGTAACTGGTTTCCTCTTCTAAGGGCAAGGAGCAAATTTGGATTCCACATGGTTATTGTGGTCATGTTAGCTTTGAGTGATGCAGGGATTGGTTCTTCAGGCCAAGTGTCTATGCTGAGGTTCATAATAGAATAGCTGTAAGTATTGATTGTTCAAATAACATTGGTGCCATGGTCTAGTTGACTGGATAGGGCTGGGTGCTAGGTTGGACTGGATGATCTTGGAGGTCTCTTCCAACCTGGTTGATTCTATGATATTCCACCAGAGATAATGAACCACCTCACTTCCAAAGTTACACATTGTTTGTCTTGCTACAGCATCCTTCCACAGCTGCTGAGGCTAGAGCTGCTGGAAGTGGGGGAAGGAAGAAACAAAAGCTTATTGCTGCTGTTCATAACTGCACTTGCTGCTCTTACTAGTAAACTTGAAAGTTATATTGAGTGTGTGAGGTCAGGTGGAGCTCAAACTAGGAAATAACAGCGATTGACTTAGCCAAAACAATGTTGCTTTTCTTTTCCTTCTAAACAACTCTTAACTGAAAAGAGAACAGAGTAAACTGTTTTGGTTGTTGTTACTAATGATAACTTCTCCTCCTCCTTAATTTTTTGCATGTACTTCAGTTAAGGCTTTGCAAAAATCCCTTCAATTAACCGAGGAATGTTTTAAAACAAAGAAAGATTTTTTATTTTTTAACATTTTCTGGCTTTTGACTTTTTCTTTTGCCTGCAAGAACAAAAGGACACTTGTTTTCCTATTCTTACTTGGCCAGGATACAAATCAAAATAGCAAAATAACGACTGTGTTTGGAGGGTGGCAGCTTTAATAAATCAGTTAAATACTTCAGAGTTCATAATTCTTCCTTTTTTTTTTTTTCAGGGCAGACATTTTTTTTTATGAACACTTTAATGCGTCACCTTGAGTATTGCCTTAAAGATTTGAGACAAAGTGCAGCACTGTTCTGTTTATAGTAGCTGCAAAAAATGACTGCTTTCCTCCATAAATCACTGGAAATGATCAGAACTATGCATATTTTTAAGCAAAAAGTAGCATTTCACTGGATTACTCTCTTGGGTTTTATTATTTTTGAAGGAGGGCTGCTTTTGGAGTGCTACAAACAAATGAATTGTTATTGTGGATTGTTACTAAAATAATTTAGATGTTGCTCTAGAGTGTGTGTTCCTTGCCCCAAAGGGTCATAGAATCATAGAATCAGCCAGGCTAGAAGAGACCTCCAAGATCAGCCAGGTCAACCTATCCCCCAGCCCTAGCCAGTCAACTAGACCATGGCACTAAGTGCCTCATCCAGTTTTTTCTTCCACACCTCCAGGGATGGTGCCTCCACCACCTCCCTGGGCAGCCCATTCCAATGCCAATCACTCTCTCTGTGAAAAACTTCCTCCTAACATCCAGCCTAGACCTCCCCCAGCACAACTTGAGACTGTGTCCCCTTGTTCTATTGGTGGTTGCCTGGGAGAAGAGACCAACCCCACCTGGCTACATCCTCCCTTCAGGTAGTTGTAGACAGCAATGAGGTCCCCCCTGAGCCTCCTCTTCTCCAGGCTGCACACCCCCAGCTCCCTCAGCCTCTCCTCATAGGGTTTGTGTTCCAGTCCCTTCACCAGCTTCATTGCCCTTCTCTGGACACATGTCACCATTAGCTCTAGAGCCATGCAAAAGCTTAACATTTGATGTTGTGAGAATTCCTTGTGCAGGACTACTGGTGGCACTGGTTCTGTGTATTTTATGGGGGAGTAGAGGTTATTGATTTAAAGGCTGAATGGAAATGGTGACAACGTATGTGGGTGATGTTGCTGCAGGGAGATCCCATCTCTTGTCACTGAGCTTGTGCCTCATCTCGCCACACATGAATTGAATGTATGAAAATGAAACTTCAGCAGAGAGCTTCAGCTATTGTTTGTAGCTCAAAAGGCATTTACAGCTGCTCTGAATGGCCTTGATAATTGACACCATCTATGGTTTGAACTTCCATGAACTCGCCCTTGTGGTGTTATTCCTAAGGGCATGGCACAAGCCTTACTCAATTCTGAACATTATAAGTATAACTAGCTTTGATCTCTCATGTGATATGTGGAATATTATGGTACTTCTCTCTTAAGGAATCCTGAAGTCTGAATGCAGAACTGCAAGCATGTTCAAGTGGACCAATATTTCATCATAGCCATCGTAGAAATGTCAAAATCCCTAACCGTCTATCTGATGCTGGGTGTGTTGCATTTTGTCCCTCTCAGGGCTTATTTCTAATCCATATACAAATGCTGAGTGTTTGTAGGCAACATCATTTTACCATGTACTGTGGGAATGTTTCTTTTCAAATGTATGCACTGTCCTCTTGCAGTGGCAGCCCTTTCTTCACTGCTTTACTCTCCTAATACCCTGGCTTCGCTGCATTAGATTGTAAAAATCCTTTTCTCTCCTCAAAAAGCCCTCCATATATTTCCAGAGTTCTAGAAATCCTAATTTCCCATTTCCCCATTCATCTTCCTCCTGGTCTCTTTTTAACTTGTTGCTCCATCCATCTAGTACTTCTACTCCTCTTTTTTTGGAAGAGAGGAGCTGTGAGCAGGAAGTATTTCTCTTCTCTGGGTCACAAATGCTTAGGTAGGATGTAATCTAGTCCTTCACTCTAGAAGGAAAAATATTGGAACTGGCCATATCAAAAGAAGATGATGGAGCTATCTTGATTTTGAGGAGTGCTTTTACAGTCTTTACTGAGTTCGTGAGTCTAAACCAAGCCTATGTCAAATGGAGTTTTCTTGTGTTGGAGCAAAATAAAGGAGGTTTGGACTGTTGATCAGGCTATTTAGTTCTGCTTGTTTCTAGTTTTCTGTGTAAACAATCCTATTCTTTGCTCAGGGATCGAGTCAAACTTGATACTTTCTTCTTCTTTTTTTAATCCCAGATGTTTGTGGCAAAGCTCTGTGTAACTCTTATCAATGTCTCAATGCTTTCTGTCTGTTGGAAAAGGTTTTCTTTGATAGCGTGTCAAAGCTTATTGAAGTTCTTGACATTAACTACTGCATTAAATATAAAATATTGCATCCTCAAGTTGTCTCATTCTAGTTTATGTGACTGTTTTCTTTTGTCTGGAAGTTTTATGGGCATGTTGTAAGTCAGCTGTAGTTGGAAGCCTGCTGCTGTGTCTTGGAAGGCAGCTGAAGTATCATTCTCTGTATGTGCTTTCAAACTGCTCTTTGGCTGAAGACAGAGTAATGATTCCTCAAGTCTATTTCAGAGTGTGCTGATGAGGAACTCCTTCAACTGAAGTGGTTTGTTTAATCTGACTTGTTAAGCTGTTTGACCACTCAGGCTGGACTGATGTATTACTGCAGAGCCAGGTCTTGCTGCAGGCTTGTAGTTTTGTAGGCAATTTTGTTTTGAGACTTTTGGCTGCAGACAAAGGGACTCCTTCTGTTTTCTGAGGGTTTGTGGGTTTGTTTTAAACCAAATAACAACAGCTGGGTCTACATTAGTAATGGATTGGACCAAGACATGTTTTTCACAGAATCATAGAATGGTAGGAGTTGGAAGAGTCCTCTGGAGATAATTCCCCTGCCAAAGCAGGATAACCTAGGATAGGCCACACAAAAATGCATCCAGGTGGGTTTTGAAAGCCTCTAGAGAAAGAGGCTCCACAACCTCTTTGGGCAGCCTGTTCCAGTGCTTCAGCACCCTCTCAGAAAAGAGAAGAACCTTTTCAGCATGGTCCACATGTTCCAGTTTGTGTCCTATCACAGAGCAGCACTGAAAAGGACTGCCCTCTCTTCTTGACACCCACCCTTCAGATATTTTTTTAATGTTACTAAGATTCCTTCTCAGCCTTCTCTAGGCTAAACAATGTCACTTCTCTCAGCTTTTCCTCCTAAGACAGGTGTGCCAGACCCTTCATTCTGGTCTGTTCCTACTCAGACACAAACCATGAATGGATATGTTTGGTAGTGCACGGCTTAAATACAGCAAAATCTGCTCACTGGCTGAACACTGAGTTTGTCTAATATTCCTTTTCTGCTTTAGTGATTGCAGTGCCTTGAGAGCTCGGTTTGTAGTGTAAATGCAAATCAGTGGCTTTGATAACAGAATGTATATGCACAGTGCAGTTTCCTATGGATAAAGGTTTAAATCACTTAACAGCTTACTTAATATTATTTACTCTTTGACCTTAATAGGGAAAGATGGAAACTGAACTGTCCTCATGAACTGCAAGCTCTGCAATGCTTTGATGGCCATTCTGATTGCTGTTTGCACTGACAGCTGCAAGGAAGGGAAATGTGGGACCTGGGGCTGTGTGTGATTACGATATCACAGCGCAGGACAGCACAGGTCTGTGTGCTGCGTGATTAGGGGACAGTAAATCAGCAGGGCTGTGCCAGAGCCAGCAGCCAGCCTGCTGTCACACTTGCCGCCGGTTTCCCACTCATTGTAAAGCCCTGCCCTATCGCTTGATGGGCCTGGAGAGGAAGCATGGAGGAAGCAAGTGCCACTGCTGGTTCACAATGTTCCAGGGTGGCTGGAAAGTTTGAGCAATGACCTGAGTGAGAAGAACAAGACCTTATTGACAGGGTTCAATCCCAGTCAAGTCTGTTTCCCATCAGCTTCTGAAGTAATTGCAGCCTTTCTTTTTTTCCTCCCCTTTGCACCCGCCAAGTCTGCCAGTTAATATCTGTTTTATTTTATATATTTATTTATTTATTGTAGTGGACTCAGCAACCAAGGAGAATGGTGAAGTTTCCTTCTTTCTGCTAAGTCATGGAAAAGAAAATGATGGCAATTGCATTAGAAGTATCTGTGCCCTCGTGTTTCTCCAGAGTTTCCATGGCATATTCTTTGAAATTCTCTGTTCAATAGGTCTTGTTCTTGTCATTCGATGCACAGATGTGCAAACAGTGCCAGATCAATTAGTGTGACACTAGAGGCTGTTGAGTTATGGTACTGTAGAGTTATGTGAACACACACATGTAGTGGGAGAAGTATGTAAGCTGAGATTTTCTTGGTTGCATATTCTTATAGCCTATGTAAGACTTTATGAACTTATAAGCTATGCAGTCAATCACTTTTTTTCTAGTGCTGCACTTTTGAACTTACAGCAGCATGTCCCTGTACCCACCCCATGCTGTTCTGCACAGACCTACACAGGGTTTTGTCACTGCTGTAGTAAGCAGTCTCTACTGTGAGTTCTAGTTCTGCTGCATCAGGGCCTCCAAGTGCATCTCAAACCACTTAATGTATTGTTCTCATTAGTCTGTGAGACAGAGAAGCTCATTTAATGAGGTGAGAAAGGTTTATCTCTGGAGAGACCCAAGAGAGGGTTTCTCCAGAAAGAAGAGGACCCAGGAGGTGTCTAGCACTTCGCTGTCTGGCCATGATCATGGCAGAGCAGGTCTACATAAGAAAGTTTTAACATGCAAGTGTGGGTGACATCTTGTGTTTTTGTGGTCTTTCTGTGGCAAGTCAATTGAACCTGGACTACTCTTGTATGTTAAAGGAACAACCAGTTCAAAAAATCACTGAAATTACTCTTTGGGTAGTATGTACTGAATTGGTTAGTGAGGACTTCTCGGGGGGTGGTTCTGATGGTGCAATATGCATGTAATGTAACTTGTTGTATTTGGTAATCCTGGCAACAGTGATGCAGGAAAACCATCTTAGTTCAGGAAGATGTGCACTGGCATGTCTTTTCGAGTATTTGATTTTTAGGAATCTAATAATTTGAGTTTGACAAGGAAGGAGGAAAAATGCCCAAACCAAAAAACCCAAACCAATCCAAACTCTGAACCCTCAGTGATAGGTAGAATGTGAAAGCGGCTCGTTCCGTAGGGTAAATCTAGGGTGTGCTGGGCATGTTTCTGAAATGAGAGTGGGTAGGAAAGGCAAAATTACTGCTGCCTTTGGGAAGCTGGTGGAAGGAACACATGGGGAAAGAGACACAAGTGTGACACAGGGACAGAGGCACATTGCTCTGCAGAGAGTGCCAAGTGTGCGCTATTTTCCCTGGAGTTTTTCTTTCTCTATCTCCAAAATACTTCAGTAACTGTGGTTAGGATATTTTGGAAAGACATCCCCAGGCACGTCTTAGTGGAACTTGGGAAGGGATTCAAGAGATGGGAGTTCTCAACCAGCTCTTGTAAGCAAGTTATCTTAAAATATAATGTTTCTTAACTTAACCAGAAAACAACTCTAGTATTTTTAGGTCAGGGAATAAATCTGGAGAAATCAAAGTATGTGCTTGTTACCCAGTCAACTCGCTTTTTTTCCCTTTTTGAGACCTTAAACAGCCCAGATCTCCCAGGCCTATTCACTATTTCTGATATGTTCCTCTATCTTACTCTTCCAGGATGGATCGTACTTGGCTGAGTTCCTGCTGGAAAAAGGCTACGAGGTGAGTGACTTGGTGACCAGCTGCGGGCCGACGTATTCGGTTGGATGCTGCAGCTCCGACTTCCTCTGCCTCTGTCCTTCCCTCTGTATGTTTTCCACTGCAGCCCTAGATAACAAATCACAACTCTAGGGAGGAATGTGCAACATGGCCTGTAATCATGCCAGCTTATTGTGCTATTTATCACTGGATGTCCACTGATGGATTCCCTCCTCTCCTCGGGGTATAGCTGCTTTGCATGTTTCCCGCCAGCTCTGATAAGCAGCAATCTCTGCGAGCCAAAAGTGTAAGGAATTGGGGAATAATTTATGATGCAGTGTACCCCATAAAAGAATGAGAATCTTTCTTTTTTCTCTTTCTCCCCCTCCACACTAAAGGCTGTTTTATTTTGGCAGTTACACTTCAGCAACGAAATCCTTGCCTTTTACTTTCTCTGTTTAAAAGAAAAAAGAAACCAAACAAAATAAACCCATCTCCAATCCAAAAGATATACTTTGATAGTGCTACTGTCTACCTCTTCTCTTGGATTAATTACATTCTTGCTTAGCACATGATTTTCATTTACCCTTTTCCTGAAAATAGAGGGAGCTTGATTCCTTATTACTTTCCTAGTGGCCCAGCAAAGCAACCATCATGTTATTGTGGTATGATTTGATGATTTTGAACTGCTGTGCACAGATAGTGAGAGTATTTGTCTACCTCGATCATGAAAGATGCTTCCAGAATGTATGATAATGGAAGGAAAGGAGTGATTGAGTTAACTTTGAGGTTGCTTCTGCTACTTTAAAAACACATGTGCTCTCCTAGTCCACAATGGAACTGCCACTACAGTGAAATACAACCCTTTCCACAGTAGAAAGATTGCAGTAGTTGGATAGAGGGATTTTGTTTTGGTCCTCAATTCTCCACTGGAATGGGCTGCCCAGGGAGGTGGTGGAGGCACCATCCCTGGAGGTGTTCAAGAAAAGCCTGGCTGAGGCACTTAGTGCCATGGTCTAGTTGAGTGGCTAGGGCTGGGTGCTAGGTTGGCCTGGCTGATCTTGGAGGTCTCTTCCAACCTGGTTGATTCTATGATCTACTTGTTGGAGTTCTTTGCTGTGTTCCCAGTGAGAGACCTCTGTTCTGAATAACTGAACACATGTGGTAACATAACGTCCTTAAAATGGTTCATTTGACTTTTTTCTTTTTAAACTATTATTTTAGGGTATTTAAAGATTAAATCCTATTGAGAAGAATTCACTGCTCCATATTCTTAACTAGATTAACCAGTTTGCACACATTTTGGCCTGTCACAGAGTTTGCATTTCACTTGTCCTGTACAGACAAAGGCATCTTTCATCAGTTTTTTTACGGTAATATTGCTGTCATGGATTAAGCATTTGGCAGGTTTTCTTTCTCTTGTATGTGCATACCAAAAAAAGGAGTGGGAGAAAAAGAAGTAAAGAAAAAAAAAAAAAAAACCCTGGATTTGCATGTTTTCATGTTGTCAATGCAGCAGGCTTTCTAGATCTGTTTGCTGAAGCTTTTTGAAGTCCTGTGGTGGCTGCATTTAGCACAGCTCCTTGGTGAAGTGCTGATATTGCAGTCATTCAACTGACAAAGCTCTTGCAAGTACAGTCTTTCATCAAGCTTTGAGCTGGCAAGGTTTGAGTTATTGGTGCATGGTTAGCATGAACTTGAATTTCAGCACGATTTCATTCAAAGGTGGATAATTGAGAGCTCAAAATGTCTCTCATCAGGACTTTAAGCTGAACTATTTAATTTTGCTGGAAGAATTGTGGAGCACTTCAGTTAGCTTCCTTTAGAATAACAATGCTTTAAAACTGCAAAGTCTGATTTTTACCCATCAAAAGAGATGTGTGTTTGAATACTCAAAATATTTCCTGCATCTTTTGCAAGAGAGAATGACAGATTCTCAATGGCTACAAATTGGAACATAGAAGGTTTCACCTCAACATGAGGAGAAAGTTTTTTACAGTGAGCACTGGAACAGGCTGCCCAGAGAGGTTGTGAAGTCTCCTTCTCTGGAGACTTTCAAAACCCACCTGGATGCATTCCTGTGTGAACTACCCTAGGGGATCCTGCTTTGGCAAGGAGGTTGGGCTTGATGACCTCTGGAGGTCCCTTCCAACCTCTGAAGTCCTGCAATTCTGTGATAGAATCACAGACTGGTTTAGATTGGAAGGAACCTTAAAGACCATTTAGTTTCAAATACTCTGCTGTGGGCAGGGACACCTACTTGAGCAGCTTGTTCACGACCCCATCCAGCCTGGTTTTTAACACTTCCAGAGTGGGAGCTTCCATTCTGGACAACCTGTTTCAATGCCTCACCACCCTTGTGGGGAAGAATTTCTTCTAATGTCTAATCTAAATCTCACTTCTTCCAGTTTGAGGCCATTACCTCTTCTCCTGTCATTACATGTCTTTGTAGAATCTCTAGCTCTCCTGTAGTCCCCTTCCAGTACTGCAAGTTATCATACAAATGATTTTTTTAAAGGGTGTCTCTGTAGACCTTATTGTCCTTATAAATTATCCATGTGTTCTGTAAGTAAATATTCTGATAGAGCTTTTAACTATATCACTTTGCAAATTTATCTTCATGAATTCATTGCTTGATGGAAATTACTTTTGGGGAGCCACGTTTCTCAGTTTCTCATTGATCCTCATAATGGAAATGTTTTGCTTCGTTGTGGAAAGTTTAGTGTTTGAACTGTAGAATAAAGTAGATTGTGAGCCTGTCTTGTGGCTGGCCACACATGAGATTTTATGCAAGGAAATTGGCATCATAAATTGACTTGTGAGTTTTACAGATGAAACTGTTCAGCTGTCAGAGAACTTGCCACCAAAATGTTACTCTTAAAGCAGCAAGCTATCTCACTCTGCAGTTGTGCAAAGCTTTTCACTCAGTTACATTTCAGATTTAAGATGGAATGAAAAGTCTTTTCTGTGTCAATAACCATCACTTGTCTGGTGTTCAAAACAAAAATCTCCAGACAAACTCAACCCAAACCCTGAACACTGCTCGTTCCTGCTGGTGAATGCACCATGCACCAGTACATGTTAGGGGTTGACCTGCTGAGGTGTAGCTTGGCAGGGAAGAACCTTGGAGTTCTGGTTGATAATAATCTATCAATGGCACAGTGATGTGCCCTGGTGGCCAATAAAGCAAATAGTATACTTGAGTGCATTAAGAAAGTGCACCCAGCAGGTTGAAGGAGGTGGTCCTCCCCTTCTACTCTGCCCTACTGAGAGCTAACCTACAATATTGTGTCCAGTTCTGGGAGTCCCCAGTTCAAGAGGGACAGGGATCTACTTGATAGAGTCCAACAGAGGGATACAAGGATGATTAAGGGACTGGAGCACATGCCTTATGAGGAAGGGCTGAGACCTGGGGCTGTTTATTCTGAAGAAGAGAAGGCTGAGAGGGCATGTCATCAATGTTTACAAATACCTGAAGGATGGCTGTCAGGAGGATGGAACCAGTCTCTTGTCATTGGTACCCAGCGATAGGACAAGGGGCAATGGAGACAAACTCAAGCATGTGAAATTCACTCTCAACATGAGAAAAAAACTTTAATGTGAAGCTGCCCAGAGTAGTTCTCTAGAGATCTTCAAACCTGTCTAGATGTGTTCCTGTGTGACCTGCCCTAAATAGTCCTGCTGTGCAGGAGGGTTGAACTCAATCTCTGGAGTTCTTCTATGATTCTCATGGGTCCAAGCTAAGACGAAGTGAGAGAATGGCTCAACCCAGCTGAGTGCAGGATGTGTCAATGTGTACAGGGTCATTTTTAGGAATTAAAAACAGAAGAAGCGGAGGACAGGCAGATGCTGATGCCTGATTTCACTTGTGCCAGCACAGCTTCTGCAACTGGTAACCTAAGCCAATGTGAATTTTGGCAGCAGGCATCTGGCTATCTTGCATGAAGAATTGGGATCAGTGTCTTAACAATTTCTCTAATGTATTGGACAAGGGCTTTTTTCAGTGTTAGAGCCAGTGGATTATCTTCACCAACTTATTCATCGTGGGTGGTTAAAGGAAATTTCCAACCTGTGTTACGGCCTTAGGCTCGCCTGTCTCATAACCCACTAGAGGCCTGACTCATGAGTCTACAAAACAGCACTGACTGTTCTTCCAACACACCAGAAAATGAATAAAAGCTCTCTTCTGAAATACATTTGGCCTTGCAGCTGCTGGCCTTGCCTTTTTCTTCCCTTCTTCTCTTTAGCCTCATCTCCTGCTGCTTTTCCTGTGCCTGTCATCTCTGGCTCCAGAAAGACAGGCAGAGGTTATCTCAGAATTCCCATACAGCTTCTTCAACTCCAGTAACACTGGCAGCTCTTCTGGGAGATATTAATGTAGGGCAATTCCCCTTTCTTCCAGTATTGTGTGTGATGCTTTGGCTGTTAGTGGTATCACCAAAGCAGAAAGTGAAAAGTACTCAAGGGTACCAAAATAGATAAATCTGACGTCAGAGCTTTCCCCCAGGTATTTTGTTATGATTTAGATAACTGTTTGCCTTTAGGAACAGACAAGCTCTGATTACCTGATAGGAAGGGTTAGGTCCACATATATGAAAGGGGTGATGGTGAAAGACGATGATGAACACTCTCCTTAATGTTTACCACTTTCCTTCTGTGTTTTCCCTTTCCCAGGTGCATGGCATCGTTCGTCGCTCTAGTTCTTTTAATACAGGCCGGATCGAACACCTCTATAAGAACCCACAGGCTCACATTGAAGGAAGTAAGACTTTGCTTTTGTATTTAAGGGATTGTTTTAGGTTGATGTTTGTGTTTGGTGGAGAAACTTCCCCAGGAGCAGGAAGGGAATTCCAATTTCCTCCACCTAAGTGCTATTAACAAGTAGTTATTTTTAAGCCATGCTTGACTTAGGATTGACTGTTAAAAACCAACCAAACAACAACCACAAAAACCCAAACAAACAAACCCCAGAAACCAAGCAAATGCCAAAACAAAACAAAAAAACAGAAAAAAAACCCCAAACAAAGCAAACAAAAAAACCACCAACTAACAAAACAACAACTGAAAAACCACAACAAAACCAAGAAACCACAAACAAACAAAACTGCTTGATAGCTAAGCCTGCCTTATTTTGCTGGTGTTAGTTGCTCTGTCTCAGGAAAAAAAAAAAGTGATGATTTTTCTCTAATGAAAATATGACACAAAATACAGAGACTCCTCTGTGTGTGAGTTATTAAAAGAGGAAGATATGATTGGATCCAAGAAGCCACTTTCTGTGGTGTGGAAGTGCTGACTCAGTTCACACACAGCTTGGCAGCAGCAACTGGAAAATGGACACAAAAAGCCATGTGAAATTTGGGAGGTTCAAAACACTCAGATGTCAAAATAAAACGAGGTGGGTTTTTTTGAGGCAGTTATTTTAAACACTCCACTTCTTTTTCCTTGTGAGCTTCTTGGTCTCTTCCAACCCCTACTATTCTGTGATTCTTAGTGCCTGATGGAGATGAAGGTTTGTGAGCAGCCTGTGTGACAGCACGAGTAAGATGTTATCAGTTCTAACTGATGACAGGAAGAATGAGTCTGGGGTCTTTCTGAACTTCTGCACCTAAGGAAATAGTTACTTGTTTTTCCCAAAGGAAAGTCATTGCCCTTGGAAATGTGCTAACAGTTTATAGATAATACTGAAATTATTACCTTTGGTGTATACTGTGCAAAAGTTGTGTGAGTGTCTTACCTTAAAGAAGTTTAACTGGTCACTTAATGAGAAGAAGCTCAAGCGTTGGTATTTACTTTCAGTAGTTATTGCTTATTGTGCATTGCTCCTTAAAACATCTAATTGAGAGAAGTGAAAAGGAATAAAATACCTTCTTGAAGAAGACTGAATCATGTGCTTCCATCAGGGACAATGTAGGAACTGTTTCCCATGACTTGAATTTATATTTCACGAGGTAAAATGAACCAAAAAGAAATCAAACAGGAACCTGTGTATCGTGAGGACCATCTTGTGAATATGAAATGTGACTGGGAAGCAATGTAGATCATGATAAATATGTGCATGAGCTTTTAGAGAAAGATATAAGAAAGCAGACTATATCACTTGCCCCACTTCTTATCTCCTTTTCTTTAACTAAAGAATACAGCCATGTGAATGGGAGGAGGAAGAGGAATTGGACTTGGAGTCTCAGGAAAGGCTACTCCATGGAGACTGTTTGGAAACAATGAGTTTCCAGGCAGTGCTGGAGAAAGCAAAGAAGCAATAGTGGTAGATGTAAGCAAACCCTGATTTTGTCTTTGCCCTTTGTGTTCTTCCCATTAATTGATTCCACATTGCGAGATGATGAACTTTAGACAGAGAACCTCTTTAGATAAAAGAACAAGAAGGAAAATAAGGTGTTTCCTGAAGTAAGTCCTCAAACTGTTGCTTCCTAATGAGGTTCTGAGGCTGGATAATGTTATTAAAACACAAAGGTGATGTCTGCACACGGACTTGTTCCAGCACAGTGTGGTAGGACTGAAGGCAGCTCACACTGTAGCTAACCAAAATGGTCATAACCTACTTGCTGGCCCTCATTTCACCAGTTATCTCTTTCTTGTAAAAAAGTTCCATTACCATTCCCTAACCTGTGAGCCACAGTTTCACATGGGTCTTGAAGTCTTTTCAGAACAGTCCTTTACAAGCACTCTGGATGTAAAAGCAGACTGCAAGACTGGTGTGATCTGCTGGGCCATATCACTTCATCAGCAGCCTCAGGTACTTGTTAAATAAGAGAGTGCAAAGCTGCACACCTGAGAACTGTGTGATGTTACTGCCTTGAACTGTTAAAAAAAATCCCCAAGCAAACTATTTTAAATAAAAATGAGGTTCACATATTTTTCCATCAGTAAATATGATATCACTGATGTAAATATTAAGTCAGTAAATATCAGGGACATATTTTACATCACTGATTTAAAATCAGTGTGCTGGGGATTCAGTTGGTAGGGCTTATGTAATGAACCTTGTACTGCTTAGTTTCAGAATAAAGTTTTAAAAAGAAAAGGAGGGGGAAATCCAGTTGATACAGCCCCCAAAAAGTGCTGACATCACAGAATTGTTGAGGCTGGAATAGACCTTTGAGATTGTCAAGTCCAGCCTATGACCTAACACCGCCATGGCAACTAGACCATATCACATGGTCAAATGGGAAGAGTGCTAAACTGTACTGAAATGGGAATTTCCTCTTCTTTTTCATTCTTTTACCTGGAGACAGACAATATAAACAAATCTATTAAATTCAAGAACATGAAAGGAAATTCCATATAAATATGGCAAGTAAATGTAAACAGCTCATTCACAAAGCCTTTTCTTTGAATAGATCATAGAATCAACCAGGTTTGAAGAGACCTCCAAGATCATCCAGTCTAACCTAGCACCCAGCCTGTGTGAATAACAGCTTGGTGGTGTCAATATATATATATATATATTTGGGTTGGTGTGTTTTTTTTTAAACAAGAGGAAAATGAGACCTGTCCTACCAGAATACATTTCACTTCTGGAACAACTTCTTGATAGGTCAGGGTCTGAAACTAAGAACAAGTTGCTAAGACATTGCAACCTTTGAATATTCCATGAGTCAGTTTCATGCTTTTACCTAGCTTTTTGCACACAGATTAAAGTAACTTGGCAGGGAAAGGATTAATAACTGCTGTATGGCTGATAATGTCTGGGATTTTGGTGTATGATATCACAACACTCTCTGAAATTCCTCTCCACTGTGCATCCCTCTTTCTTTAAATAGAAAACCAAGAGTGATAAATGCAGTGTGTTGTGTTCTAATGTTACCTAAATGTTGGTACCTTAGGCACTTTTGTTGTCTTGTGAAATTATTCAGTGAGGAATCCATGCAATGTTTTGGAAAGAGAAAGAAATCAATGTAAACTTAAGAAAGTTATCAAAAACCTTTTTGAGTGAAAGATGATTTAGTTTAGGCTTCCAATGATTTTTAAAAACAATCTTTTGGCAGCTGAAATTCTGTATATGACATTCTTCAAACTTATACAGCCTGGGTTAATGAATGTTGCTAGGTAAATCAGATCATCGTGAAGAGAACTTGAAATAGAATTCATCATTCTTGCAGGGAAATATGTTCTGTGTTTAAAACAGGGAAAAAAAAAACCCAAACAAAACTTAGTTCAGCTGGTGATTTCTTAAAGTTTTCCAATAAGTGTTTGCTTGGATATTAAACCTGGAATGGGGTTTGGATTGAGAATGCTATGTTATCCTGTGACTGAAGTATTAACTCTGTGTTCTTAAACTCTGAAGACATGAAGCTGCACTACGGTGATCTCACTGACAGCACCTGCTTGGTGAAGATTATCAATGAAGTCAAACCCACTGAGATATACAACCTGGGAGCTCAAAGTCACGTCAAGGTGAGTAGCTTCTAGTGCTGAGCATTGTGAATGTGTGCTGTGGTTGGTGGTACACTGCATTGATGTATTGGACTACAACATGTATAGCTGTTTTAATAGCTGCTAACTTTGGGTAAGCACTGTCTTAAATCAAGACACTTGTGTTTGCTGTAGTGCTGAATTACTGCATGGGTCTGGCTCCTGAATATGTGTTCAGATTTCAATATGAAAGAGGTTCAATTGTTGCTATCAACAAACACCACAGTTTTCAAACATCTGATTTTTAACTCTGTGAAACAAAGTTTGCTTTTGAGTTTGCTCCTCGTGGAAAAGTTCTGAGCCTCATCATCCATGTGCATTAAAATAACTGTGTGTACCTGAGTGTGTCACTTCTAGAACGGCTTCACCTGTGCTAGTGTTCAGGCAGCTGGTGTTCTGTGACCTACTAATAGAGAAAACAGCTTTGCTGCTATTTGATGTGTTGTAACATCTCTGGGATTTTGGTTGGAAAAATCAAGTTTTAGAAACTGTAACGAAATGGACTTGTTGAGGGTGAGTGACTTGATCCTGCAAGTGCTGCTGCATCATAAGGGGAGAAAATGTGTAGCAGAGAAGATAATATTGGTTCACAGGTTGTGCCAAACCTCACATCACTAACAGGTGACCTCTGCTTGCAAACACTTGTTTCATACTTCATGATTACAAACTGAAAATGAAGGCCACCTAGCAAATTGTCATTACAGTAAGTTGTGTTAGACAAATGTCCTGTCATTGTGTGTGCAATGTGAAAGTGTTCTGCAGTGGGAATGTTCTCTGCCCTGTATTGAGGTAAGAACTGAAGGATTATTTAAGCCTCAGTTTGGCTTTGGTTTTGTAAGTCAGCTTTACTAAAAAATTCAGTGTGTGTTTGTTTTCACTCTGGGAGCCTTGAATCCCAGTGTAAGGAAATCACGTTGAGACTGCAGTTTTTAATCACACAAACAGCAGAATTTAGAGATGAAAAGAGGATAATTTTGTCTTTAAATCACTTGCATGGTTCATCTAATCATTTTGTGCTAAACTGAATACAGTGGCCTCACCACTGCTGAACACAGAGGGGTGGTCACATCCCTGTTCCTGCTGGCCACTGTGTTTCTAATGCAAGTCAGGATGCCCCTGGCTTTCTTGGCCACCTAGACACACTGATGACTCATATTTAGTCAGCTGTCAACCAATATCACCAGGTCCCTCTCTGAGTCGCAGCTTTCCAACCACACATCCCCAGGTCTGCAACATACAATAACGCTGCTGTAGGTTCTTTCATGACACTGTTATGGGCCATGGAAAAGTTTATTCCTCAAATATCTCACTGCATGAATACTTTGAGCCAATGCAGGCCTGTACTGAGTCTTGATTGGGAGAGGGAGTGAAACTTCACCACCTATTAGAGATCAATATCTTCTCCAGAGACCTGAGCATATAAAGTTTGGTTATGTAAGCTCATGTTTTAGCCTGTGTGCACCATGTTTGGGGAGAGAGGGAAGAGAACTTCTAATCTTAGCTTGTTTCACATTCCAGTGACTTTGAACCAGTGACGTCTTCAGTATTTTTTTGGTGATGTTTATGTTGGCTTCTGTTTATGCAGAATAAAGTTGTCTATCACTCTCGCTTCCAGTTAGCTTATGTGAGCCATGCTGAAATGAAGGAAAATAAAATAATAGGAAGTTGGTCTGGTTTCCTGTAGGAAACCAATGGAGATGAAATTGGTTCTTGGAATGAACCCACAGTAGTCTGGGAAATACTGTCAGAGAAGACTTTTTCTGAATCATAAACAGTAAAGAGCGTGACTCATAAAGTAGGTCACTGAAAGGCTGATCTGGTCTTGTAGATGGAAGAAAGTGAAGGAAGACTGAGACTTGTTCTTAATAAAAGCAGTAGACCTAACAAGATGATATCATCAGTAGGAACAAATTATCCAGTGTGCATTCCTGCCTGTTTTGGTGAGAAATGAGGATTAGCTCTCCACACCACAGCTTCTCCACTGAGTGCTCAGAAAACAGTAGCACATTCACTCGGTGGTTGTGAGCTAAACGGTCTCGCCTCATTTTCCTTTGCCCGCTTGTTGTAGGCACTGCTGCTCTGGTGTTTGGTGCTTTGGGAGCCCAGTGAGCTGGCCTTGACTGATCTTCATCTAATCAGGCTTCATAGGAGTGATTACTTAGTGTATTGATTCTAAGTAGTACCTTCTCAGTCTGGCTAGCATGCAGATGGTTCTATCTGAAGTCTGTTATCCATAATGCTATACTCTTACCTCTCTGCTGAATGTCTTGAAAGTCAATTATCCAAGTACTAGGTTGGCTAAAATGATATCAGTGGTTCTTGGAATCTTAGAATTGTTTCAGTGGGAAAAGATGTCTGAGATCATTGAGTCCAACCATCCATCTAACATCACTATGACCACTGAAATGTGTCCCGAAGTGCCATATCTACACGTTCCTTTAACACCTCCAGGGATGATGACTCAAACGCTCCCCTGGGCAGTGTTTCAGTAAAGCACAGTGTTTCAGTAGATGCACGTACACAGTGATGAACTTGTATCTGCTTTTTGTTGCTGAAGATCAGGTGATCTCATCAGTACATCAGAGCAGTGAGATGTTTTTGATTCGTATTCAACTGGCACAGCTAGAAAGTTAATTTAAAATTACACTGCAAAAGGGCAGTGTAAACTTAGCAAAAGACCTCATGCTTTCAGCACCTGAAACATGCTCACAGAGCAGTTAAATGCAGGATTGAGGAAATATGTCAGGGTTTATGGCTATTGCTATCCCAGTAATTGCTTATTAAGTAGCCTAGCCGAGTCTGGCTGGGGTGCAGATAGTCACATCTGCTCAGTTTACACTGTATTGGTTAGTAGGAGGTTGTTTTGCCTGTCATTTGTTGCCAGAAGCTTCCTAGTGGATGTGTTCTGAGATACAAAGAAAATGGTGTAACTTTTCTGTGATAGCTGTTCCTTCTAAGGCATGGATTGAAGAATAAAACCTGACTAGTCTGCAACATATTTTCAAAAGCTGGTAAATGCTTCATTTTTGTTATTGTTGTTTTCTCCTTGCTAAGTGTAGAGATTTTTTCCCTCTAGTCTAGGAGACATTAAAGTTTTATTGAGTTTTCAGTCTTTGCAGACAATGGGTGCTTGGAATCCATCAGGAGCTGATTTTAAGAAGCAAACCCCACTACTGTTAGATGCAAGGTAAGCTGTAAAAGCCAAGTGGGTTTTAGCATATAACCCCTCACCCGAGTCAGGATCTCTTTATCCTTGTCTGTTGAATTCAGCTTTATCTGTAGCTCCTCCATTTTCCCTTTTATGCTTTGTGTTCTCCAAAGTGAACACTCTTAATCTCAGGAGGCCTTTTGTCTCCTCTGCCCCCATGCTGACAAAATTAAAGAACTTGATAATTTTTGATTATTTTGTCTGCATGAAGTACAACCAAAAAAATGTTAGGAGCTGCTTACCAGTTAAAACCCCATGCCAGTTAATGAGGCTATGTGTGTTTTAATCTTGATGATTACAGTAATATGTTTATATGCATGTATAAGAACAGCTCAGAACACCAGCCTTAGGAGACAATTGCCATACCGAGCTGCAGATGCTGTCTTCACAGTGGTTTAGGTGATGCGGTCCTTAGCTGAGGCAATTGGGTTCTCTTCCCTAAAGGAATGCAAACTATCTGGGCTGCTTGCTGTCCTGCAGAAGGCTCTGCTGCCTTTTGTTGTACTGCTGTCAGCCATGTATAATCCTGTGAGGTACTGAGCAGTGTTAGTGTATCTCAGCACACCTTTAGCTGCTTTAACCTCAGGGTGCTGGGCTTACTGGATGCTGTATCCTGTGGGATGCCTCTCACATGATAAACCTTTCTGAGTGTTCCCCTCAGTGTCTGTTTGTGATGTTCTGCTCATGTGTAGCCTGAGCTCCAGTGATCTTACTTCACTTTCAGCCATCAGGTTTTAGATAGTTTTACATGTGGATTATTTTGGGTAATTTAAAAACTATAATGTTTGCAGTACCTGTTCAAACAGAACTTGTGTGTGGCCTGGGAAGGAAGGTAATTGCGATAATAGCCAGTAATGAAATTTGGTGTGTCTCCTCACTTGGTCCTCCCAATATTTATGGCAATTTTACACAATCTCTCTAACTGCAGCTTGTGTTGGAAGGAGATTTAAACCCAAGTGTTGCTAAGGAGCATGGCATCTAGGAGGATCTGTTCCATGATCTTCCCAGGCACAGAGATTTAGCTGACAGGTCAGGAGTTCCCAGGGTCCTCCTTTCTACCCTTCTTAAAAAATGGGTGTAAAGTTTCCTTTCTTCCAGTCCCCAGGGACTGCACCTGAACAGAGCACTTTTCAGATGTCATGGAGAGTGGCTTGGCAACTAAATCAGCTAATTCCCTCAGAACTCTGGAATGCATTTCATCAGGTCCTCTGGACTTATATCGCTTCAGGTTCCTCAGATGCATCTTGTCTTCACTTACGGTGGGTGGGACTTTGTCTCTCTGGTCTCCATCCTGTGGGCTATCCAACATGAGAGCCATGAGGAGAGGGGCTGCCAGTGAAGACTGAGGCAAAGAAGGTGTTGGGAATCTCAGCCTTCTCCCTGTCTGTCGATCCACGTTCTCCACTATTGCTCATCTGTGAGGCTACACTTTCTTTACCCTTCCTTTTCTGGTTTAAGTACCTGTAGAAGCCTTTCTTGTTCTTTACATCCCTTGCCAAGTTCAGTTCCAGCTGCGCCTTCGCCTTCCTGACCTTGTCCCTGCACAACCAGACAATGTCCCTATCCTCTTCCCAGGATGCCTGCCCCTTCTTCCATTTCCTGTGTAGTCCCAACTTGCCCTTTAGTTTGGCCAGCAGGTCACAACTCAGCCATGGTGGTCTCTTGCCTTCCTACATGTGGGGACTGAGATCTCTTTGCTCTACAGAAAGCATCCTTAAAGATCTGCCAACTCTGTCCCACTCCCTTGTCCCTGAGGGATATTTCTCACAGGGTCCTTTTCACTAACTCCTTGAAGAGATGGAATTTTGCTTTCCTAAAATTTAGAGTCCTAATTATGCCTCTCATGGGCTTCATATCTCTTAGGATAGTGAATTGCACTAGCATATGATTGCTGCAGCCCAGACTGCCTTTCACTTTGACCCCCCTGATGACTTCACTTGCATTTGGGACCTACAGGTCCAATAAGGCATCCCCTGGTGTGGGGCTGTTAATTTTTTGTCTTAAGTTGTCATCTAGCCACTCCAGGAGCCTCCTGGATTGCCTACAGTCAGCCATGCTACTTTTCCAACAGATGTTGGGGTGGTTAAAATCCTCCAGAAGGATGAGAGCCTGTGACCATCTCCTCCAGCTGGAGTAAGAGGGCTTCATCAGTAGGCTCTGCTTGATTGAGCAGCTTGTAATAGACTCCTACCACAAGGCTCCCTTTGTTTTCCCAGTCACTAATACCTACCTTTAAGCTTTCAACCTGCTTGTGGATATATTTTAGCAACAACTCTTCACATTCTATCCAATTCTTTACATACAGGGCAACACCTCCAACCCTTCTTCCTGCCCTGTCCCATAGCCAGGACAATAGCTTGTAGCCATCAGTAGTGACACTCCAGTCATAGGATTCATCCCATTGAGTTTCTGTAGTTGCCACTACATTGTAGTTTTCCTGTGGTGAGATAACCTCCAACTTCTCCTGTTTGTTGCCCGTGCTGTGTATATTGTTGTACAGGCACTTCAGGTGGGCTGCTGGCCATGTCACCTTCTTAGAGGGGCACCTCACTGTTCCCCAAAGGCTGCATTCCTGCTTTTTGTAATCTTTCATTTAGCTGTGCTTTTATTCTTTTGTTTTGTCTTATGAATCATTTCCAGGTAAATGCTGAAACACTTTTCTACCAATACCTTGTTTAAGTGTATTGGGAGATTGACCATCAAAAATAATAAAGCCAAAGTATCTGAGAGCTTAATCAGGGATGTGAAAAGGGCTGAGTTCTGAAATGAGACTTTCCCATCTGGCTTGGTAATGCACTTTGGGATATGGTTTAGTGTTCATAGTAGTGTTGAGCTGATGGTTGGACTTGATGTTCACAGAGGTCTTTTCTGATTTTAATGACTCTATGATTCTGTGATAATTAAAGAGCAAAATATACACTGCCATGGGTCTGTAGCTGATGATTATGGAGTCCTCTGGGGTTTATGCAGCTGCAGAGAGTGTCTCTTGCAGGAAGCTTAGTTAGGGATTCTTATAGCCACTGTTCCTATGCTGTGCAGCCGTGAACATAGCAGGCTGGCTGCTGTGATGAATGAAGTGGTGTTTATCTTTGCGACTGTGATGACAGATAAAGTACCACCTCCTTCAGCTCGTGCTTTTTGCTTGGTTTCTGCTTTAAGGCTCTGTAATTTGGCTTCCTTACTGAATTCTGAATTTTGAGTCTGGTGTAATAAAGGGGGATGGCCAGCATCTGCATGTTGTTTCAGTGTCTCAGCCCTGATTAGGTCAGATAGCTGCTGACAGCAAGCCCTTGAAGAGCTCTGCTCCTAAGTAATTAAATTCCAAATTCTAAAATAATTGCTTTAAAGCAAACTTTACAGTTGGCCTCCCACTATAGTTTGTAAATGGAAGGAGGTTGTTAGATTGGATTCTGTTTTCAGAGAAGAGAATTTTATGATATTATTCTATCTGAATTTTTAATAACTTAATCTCTACCATCATAGTAGCGATTTTTCATTGGAGAAATAATTGCTGAAGTGATTTCTGCTTCTAGATGTGAGTGGGGAGGAGCCGTTAAAGACTTCTGTGATAGTTTTCTTCTCACAGCTGCTGCAGGGGAAGAGAAAGCTGGAGCAAAGGCAAAGCTTGGGAAGGGGAAGGGCAATCCAACTGCAGCATTTGCAGCGTTGTTTCTTGTGTCAAATAGATGGCAGCAGAGCCTTGTACACACTGGGAACAACGCTTCAAGCTGCCTTCTATCAGCTGTAGCCTTGAACAACTTGTTGTTAGACATAAAATAGGGAAGAAAGCTACTATTGATAATGCGGGCGCAGAGAGGATGAAGAAGGGTAAGAGATGCTGTAAAGTGCTGAGTTTCTGGAGTAGTCCCAGGTGGCCAAACTTAATCTTTTAAGGTATGTCATCCACTCATGCAACATGATTGAAATCAGCTAACATAATATTGCATGTCAAAATAAAGAGACAGAAAGAAAAAGAAAGTATTCACAAGTTGCAACTGAAAGTGATCTACAGCTGCCTTGGGGTACTGCAGGAGCTGGCCAGAATGCCTACTCTGTAGTTCAGCGAGCTAGAGAAAGGAAAAGTCATTCCTCAGTCAGGCAAGCATTCTTTGCTAAGGTTTGCTCTAGTGGCAGTGTTCTTACAAAAAGAGCTCCAGCTCGTTCTGCCCTGAACGAGTCAAGCTGCAGATCTGTCCCTAGAAGTGTTTGATTAATAAGTGCAGTGTGGTAGTATTTATTAAGTGCAAAATTAATGGCTACGAAACAGCTGCAGTCATCTCGGCATTAAGGCATTCTGCTGTGTGCTCATCTGCATCTAAAATTCTGTAGTAGGATGATCCTGAAATAAAAGGTAGAATTGAAGGCTTTGATGTCAGTGATTGCTCAAGACCTGGGATTTTAAGATACTGTAGGAGGAAGAAAGGAGGGAAAAAAAGCTGAGAAATTATTATTGTAGTGTAACTGGAGTAGTCTAGAAATTCTGTCAAGGCTGCAGGAGTTGCTTTTGGGTGTTATCTTAAAGTTACAGGACATTTTAATTCTGTTAGAGCTCTGAATGCTCAGCCAGGGTGTTTGCACTTGCTTTTCACCATTTATGCTTCTCCAGACCGTGTTAGAGTTTTAGTGCCTGTAAACAAATATTTTTTAACCCAACCATGTGAAAAATCTGTGACAATATCTTGGTGATACCTCTCTTCTTTCTCCATTGATAACTTCTTTCTCTTACAACGTTTCTTTTACTCAGATTTGTTGTTTTGATGATCTCTCCACTCCCTTCAGCAGGCTAGTGACAAAACCAAGCCACTGTGTAATATATTTCTTAAAGGTTTAAAGAAAAGTGCATTTGATTCCTTTCAAGTATTGCAGCTCACAATAGCTGCTAGAATTTACTGAGCTCTGAGTGTAGTGCAGGTTTTTAGAAAGGGGGGGGGGGTGATTTTCAGCATCCTTCTTCCCACTTACTGTAGAAAGCCACTGTAATAACTCTGACATCCAGATGTGTTTTTGGTTTGTTTTAGTGTTTATTTAATGTCTTTAAATTAAAGGGTCAATTTGAATAAGTATCGATACAGGAGTTCTGTGCAATGTCTGCTTTGGAGCAGTGGTAAAGCACAGCTAGTAAATTAAGGAGGTTCATGTGATTTGTTGGATGAGTAATAATGTGAGGCTATCTTAATCTTTTTTTTTTTTCTTCCTAGTGTTAAATGAATCTGATATATCATGGTTTAAAATGTTCACTGTGTCCCTGCACACACTTCCACAGAGGCATATTCAATTCTTGGAAGAAATAACCTGGCTGCGTGTTTATATTTTAAGAAGGCATTTACTAAGTTGCTGTTCTAGAAATGGAATCTGTGCCTGTGAATGCACAGCCGTAGCTGTATTGGACTGATCAAATAAATTAGGTTGGCAGAACAAATGCCAACTCTTAAAAATAAGCTGTTCTGAAGCTCCGTCATTCTTACCGAGCTAAGTGCTGCCAGCTCCTGCTTCTGCTAACCCTCACTGAGAGAAGCGTTTCTGAGCGCATTGGTGGGGAGCGAGGGTGGTTGTTGTCTGCTGCATCTTCTCTGGAAGTGAGGATATTAGTGTGAATGACATCACTTAATTTTCTCAGTTTTGAAATGGTGAATTTGCATAACAAAGCAGCATTTTTTCTTTCCTTCCCCCCCCCTTTTTTTTTTTCCTTTAGGATTATTAGGACTGCTGGGGTGTGTGTGTACGTGCATGTTTGTAGCCTTCTTGCTGAGTAATGCTGGATTTATTCTTTGGTCTGTAAAGTTTGGCTTGGTGGTTTCTGCAGGTTTAAAAATATGTGTCCTCTTGGTTTCCTTCATCTGTAGAAGAAATGCTTTGCATCTTAGAGCTACTCCCTGCCTTTTACAGGCATGCAGGCAAGAGAAATAGAGCCTTTTCTGCATTACAAGTGGGTTTGGTTATTTTTCTTATACTGCAAAACAGCAGAGAGATAACACACACAAAACATTTCTGGTCATGAGACATGCAGGTTTAAGCTTGCAGAACCTGTGATTTCAAACGGCTCCGTGGTCAGGAGTGACAAAGCACACTCGTACAGACAGGAATTAATTCCACTCTTCCCTGGACACAAGTTTCTGTTTTTCTTGAACACTTCAGATATTGCTTTGTTAGTCAATAAATTCTGTCAGTGTTGGAAACTTGTAGCTGCCTAACTCAACTCAACCACGTGGAAATTTCTGTCGCGTAAGAAAATGTACGATTGTCATTTTGGGATGTATAGGGTCACTTGGTGGTGTGTTCGTTTCTCTGCTCTTAGCAATGCTCTTAAGGGAATCCATATAGAATATTGTGCCTCTGTCAAATGTCTCCTGCAAATGGGATGATTGTTTACTTTGTAAACAGTGTGAATCTGGAATTTATTGATAATCCATTTCAATACCGCTGCTGAACTTCAGTCTTATTGTGTTGCGTGCAGTGTTTTAGCAGGCAGGAAACAGTTACCCAGTAGATTTCTCAGTTGTGTTCCAAGATGTGAAGAGCTGTACCTTAGGAACAACTGAGTGTTCCTTGCTTGTGCAAAACACTTTGTTCTGGAGGGAGAGAAATCTGTATCCTCACTTGTGCCATAATGTGCAACATGGTTTTTGGAGAAGTTGGGCATGCTTTACAGAAGAGCAGATTATTTGCAACAATTTTTATATATATTTAATATATAAATTTAGTTCTTTTTGCTCTTGCATGAAGAACTTCCAAAGTTCTGCTAGCTGTAACTTCTTAGCAGTGGAGCTGTATTGGGTATCTTTGGCAGTAGTCTTGGATTCAGAAAATGTGGTTGAAGCAATAGGAGGAGCAGTCTGGTGGTTTATCTTCCCATATAGCTGTCCATATGAGCTTTCCCTTACCTTTTTTTTTTTCCTCTTGTTTTCATTAAGCATTTACTGACTGTGTTGGCTTGCATAATTACATTGAGTGCTCAAACTGCTTTTTTCCTGTGACTGTGTGATGCTGAGAAATAACATTTTAATTTTATCCAGACGTTCTTGCATAATGTTGCTTCGTGGTGATGCAATTTCACTGGCATACCATCAGAACAAAGGATACAGCATCAAACAGGGATGTGAAAACAAATTAAAGGATGCTGGATGTTGGAAGCATTGCTTTAAGGATTTTAATATGCTTAATATTCTTCATTAATTTTTTTTTAAAGCTTTGTCTGTGTTTGTGTAACAAGCCATGAGTTCTGTGAAGCTGTTCTGATTTTATATTGGTGTCATGTTTTTCCTTTGACTTGTCTCTAAAACTCTCCCGTGGCAAAGAACATCCTCCAGAAATGACGTATTTTAATTACAAGGCAAATGCAACCTGTGTATTTAGTTAGCTGGGCAGTAAAATTTAATTGCAAAGCTCTGAAAACTGCTCCTGAATTGCACGCATTCAGCACACCTGAGTCTGTAGAGACAGGGAAAGTTTCAGTTAGTTTACTGAAAATTTGCTGTCTAAAATGCAAATGCCACTGGAAAAAAACCCAAAAAACCAACAAACCAAACCCAAAACAGGCTGAAAATTGCACTGAGTGGAAGCTAATGTGCAATGCTAATTATTTCTGATACTGATCTATTCTATATTGTAATCTCCTCCATGTCTAAGCTTTAATTACAGGAGCAGTCCTTGCAAGTTTTATCTGAAATAAAATGGTATGTAATTCTTCTTGCAGTTTTCAGAAGGTACAGCTTAATTGAAACAATATGATGTGAAGGCAGCTGATAAGGAAGAATTCTTGTCCAATGTACTGCATGAGAAAACCTTTCAGGTTTATTTTCATGTACTGGGTTTTCCTGAAGCTGGTTGCAGTAATTTTTATCAAAGAAAATATGACTGATTGACTGTCCTGAGGTCTGAACTGAAGGGCACTCTGGACCCTGGATGGAGTTCTCACAGTGTCTGGGAGGACTTGCTGCCTGCAGGATTTTGTTTCTGCCGTGTCTGGCACCTTGACTCTCTTCAGATATTGGTATTTCTCGATGCTGTGTATTTTCTGCCTTCTCACATTTAGCACTAGCAGGGCATCATTACTGAATGCTGCAATTTCCAGCCAGTAATTGCATTTTTTTAGTGTTACTTTATTTGTTACTGTGTTACTTTAATATTAAAAATCTTACAGTGATGAGAAACCTGTGCTAAGAAATTGGACTGTAAACACTGGTGCTAATCAAAGTTTAATGCCATGCAGGTTAGTTGAAGACCAAAACCTAGGGTACTTTTTTGGAGCATTGTGCTTGAACTGTGTAACTAGTTTATTGCTTGTAATCCACTGCCTAACATTTGTGGTTAAAGTACTGAAGTAGAATTTCTCTATAAATATTAGTGCAGGGTATTCTTTATTTATACTAAATAAATCGAAGCAAATGACTTGAACTTTCTTCCAGTGCTTTGACTTAAATAACTGGAAATGTACAGATTAACACTCAGCCGTATTGAAGTCAGAACTTCAAAACAAATGATACTCAACTGATCAACAGCAGTAATTTATGAAAGCGCAAATGTACATTTAGTAACCCTAGAACAGCAATATTCTTGTAACTTAATGATGGAAAAACACATGTAACACTATCACAAAAACCTCATTCACTGGGCAGTTTTTCCATGAATTCTGTGATTTCCTTGATGAAGCTGAAATAGTTTTAATCCAAGAATAATTTGATTTAAAAAACAAAATAAAACCAACCAAATCAAAACCCCCAAAACAAAACAATCCATGCCATGAAAGAGTAGGGGGGCAAGCAAAAGCAAGTTTAATATAGCAAGACCTGTGGATAGAAAAGAACTGTTTGAAATCTATTATCCTCACTGTCAGCAAGTGTAGATAAAAGCTGACTTTGCTCCTGTAAGCAAATGTTAACGTTTTTATAGGAGGGGTATCTCTCAGTGACACACTCTGTGTGCATATTTACTGTTAGATGTTAAAGTGCTCTGTTAACAGTGAAATGTGGCATTCTAATGCCATGCAGTGTAAATAATCTGAAGATTTAAAGGTTGCAAGAACAATATATTGAAAACATAATTGTGTTTTAAGGCAAGGAAGCAATTGAACCTTAATTAAACGTAGCTTAAGTTGTAATTTATGGCTGGGTTTATTTTTTTTTAAGTAGGCAGCACTTCTGGTTGTATGTGGGGTATGAAAGAGTGAATGTTTTGTCTTTAATATTAGTAGAGGAACTTTTTCCACAATGTAATTATATGTTATGAATAAAAACTTCTTGAACAATTGTGGAGCTTTTTGAAGTGGATTTCATTCACTATGACTAGGAGCTTGGGAAGAACATGCTGAGATGCATATAGGGTGTGGAAGACTGTCACCAGACCTTGGCTGAGGTGGTGTTGGATCCTTGGTGTGCTAATCTCTACCTGCTATTACCAGGTGGGAGATCTCCAGCACAGAGCTTGCTAGTTCAGGCATCTCCTGAGCCCAAAGTGGGCTCTGATGTGGGTAAACCAGCTTTTTCTGGGCAGCGCTGCTGTGTGTAATGTTAGAACATAACTTCAGTGAAGCAGTTAAGATCTTTGATGAATCGCTTCCACTGACACACTGTTAGGTGCCTTACTTCAGACTGTGCTTTTAAACACTTCTTTCTTTTCCTTGGCTTTCACTTGACTAGTCTTTTCACAGCGTTGGTGCTGATTGCTGTACGTTCTTAGTCCTAATTTTTTACTTTCTTTAGCTTTCAGCCCACATGAAGCAGTCTGTACAAACTCTTGAGGTTTACATAAAATCAGGAACTATGTATTTGCTGAATGAAATTGCTCACTTAAGGTATTTTTGTCAGTATGTCATAAAAAATGTTTGCTCTAACTGCAGGTTGATGCATTTTAAGAACATAAGCACAGAAATAATCATTTGTAAGCATAACCTGTACATAAGGGGAAGCAGTGTCTAGATCTTTTTTCCTGTCTGTAGTCTACAGTGGCTTGTCCATTTGTTTCCTACACTGAAATGTTTACTAGTACCTGTATTAGTGTATCTGCCCACTCTGGTACATAACATTTAGAACTAGCTTTAAACATCTTTGCTTTAGAAGTCATGGTTGAAAATGAGAGGGCAATTTGAGGATAGTTATTTTTGTTAACAGTTGTGATTTGAAGCATCTTTATAAAATGGTAATTCTCCTGCAGGGTTCTAATTGTGCTGTTTCTCTTAACATGGAAGCATACTGTAATTATTTTTAAAATACACTGTTTAAAGTGAGAAATTGCATTCCTGGCAGGCAGGAAAATCAAGAAGCTATGCTATCTACGCTGCTGGCTTTGACTATTAATCAGATGTATTTTATCTCCCAGCTTTTATGTTTATTCATGTCTCTGGTTTGTTTGTTTTCTTTATAACATTATGCAGGAATCTCTTCTATAAAAGGAACATGAAATTAAGAGGTAAGATAGTAAAAAGTAGTGTTAAATGTTTATTAAATTGTTAGATACCACATGTTATGCATCTTGAGCTGTATTGTTATACCACTTGGCTGCATTGTTGCACAGATGAATTACTTGGGGTGTGTTTTAAGACAGCCTGTGCTAACAAGGCTCACTCCCACAGTAAAGAGTGACTGGAACACACAAAAAGCTCTGTGAGTTGAGATAAGGAGAGTTTAATGAAATCAGTCCGTCCAAAACCAGGACAAGAGTGTCATTAAAACTGTTTTCCATGTTAATAATGCTAAAGGTTTCATGTATTTGTCAGGTCATGTGCTAAGTGTAATAATAAATAAAAGCAATAACAATAATAACAACAATAATAATGTTAGCAATAGTAATAACAATAGTAATGAAAAAGTGTAGTGGATTGGGTGTTTCATTACTTATTAAAACTCACCAAGTTGAAGTACAAAAGCTGGACCAGATAAATTAATCTGTTTCATGGTGATTTGTGGTTTTTTTTGTTGTGCTTTTGTTTGTTTGTTGTTGTTGTTTTTTTTTCCCCAACTGTCTCATCTTAATTTTTCTTCCCCTCTCCTTTTTCCCTCCTTTTCCTTTTATTTTTTGTTTATTTTATTTTATTCTTCTTCCCTCACCCTTTTTTTCCCCCCCAGTAATTAACATGGGGAGTATGTGAAAATATTGCACGTTGGAAGTGATTTAAAAGGCTTTGACCAGAACCATCTGTTCCCACCTCCTATCTTCAAGTTGCTCTTGAAAAATAGGCCAGGGCTTATCTCAAGGGGGATAGTGGATACAGCTATCTGCAACAATAATAAAATGTAAAAATACAAACCATACAGATTCTGGGAGCTGGGGGATCTGTAGCAGCCTGCTTTTGCTTCTGGATAGTATTGCGGGTCTGACTGCCTTAGTGGAGAGGAGAGCATCAGATGCATATGGGAGGGAAGTCACAGCTCTGTGTGTTGAACAGTGTGACATGAGTATGATGACATTTGCAGAGGAACATCATCATGTGCCACATGCACACATTCCCACTTTGACAGTGAGGCTTATACTCCACAAACTTCCTCCTCGGACCAGGTTAGGAAGATGCTCTGTTAAGTCACATTTTGGTCTGAAAGTAGGTATCTGAGCACAGTCTTCATTTAAACAATAAATAAATGCCCTGCAAAGCTTAGTGTAGGGATGATGCTGTTTGAGTGACAGTTTGATGCACAAACATCCTGCTGCACCTTCTCCTTGATATGGCTGATCACAAAAGTCTCTTGCCAGCAAGGTGATTTTAAAGGTGAATGGAGACTCCTTGGGGCTAGTGCCTTGTGTCAGTCATTTTGAATCCAAAGCTTTATTTTAAATGCTATATATATATGTATTGAGGTACCTCCATGGACCCTTTTACCCCCAAATGAGGAATGCCTTCCTGTATAATAGTCTTTAAAACCAGAATCTCCTCTCTACTAATCTCTAACTTTTTTTCAAGTCCTTACTCTAGAGACCCACACTTTTTTGGCTTGTAGGTAAGGTGGTGCTATTCTTTGAGCTAGCTCATTTAGAACAAAACTCTGTAAGAAGAATATCCATCTCTGTCTAAGAAATGGCTTTGTTTCATAGTGAAAAGCAGCAGTTGGGCTGCCCTGGGGCTGTTCAAGGCAAGATTGGACATGGCACTTGGTGCCATGGTCTAGCCTTGAGCTCTGTGGTAAGGGGTTGGACTTGATGATCTGTGAGGTCTCTTCCAATCCTAATGATACTGTGATAACAAAGCAGGATGCTATTTTGGTTGTCCCTTTGGACTGTGCTGCTAATGTAGGTGTGAAGTTCCATGTAGCAAGGACTGCAGCTTCTCTGTGCCACTGCCTTTGTAAGGTCTCAACAGTTGGGCTTGATGATGTTAGAGGCCTTTTCCAACCAAAACAGCTCTGTGATTCTATGACCTGTCACTGGGGCATCCTACAAGTATTATGTATAGACCTTTCATCCTGTATGTGAAGAAAGCAAAAACTTCAGCTTATGTTTTCCTGCTTCAAAGCGTGAGCTGCAGTGTGGCGGTTCAAGCATGGGCTGTTTCTCCAGAACATACACGTTACAGCTGGGTAGGCATAGTATGTGTCACGTGGAGAACTTTATCAAGTGTGCTTACATGACTAGGTTATGTTTATCAGTCTGCTCTGGAAAAACAAATCTCTTGGTGTTTTTCAGGTGTTGTGTTCTGTGTCAATAATTCAGATTTTCCAATGGCTGTCTTGGGCACTACTATTAGCAGGCTTCAGTCGTGACGTGGCTGCACCCCAAGCTCGTGGGGATTGCTTGATGGGTCTTTGCATTTCTGTTTTGAAAAAAAAAAAGGAGGGGGGAAGGAAAAAAAAAGCTTCTGTGTTTTGTTTTTAATTTTCCCCCCTGCCAAGACAGTGATGCACATTTCTGAGTTACAGGTGTGTACAGCACTTGGTGGATCTCATCAGATCAGAGCTACACTTGGCATGTCTCTAGTAAAAGGCAGAGCCTGGTCTTTGGGCAGAAGGAGAGAAGGGTGGTTTCTTCTCTTTCTCCCCTCACTGCAGGAAGAGAACTGGTATATGTCTTGAACAGAAACCAAAACATTAGTTGTGTTGTTAGGCAATGACATTGTTTTGTTTCATGTGTCAATAGCAATTGCTAACCCAAGCAGTCAAGATGACAGTGACTGTTCTCAAAAGCATCGATATCAAAACCCGCTTCAGCTGTGGACATCTCCAGTGCTGAGGAGGCACAGACTGATCTAATGCCTCATTGCACTAAGGGCTGTTATTTCCAGAGTGATGTGCTCACTAATGTGCTGTTTCAGAACAGTCACTGGTTCCTATTTCAATTACTGGCTGTTTGTGAATCGTACGTTATCAAAATCACAAGTTCCTGCTGGTATGCTTTTGTTGGTTATTACATTCACAGAGCATCAGTCTCTCAGGTTTCAGAGGCTGACATGCTGCATTCTGAGGCAGACATGAAGCACAGTGCAGACAATGTATGGTGGTTTCAGTTATATTATAAAAAAAAAGAATCATAAAATCAAACAGGTTGGAAGAGACCTCCAAGATCATCCACTCCAACCTAGCACCCAGCCCTAGCCACTCAACCAGACCATGGCACTAAGTGCCTCATCCAGACCTTTCTTGAACGCCTCCAGGGACGGTGCCTCCACCACCTCCCTGGGCAGCCCATTCCAATGCCAGTCACTCTCTCTGTGAAGAACTTCCTCCTAACCTCCAGCCTATACTTCCTCCTGCACAACTTCAGACTGTATCCCTTGTTCTATTGCTGGTTGTTCTAGTGACCTGTGTTAGCATGTGGGAAGTCTCTAAGTCACTTTATCACAGATTCAATGTCCCATAAGTGAGAAAACAGAATGTTTTAAGACAAAATTCTTGTTTTGATATACTGCTAGTATTAAAATTAAAATAAGCTTGTGCTTTTTAATATCTAGTTAGAGAAACTGTCTCTTTCTGAAGGGGAATATTGTACCAGGTTTCTCAGTAATTACACACTGGTGTAATGTAGCTGAGGCTGTGGTGGTGTTCTTGAAAGATTAAATTAAAAAGTACCTCCTGAATTATGTGAGCAAAGCCTTTGATACCCATAAAAACATAAATGGAAAGTTTTTTACTATGGAAACGAAGCAATTTTAATACATGTCAAAGTATTCTTAAATATTAGGTGTAAGAATTAGGTGTAAAAATATGGCGGTTTGGACCTTTTGTGACCTTGTTGACTTCCTGCCCTTAACCAGCAGTAGATAGATTGGATGTCCTAGGTTATTTCATCAGTATGCCTTAAAAGCAGATAGTGACTACTAAACATTTTCTTCGTCTTCTGTACAATAAAACAGGAAACAATTTGGTTGGCGACACAGAGGTGGAATGCAGTCCGCAAATGAAATAAGATAAAACTCCCTGTGGAGAAGTAGTCTGTGTGTTACACCCTGAAGGGATGAATGCTGATACTGTGCACGAAAGGCCTCTTTAGAGAGTCCTGGAATTTCTAAATATTTATTATGGCAGTATGCAATGGCTGAGTTACATAATGTGTTGCTGTTTCCTGCCTTCTATATCCTGAAAATACTTGATAATTCAACTTCAAGCTTAAATACTTGGAGTTTCATTAGAGGTCTGCAGATAGGAGCCTTGGAGCAGTCAACACTCTTGAAAAAAATATTTAGGAACAAAAAGGAGATTAGTAGTGAACGTACTCTAGTGGCTAAAACACCAGGCTAAAAGTGTAGCAGCCCTGGGTTTTAACCCTTCCCTTGCCATTGACTGCTGAGATGTGAGAAAGTCTTTGCAATTTATGATGTAAAGTCCTCCCTTGTTATGATTTATTCTGCAGATTTATGCTGTATACAAATAGACTGAAGATGATTTTCATTGGTTCTAGTCCTTGCTGAGTGTGAGCAATTGCCACTCATCTGTAAAAGCTTGCTTAGACTTTGAAGAAGAAACCTTCTGCTCTTTTCCTTTTTTCTCTTATATTGTCTTGGAGATTCTTTGAGTGTTCCTTTTCTTGCAGCGGTAGTAATGTTGTGATGGACTCGTGGCTGTGGTTCTCTGGCTGAAAGCTGGAGTGCTTGCTGCAAAACCAGCTGAAGGAGAGGAGCATTTGTATGACTGGGCATCATTACTCTTGGGAGGTGTTTTTGTGGTGGCCAGAAATGAGCAGTATGACTTATTACACATACCTATCTTAATACCAATCACATCTTCCACTGGAGCTGAGAAGATTTGAACAGTAGAATCATAGAATCAACCAGGTTGGAAGAGACCTCCAAGATCATCCAGTCCAACCTAGCACCCAGCCCTAGCCAGTCATCTAGACCATGGCACCTCCAGGGATGGTGACTCCACCACCTCCCTGGGCAGCCCATTCCAATGCCAATCACTCTCTCTGTGAAGAACTTCCTCCTAACATCCAGCCTAGACCTACCCCAGCACAACTTGAGACTGTGTCCCCTTGTTCTGTTGCTGGTTGCCTGGGAGAAGAGGCCACCCCCCACCTGGCTACAACCTCCCTTCAGGTAGTTGTAGACAGCAATGAGGCCACCCCTGAGCCTCCTCTTCTCCAGGCTGCACACCCCCAGCTCCCTCAGCCTCTCCTCATAGGGTTTGTGCTCCAGGCCCCTCACCAGCTTTGTCGCCTTTCTCTGGACACCTTTCAGCACCTCAACATCTCTCTTGAATTGAGGGGCCCAGAACTGCACACAGTACTCAAGGTGTGGTCTGACCAGTGCTGAGTATAGGGGCAGAATAACCTCCCTTCTCCTACTGGCCACACTGTTCCTGATGCAGGCCAGGATGCCATTGGCTCCCTTGGCCACCTGGGCACAGTATCCAAACACTAGTCTGATGTGCAAGAAACAATCCTGTATTGCCGTTGCTGAGGTGGCTTGGAAAAATCAGTCCTGGATATCTGATACAAAGCCCAATCCTTTCTTAAATGTGAAGTGACAGAGATCCTCATGTCAATTTGTCATGTGAAATTTGTACTGATATTTACTTTTCATGGTCCCCTTTGACAGCATGCTGGAGCAGTAGCTCCCATGGTTTCTGTAACACCAGGACAATGTTCACCCTTTGCCTTTTTCATGGGGAACTTTGTGTATTTCTGCTCAGGTTTTAATTAAAAGCATTTAAATGAGATCTGCTGCTGTATACTGCTAGCTATGAGCTTGTGGATCACCTGAGACCTATATACCAGGGTGTGGAAAGCAATGTGCTAAGGAATTGATTTAATGTAGCTAGGCAGCCATATTTAATAAGCACCACCAACTGCTTTGTCTCTCAATTTCCTTTCTTGAAGATGTAATTAAGAGGGTTTTCCACCTCACTGCTGATTACACTTTTAGTCTTGACATGTGGATGTTACATGGCTATCCTAACCTGCAAAGCTAGAACTTACAATCTTCACTAGAAAATGTGAAAGCTTCGTTTAAAAAAAATCAGAGATGTTTTCCTTTGCCTTTAATAATGGCCTGTTATTCTCTGAGATGGAAATTAGAGTACCAGTTAATTGTGATGATGTTAATTAAGGCTGCAGTTCCTTTCTCAAGTCTTCTGTGTCGGCAGAAGCCATCAGCTCAAAAATCAAAATGAAACTCTGAGCTCATAGTGACCAGCTGATGTAAGGAAAGTGTTTCATGGGGGGCAGATAAGTGCTTACACCTCCATTTCATTAGGAACATGCATTTTTAGCTTTTCTGTTATTACTTGGTTTATGTCAGGTTACATTTTTTTTCTCTCTACAAGCAGTGAGCTTGTAATGCCACTAATGATCTGCTGCACAGCTTACTGAAACACTTGGCACTTGGAGTAAAACCACAACAGATGCATGGGGAAAGTAAAAATCAACTAGCCAACCAAACCTTCCACCCCACCAAAGCACATGCACCCCTCCCTCTCCTGCCACTTTGTATATGTGGGAAGTGGGAGTAGAGAGAACCTCTGTGTATGTAAAGGGAGATGTGGGAAATTTAAAACAATTTTATGCTGTGATTTGAAAACAAAACATCACCTTGAAATGTGCTAGTGAGTTCATTCATGGAAAAATATGGCCAAGAGCAGCAGAGGAATGTCTGGCAGGTATTTTGGATCATGGCAGACAAGCAAGAACATTTAAGCTGCTTACTAGGACAAAATGATTCTGAGCCATCAGCCAAATTCTGTTGTTTAGACAAGTATGATTTTACTATTAACACACCAGATGGAATGCTGCATCAAAACTGCCTTTATTGTGCAAAGTGAGAGTTGGAGATGTTCAAAGATACTGCAAAGAGGTTTCCATTGTAACGTCTGCAGGAGTCCATTGCCATATGACAAAGTGTGGATTTTGATGCTGCTTGGAAGGAGCTGTCACTGAGTCACAAGCACAGTTAATGCTCATCTGATTAGGCTAATGCAGTGTTTTACTCATACTATCTGTTCACTGTATGAATGGGTGAGCCCTTCATTCCCCTGTCTGCTTTTGCTTTTCCCTTAAACAGTAACTTCCTTTTGTTTTCAGAGGATGGAGGTGTGGGAACAGGGCATGACAAGTTAAAAAAAAACAAATTATGTTTTGGTAGTTGGGTTTTTTTTCTAGCCCTAACCCCTTACTGAAATTCACACCTGACTGAGATAAAATGGGTGTGTAGGAGCACAGATTTAGCTGGTGGTAAAATGGGGAAGGTGTATTTCACACTGTGCTGTCCATAGGCTGATGCCTCAAGGATGGATAGATGGTGGCAGTGCCATATTTGAGAACAGCTGCAGCCAGGAGCAAACTCCCACCTCTCCTGAGGTGGTATGAACAGCACAGCAGTGAGGAGGCAGCAGCATGTTTGCAGGAGGTAATTGTAATATATATTAGCCTTTAACAATTGTAATAGTGTGGACAAACTCTGGCAAGTGAACATCATAAATCTCATTTTAAAGAGGCTAACTTGGAAAATGACAAGGGGGCAACCTTGGATAGCAGGGAGTTAATGGCTATAACTGACTAAAACTTTGAAGATCATGAGTAACGTTTTTCTAGTAAGCTTTGGAAAAAATTCACCCATGAGCTTAAATGTTTACGGCAAGGCATAAACCCCAGAGGATCCAGCAGTGTGCAACTCTTGAAATAGAATGGTGTTCTGAAACCAGGTGAGAGGAGTCTTATCTGTATCTGGTTTATGTATTCCTTCATGGTTTTGGATCTTGTCATCATTGTGTGATGGTTTGGGAGCTACCCTCCCCCCACTCTCATGAAAATCACTCAGACTAGACTCTGCCAGGTGGAAGTTAAGGAATGAAGCTTTATATTCACAGCTTAGCACAATATACAAGCAGCTATTTACAATATATTACAAATATATGCAGCTGTATACAGAAACAGACGTGGTAAAAGAAAAACAGTACCCCTTCCAGAAATCCGAGTCCCCAGGAGGGGTTCCCAACCACCCTCCCACCTACTTATCACCCCTCTACCTTATCCCAGAGTGTGCCTTATGTGCAAGGTCAGTCTGGAGGATAGGCTAGGGGGGATAGAAGTAGGATTAGTTGGGTTGTGCAGCAAAAGCCCAGGGAGAAAAGCACAGACACTAACTCCAACAAATAGAGACTCTCACACTGCCTTACCTATGTTTGTGTCCTTGGCTTTATACATCTCAGCAAGCCTATGTGTGAAGTAGACATCACCATTGTTTTTCTTTTCACAACCTATAATTTCTCTCATTAAAATATTCCAACTAGCCTCAAACTAGCACTAGCATTGCTCATTTGGAGATGTACAGGTGCATTGTTCTACTAGAGATGGTGCCAAAATTCTTTGTGTTTTAAGGAGGAGTTCTGTCCCCACGTACAGGAGTGGGAGGTGACTAGCTCCTGATGGAGTAAGGAAAGGCTCATCCAGACCTCTCCCACTGAGCCTGTAGCAGCCAGTTGTCTCTCCAGCCATCTGACATAACACAGTGAATAACCTCACTTGGGGTGTTTTTTTTGATGCTCCTCAGCAATCTGCAGCTCCACAGTACTAGTGTCTGTGCCTGAAGCTAGATCTGGCTCTGCCCCACTGGGCTACCACAGAGACCAAATGTATCTGGAGATGGTTGGATGGAGGCCTCCCAGGGAACAATGTTCATCTCTGCTCTGACAGCCTCATATAAACATTGTCCAGCATAACTGGAACTGCTAGTTAATACTGCAAGATCAGGGAGCCTCTGATAATAAAAGCACCTAAAGGGAACCAGTAAAATCTTGGGAAGGCTCACGTAAAATATTAAAAAGGCTGTTTGGTTTTTCACCTAGCTGAGATAGTCACTCACCACCTTCTCTCCTTGGCTTTTAGAAGGTCTTTGTCAGCTGGACCAAGATTCAGCTAGGTGATAAGAGGAATAAAGTGAAAATTTTATTCTCTTCAGCAACTTCTTTTTTCCTCCAGATATTTCAATCTGTTTTCATTTGCAAAATCCTGATGGAGTGATCTTGAAAGAATTACGCCTGTTGTTCTTGGCCTTTCATGATCTTACTCCATGCAGTGTGAAGGACCTGCTGCTTGCCCCCAAAATTGTGAAATCGAATGAAGATTGATCTTGGATGTGCTCCAGTGACATTCTTTAAATCATGCATTTTATGAGTTCTCCTCTTTCCCCTCTGGTTTCCCTCCCCTCTCTCTTGCCATGCTCCCTTGCAATGACCTTTCTAGGGCCAGGGATTTTACTTGCTCACTTTGTATTTTTTTTTACACATGGTAAATGTATGGCTCCAGATAGACATAGAGAGACTCACATGTTTCAAACCAGCACTCCCAAAGTAGCTTTGCACTGTATTACTGACTAACCTGCCTTCTCATTCAGCTAGAGTATCAGAATGTTGTTCCTATTGGATCCTGTTGGATCTTTCTAATTAAGGGGCATGAGCTTGCCCCTTAATAAACACATCACAATTTATTTAAAAGCAAGTATATTTTAAATGCAATTTAATTATCTTACCATAGAAGTCTCCTCTCCTTTGAAGTGTGAATTCCAGACAAACAGGGACAGATTGCCAGCTTCCTTAGTAAGGCATCTCATCTAGTATGGAGAGAATAGTGATCTGTTGTGTCACTGGCCAAATGGAATGTTTACATTTCAGTAATTTGTTCCATTTTAAAATAAAATAAAAAAAAATAGTAATTTTGTTCTGTGAAATTATGTCAGGCAGTCAAAGGCAACACTAGATCTTCTTGTCCATCCTCTTTCTGACTGTTGTGGTAGGCCTGATAAGCCCCAAAATAGGCTTAGCCATGTGCTGCCTTGCCTAGGCATGGTTTTCTGCTCCACCAGAGAGGCAAGTGTGGGAAACGGACGCAAAACCTGGAGCCACTGAGTCTGGCTGCCCAGGGTCCTGTGGTGTAAGGTGCACACACTTGGCTTGTGCCTGCCTAATGCAAGGCCTGTGCTTTGCCCAAATGAGGGGAAAGTGAGCCTATGGCTTTGCCTAATGTGGTCTGGTTTGGCTAACTGCCATCCTGATTGGCTGTTCTGTGTCCAAAGGGCAATTAATCTTGGCCCACACTGATAAAAGGAGATAGGCAGGTGAACAACCTGCTTTTACTTCCCTGCTCTTTGCCTGCTCTCTGCTGTGCCCAGCCCTGCTGCTCTTGCACACTGCCTTATTGCTTGCCTGCTAAACTCCACTGCTGTGAGTTACCAGCAGCAGACCCTGGATGTCTGCATGCGATCGGCCTGTGTGGCCAGCGTGACATCATGCTGAGACTGCACCACATCTGCCTCTGCACCTGATGGTCCTGCTTAGAATCCCTGGACACATATACAGATCATCCAGAAGAAGCCAGCAGACAAGGTCAGAGCTTGTCTGTGTCCTTTCCCCAGAAGCCAGGATGATTCAAGCCTCAACGCCCAACAAGACAGAGTCCCCTGAGAGCATTTGGGCACTGTCTGGGCTGTGGCCAGCCCCTGTGAGTGGGTAACAATGATCTGTGAGTAAATTTGCAATTCTCTGCTGCCTTCTGCCATAGAGCAGAAAGAGCTTGAGCCCAGCTGCTGGGCAAGCAGCGTATAGACTGCAAGTGGCGTTTGACCATGGGAATCTTCTCTTCCAGTTCAATTAATGTTTATATATTTTGCTGGTTATTTCCAGATATTATCCACAGAATGTTTCCATGACAGTGGAAGAACTGAAATATTGGTAAAATGAGTGGTTGGGGGTGGTGAGAGTTCTGAATAGCAAAATTAATAAGCAGTATTGATTTTGGAAAAGATCATCTCGCATCAATTAATTTCCCCAATCCACAACATTGCCCTTCTGCTCTTCCCTGATTGTATGCCAAATATCAAACCAGACCACAAAAACATCCTGGAGCAATGGAAAGCAAGGCACTAACACACCAACATTTCTCTTCAGATCCCATTTGTAAGTGGCAGATCATTTTTTAAGTTGTGGGGTATGCTTTACCCTTTGCTGCTATTTGCTGCGTGTCAGTGGTGTCTGAATGGGTTGGCGATGTGTGTTCGTAGCCATCTTTGTAATGCCTGGGAGGCCAAAGTGCTGTTTTTGAATGTGAACACAAAGGTGGTTGTTTATCAGTTGAGTTTTTAACCTCTCAGAACTGCCTCTACTCTCCAAAAGCTTTTCTCTCTCTCTCTTTCTCCCTCTTTTTTTTCCTATTTCCCTTTTACTCAGAGCACATTTGACACACAAACAAAAGTGACTTTTGTCTTGTGATGGAAACAGGCCAAGCTGTTTGACACGCTGACAGGTGGGATATTATTTAGTGCTGCTGAAATTCGGGCTGTATGGGGTGCTTTGTTCCTCCTGGATTGTGTTTTGACTTGCATGTTTCTGACTGCCATTGTAGCATTAACCTTCTTTATTGGACTTGGAACATGCCTGCGAGAGTTACCCTTACAAACAGCATCCAGGGGTTTTCCTACGTCGTTAACATTGTTCTGAAACAAATTGTATAACAAGAGTTAAAAAGTTTTCCTTCTCTGTGTTTTTTTTTTCCATGGTAAGTTACATCTCATTATGTTTTGATGAGCTTGGTTTTTTTTCCTCTTTCACCCTTGGTTTGGTATATACACTCGTAAATAAAATATTTACGACAATGCTTCTAAAGCTGCAGTTTGACAGTGGGGAAGGGAGTTCAGATTGTATAACTTCAATGTCTGTTTGCTAAGTATTTGAAGGTTTCTGCTCTCTTTTTGCTGGGGTCAGGTGGTTGATTTTGGAACTGGCAGAGTACACATTTGTTACTTCTGTGGGATTTTTTTTTTTTGCTAGGTTCCTGTATATCTTCAAATATATGGACCTTAACAGGTTGTATGTGATCTCCCCCTTTGAGATAAACTTAAAACATCTTGTCAAAGACATGACATTCAGAAGCTGACTATAAAGATCTCAGAACTGTGGAGCTATGGGACTTGTTCAGTGTAATGTCTACAGTCTGTTCTCTCCAGCTTTTAGATGTAATGATGCTAATGATGTTATAATGCCTGGAAAGTGCTTCACCTAAATTTGAGATCTAGTTTGATGTGTAAAACAAGGATTTGTTTCAGTTTTCCTCTGCTGAACTCTCGTGTGCTTTTAACACTCTGCTGTGAGCATTTACTGTAGCTGAAAGCCACAAGGCAGGAGATAACTCTAAATACTTTTTAGACCATCTGGTGGTCCTCTCTATTACCTACCCTTTAATGTACTTTCTTTTGTAAGTCTTCCTTATAAAAGACCTCCTTGAACTTCAGGTGCATTTCTTAATTGCTGCATACCACCTTTGTATGATTTGAGTGTGCTCAAATTAGCTGGAAATAAGCTATCAGCACACAGAAACCCATGAAAGGCTCTGATGCAACACGAGCTTATACATGGCTTATTTGTTTGGATTTACTTTATTTGGAGCTGCTGTTTTGTCTTCACTTCTTTCTTTACTAGGTGAGTTTCCAAAAGGTAATGTGACTGGAAATCTCAACCAGGAATCTCTTCCAACCTCTAAAATCATAGAATCAACCAGGTAGGAAGAGACCTCCAAGATCATCCAGTCCAACCTAGCACCCAGCCCTATCCAGTCAACCAGACCATGGCACTAAGTGCCTCATCCAGTCTTTTCTTGAAGACCTTCAGGGATGGTGCCTCCACCACCTCCCTGGGCAGCCCATTCCAATGGCAAATCACTCTTTTAAGTTCTGTGATTCTGTGATATTGAGAGCTGCAGGTTCTGCTGTCTGCAAATGTTCCATTAAAAAAAAAAAAAGGCTTTGTATTCTGCTCTCTATCTCTTGAATTTGCATTTTCTAACCATATCAAGTGGTGCTAGAGTAGAAGTATAATTCAATAATGTCTCTGTGGGTGTGGAAAAGGGAGGATGCTTTTGCAAATACGCCTATGTGGAGTTCCTACAAAGTGTTCTCGCTGTGCTATGATAACATTGCTCAGGTTATAAGAATAAAAGCACCAGTTTTGAGCTGAGCAGAGCAAATTTGAGAGCAGGGAGATAGGAGATGTATATTTTTATATGGATCCTGGCCAACTTCAGCTGCATACAGGCAGTGATCTGGGGTGTGACTTCGATATCGCTTTCGTTACACATTCAGAGCACTTTGGAATCTCTTTCATTTTTAAATTATTATTTTTTTTAACATCCTTGGAGTCTTTCCAATCATAACAAGCCCAAGCCATTCCTACTCTGCAGCACGCCTCGCCAGTAACTGATGCGTGGATCAGAACCAAAAGGTTGATACAAGGCTGATTTTAATTTTACTTTTGTTTTCATCCCCTCACAGAGCATTCCATCTGGGATTTCCCTTGCAAAGGGAGGGGAAATGTTTCTCATGCTTTGGGTGCAACACTGACAATCCATGTTGGAGTTTGCTGGAAAAGCATCTCCCTGCAGCGAGACGAAGTTGAACTGCACAGGAATTAGGGGTCACTGTGAAGTGACAGCCTGATACTGTTGTATCCAGCAAATGTTTTCTTTTCAGCACTAAACCTGATAATTTCAGGGCTGTGACTCATTTATTTGCATGTATTTTTCCAGCAGGAAATTCTTTTATCTTAAATGAGATAGTCACTCATCCTTATTTTGAGATTACTGGCATTAACTGTAAACTGCAGGGTTTTAATTACTGAAGGAGATTACAGATAGTGGAGTGTAAGCAGGGAAATCCTTTTCACTCATGTCACGCTGCTGCTTTCTCGGCAACAGTAATTGTTTGGGGAGGTTTACATCAACAACTCTGCAGATAATAAAAAGAAAATGCAAAAGAGCCTTTGCATTGGGACAGCACCTGAGAAGAATTTGGGAAGAGCAGACTCTTGCTCCTTCCTTGGCAGCTTTAATGCAGTCAGCGTCTGCGTTTTCACAGAATCAACCAGTTAGGAAAAGACCTTCAAGATTGGGTGTCAGGAGGAAATTCTTCACAGAGAGAGTGATTGCCCATTGGAATGGGCTGCCCAGGGAGGTGGTGGAGGCACCATCCCTGGAGGTGTTCAAGAAAAGCCTGGATGAGGCACTTAGTGCCATGGTCTAGCTGAGTGGCTAGGGCTGGGTGCTAGGTTGGACTGGATGATGTTGGAGGTCTCTTCCAACCTGGTTGATTCTATGATTCTATTATCAAAGGGCTCTGACTGCCACATCAGGACAATAATGATCTCCACATCTCTCACCTCTCTCTGTGTCCTGTGTTGCCCACCAGTGATCTGAGGAGGGTGTTAGATGGTGGTGATGCTGAAATTCCTGCAGAACAGTGGCAATCAGCTTCTGGGAAAGTGGAGGCTGAATCTGCATTATTATTAAGAGAGTACAGAAAGAAAGTGCTTGCTTCATGACTCAAGGACAACAGAAATTGTGTGTGGCCATGAAAAAATAGATGTGGTGGTGTGCACGTTGCTCTGGTTTTATCTCCAGATCATCAAATGATCCCTCATAATCATATCAAGGGATGCTGACATGATGTGATGGTAAGGTCCTACTAAGAGATATTGCTTCTGCTTTTCCGTTAGTCCTAAGGAAGGGTTTGAATGTTTCAGGACCTCTTTAAGGTTTGAATGTTTCAGGACAGTGGTTCAAACAGCCTGAGTTAGGAATAGCAAGAGTGGAATAGCAGTTGTCTTCCAGGTGAGGAGAGGTATACAGAAGCTAATTTGCTTCTGATAAATCTGGATTGTCACCAGATCTTCCTCCTTCAATACAGTCATTCTGATTTCAGCAGCCATGCTGGTTGGGGTATATTGTCACCTGGCAATTAGTTTTGATGCTTGAGGTTGGGCTTGATTTGATAAGGTTTTTGGAAACTATTTTTATGATTTGATTAAATACTTCAACTTGTGAATTCTGTGCAAGTGGCAGTATCGGGAAGTTTTAAAGCTCAGCGAAAACAGACTTCCATAGGGTCAGCAAATCTACAGTTCTGATCTGGAACCCACCTGGTCATATCTTGTTGCTGCTACTTAAAATTCTGCAGGCAGTGTAGCCTTTCTAAAGTGGCTGTGGTTTAAGATTTTAAGAACATTGGCAACCCTCCTGGCTTTTCTGTCTTCAGTGTTGCTAAAATCCTCAACTATGTATTAGGGTGAAGTTGAGAGAAGCAAACACACACAGGCTCCCCCACAGCCTTGAGCAGAATGCAAATATGGAAACACTGCTGTCATAAATGATTGGTGTCTGCCAAAGGACAGCTGAAAACAAAAGCTTCCAGTGGAGCACATGGAGCAGCTTGAGACAGGGCAAGCGTGGGCTTTGGTATGAACAAGAGCACGCTGATGGTACAGTGAGAGAAGGTGTGGTTTCCAAGCAGCTAAGACTCAGTTTTGGGAGGAAGTTTGGGACCAGGTTTGTAAAAATAACTCTATTTCCATGGAAGTTAGGCATGTGAATAGCCTGGAGAATCTGGGAGCTAGATGTAAATAATGAAGTAGGTAATTATGATAGGCTGTAACAGCATTATTAACCTTCAGCCTGTTTTCTGATGAGTAATGAAAAAAAAAATTAAGTGTGGTTTGGGGTTTTTTTTTCCCTCTCTCCTTCTTGGCATCACTTTATTGCTGTGGACAATGGCTTGAAACAATTGCCTTTGTAGCCTTTTCAGCTGAGATTGGATTTGGGAAATAATATTTATTAGACATCTGACAGACACAGTCTCAAGTTGTGCCAGGGTAGGTATAGGCTGGATATTAGGAAGAAGTTCTTCACAGAGAGAGTGATTTCCCATTGGAATGGGCTGCCCAGGGAGGTGGTGGAGGCACAGTCCCTGGGGGTCTTCAAGAAAAGACTGGATGAGGCACTTAGTGCCATGGTCTAGTTGATTGGTTAGGGCTGGGTGCTAGGTTGGACTGGATGATCTTGGAGGTCTCTTCCAACCTGGTTGATTCTATGATTCTATGATTCTATGTTGTCAGAGGACCAAAAGCTTTGATGTTCATTAGACTGCAAAGTCAGTTGCTGTTCTTTTGTCACCGACCCTGGCATCACTGCTGGTAGTGTTGCATTTTGTAGGTAGGCATTTCACCTTTCCTTTGGAGCTAACTTTGCATCTTTAGCTCTAGAAGAGACACAAAACAAGATTTATCAGTCTTACACAGATACTGCGTCCTTGGAGATACTCAAAACACACCTGGACAAGCTGTGGTTGATGTGATAGAAGTAGGTCCTGCTTTCACAGTCTTACAATTCCTTTCCAACCTGTAAAATACTGATGCAGTGGAGATTTTATACATCACCATGCACATGCCCTTAGTTCTACATGAAGGAGTAAGAGTGTAACAAAAGAGTTTAATCATTAATTGTTGGGCTTAAGAAACAGCAAGAGCGTGGACTGTGAGTTTACTCTATCTGGAGTGAATCGAACATACCTGCAGTGAGATCTCAGTGTTGCTGATATCCTCATTTTTCCTCATTTGGCCCAAAGGGTCACATTTATAAGAAACTCATTGCATAAAAATGAAATTAAAAAATAGATCAAAATCAGAAATAAAGTGTGAAGTTAGGAAATTATGTACAAAAATGATACCTGGAGAGAGGATGCAGTTCACCAGGTGACAGAATAATTGTGTTCACTTTATGTTGTGTTTGGTATGTGGACTGAATGATCTTTCTTTTGCTCCTTTTCCATTGTGTGCCCCTTTTTACTGAAGATATAGAAGAGACAACTCAGGGAGATAATTTTCAAAGGGAGTTTTTCAGATGTTTTAGTTTACTGATGTCGTAGCTTTGAAATTGCAGTTTGCAGGTAACCTGGCTGATTGGATCTGTTCATTAAGAGCAAGCCTAGATATCTAATTTCTCCAAATCTTAATTCCAATCCCTGTGGACATCCCAAGAGTTATGTCCTGATTCTGGCACATAGCTTGTTAGAAGTATCCCTGTCTGGGTAGATCTTCATTGCTTTTGTGCAGTCTCTGCACGCTCTTCATGAAAGAAATTGCACCTGGTGAGGCCACACTTTGAGTATTGTGTTCAGGTTTGGGCACCTCATTGCAAGAAGGATGTGGAGGTGCTGGAGTGAGTGCAGAGGAGAGCAATGAAACTGGTGAAGAGCCTGGAGAATAAATCTTATGAGGAGTGACTGAAGGAGCTGAGGCTGTTCAGTTTGAAAAAGAGAAGGCTGAGGGGAGACCTTATTGCTGTCTACAGCTACCTGAAAGGACATTGTGGAGAGGTTGATGCTGGTCTCTTCTCACAGGTAGTTGGAGACAGAACAAGGGGGGATGCCCTTAAGCTGCCACTGGGGAGGTTTAGACTGGACATTAGGAAACATTTTTTCCCAGCAAGAGTGGTCAGGCATTGGAATGGACTGCCCAGGGAAATGGTTGATTCACCAGCACTGGGTGTGTTTAAAAGTCGTTTGGATGTGGTACTTGAGGACATGATTTAAGAGTGAACTTTGTAGAGTCAGGATAACGATTGGATCTGGTGATCCTGGGGATCTTTTCCAACTGGAATGTTTCTGTGATTCTGTGAATACGTTTAGAGCTGTAACAGTTTCATGTCATAAAGGTGCCCTGGGAAAACAGACTGAAATCCTTGTTCTGCCATGCTTGGACTGTGTTCACTACACATTTCTTCTGCAATTATTGCAGCACTAAACCCTGATCTTGTCAGAATGGACAGGGAATTGGCTTGGCCTAGGCTGTCAGAGAAGGGTGGCATTGGCAGTAGGAAGGCTTATTTTGCCAGATACTGCGTAGAGGGCACATTTCACATTCATAGGATCATAGGATCAACCAGGTTTTCCAATCTCCTCTGCTGGCACAGCAGCCAGAGATTTAGCTGTAGTCCTCTAGCCCTGACCAACTCAACAAGGTTGAGTGTTAGAACTGCAGAGACACCAAAACCAGAGCATTGAGGAAGAAAAATACTCAGAGCCAGTGTATATCTTCAGCACAGCAAACTTCCAGCTTTGTTGTGCAGGTAATCATTTCTGTGACAGAGAGAGGTTGGAATGTGCTTTCTCTAAATGAACTGGAATTTTACCTTGTTGCATTGAGATGATAGAGTGCCTTATGTAATCTGTTTATAAAACTGTGTAAACCACTTAAGTGGCATCTTTTTTATTGGTAATTTATTTTTACAAAGTACACCTTATGGAGATATTCCTGAAACATAGGATTTGTGAAAGGAGGAATAGTGGGGTTTTATTTTACATGTCTATGTGATACCTGGGTGTAATTAACAAGTTGACTTCCAAAAGTGCTTAGGGGAAATTAATCCAAAGAAATCTTTTTGTTAACAAAAATAGGCAGAAAAAAAACCCCAAACAGCTGTGTTTTGACTTGTAGAATACAAAATGCTGCAGTATGGGAGATGGTTTAGCAAGATTTTGTGGGCTTATTTCCCATACATACAGGATATTGCTTTGACTTATCAAGGCATCAGTTCTGCTGCAGGAAGAGCAAGTGTATGCCAGCACTAACCGGGGATGAGTGAGTTGGAAACAGTGGGAGGAGGTTGAGAGAGACCTTCAGGTTGCTTCCACCAAACAACTCCCACATTCATTCCTGAAAGTCTCAGCCCTGGTTCTTTTGCTGGCTTTCACCAGCCTGGCCAGCTTATCACAGCACTGTCAGTAGCAAGGGATGTGGGTAACCACTTCACTCAGCTGGAGCTGCCCGGCTCGTGGCCGGTCACCCAGCAGCTGGTTCCCAGTACATGCACTCTGTGCTGCAGAACTGAGGTAGAGCTTGTGACAAGACTGACTTTGTGTAATGGGGCTAGTTGAAGTCTGGAGATAGTTTCCCATGAGCTTTGAGGTAAAAGTGTTGTGGAATCATAGATTGGTTTGGGTTGGAAAGGGACCTTTAAAGGATGCTTAGTCTACTTCTGTACTTCTATTTCTGATTAATTGTATTCTCTGTGTATATAGAAAATTAAAATAGATTCATATTTTTGAGGGGCAGCTTCAGACTGGCCTGGAGCTCAGAAATGTGATGTGGCACTTACAAACTTCACCAGTCCTCTGGAGATTAATCATTGAAGGAGAAAAGTGGTTGGAGCAAAAAGCCCTTCTGCCAAGACCAATCACCAGGGCAGGAATGAGGCCATGTTTGGCTCTAGTATTCCTCTGAAGCTCCTCAGGCTTTCATGTCTCTCAGTTGGGTGAAGTCCTCTGGCAAACTGATGGGTTTTGGCACACTACAGTATCACACTTCTCCTTGCAGACCACAGGCATTCCAGGAGAAGATTAACCCTGCACCACTGAGAAGCTTTTGAATCTCATGGTGTTGCAGTCTCTTGAATGCTTTCTGTTTGCTTGTCTGATGGCAAAGCTAGGTCTCAGGCTGTGATTCATGGCTCCTTCTGGAACAGGTTTATGATGACTTTCCAAAACCACCTTTCTACGTGAGGAAATTCAGTCACCAGAAGGCTTTTTCTGGGGACAGAGCAGGAGGAGGGAGTGTTAAACATTTAACTTGTTCAGAATTCCAGCATTTGCATGGGACACAAGTGAAGTCCAGAAAGAATTTACTGTGGTTACTTTGACAGAAGTATGACAAGTCCTGTTAATGAGTTATATATCAGCCTTTGAACTTGTGCAAATGAGTTCTGTTCCCAGACTCTGTTTTCATTCCTTTCCTTAAGCAGAGAAATTAATAAGAAATATGGAAGAGTGGAAAACTGTAATTGTAGTACTGATTATTTGATCCATTTCCTTGCAAGTGTAATAAATAACATTCTTTTAACATCTTAGATCCAGAAGTTTCTCCAAAAAGCCTTCTAAAATACTCATTTTATATGAATCAAAGGATCTTACCAGAACAATTTGATCTGATTCTTTATAGACTTTGTATTCTATAAGATGTGAAGAATGTGCTTACAACAGCTTGAAGCAGTGACTGAGGCTAATGGTGACTAAGGCTGGACAGGCAGGATGAATTTCTAGCTCTACAATGGAAATACTTTGCTGGATGCAGTGCCATACAACCTGTGCCCTAAAAAAGAGCACAGGCATCTCCGACTGTTGTAATACCTCTTACTTGAAAGCTGTTACTTCTGAAGGCAAATTGCTGCTGGAAACCTCCCAAAACATTGCTACAGTATAGGTTATTTGGCCCAGTTTAGCTTCTCAAAGTGTTGGTGGATTTTATCCTCCCAACATCCCCTGTCTGGCTGCTGGCATGGCATAACTCCAGCAGTCGATGTGATCAGACAACCTCTGGAGCTGCTCTAGAAATCAGCAGTTCTATAGAAGTCTTTGCTGTGTCTGGTTGATTTGAAAGACTTCACAGGGTTATCAACATCAACCTGATAGCAGGTTGGTATGCCTTGAATCATGACACTAGAAAAAGAAATTATAGTGGCACACCTTGGTGAGCCCTGAGCTTTGAATAAGTGACCTTTGGATCCAGGAAATAACAGACTCATTGGAAAAGAGATTTAAGATCATCGAGTCAAATAATCTAGGTCCATCTTTTCTGTCTCCCTGCTCTATAGACTGCAAATACAGGATTGTTTGCCAATTGTGGAACATAGCTGTGACTCCTTTCTGCCTGATAATTGTGACATACTTTAAAGTTAGAGCCTGATGTTATCATCTCATCCTTTGCGATACGTTAGATAATAACTGGGAAGAATTAAATCTGAGAGTAAATCTTAGCACTTTTTCCCTAGTGGATTCATTCTGATTTTGAAACTAATGCTGAATTCCTGCACCTTGGAACACAAGCAGGAGGCTGTTCTTCAAAGATTTCCTAGTACAGTTTTAGTCTTCATTAAGGTTCACAGAACCTTAGAGGTTGGAAGGGACCTCCAGAGATCATGAGTCTAACCTCCCTGCCAAGGCAGGATCCCCTAGAGTAGTTTGCACAAGAATGCATCCAGGCAGGTTTTGAAAGCCTCCAGAGAAGGAGACTCCACAACCTCTCTGGGCAGCCTGTTCCAGTGCTGTGTCACCCTCACTGTAAAGAAGTTTCTCCTCATGTTGAGGTAAACCCTTCTCTGTTCCAATTTGTAGCTATTGCTCCTTGTCTTATTGCTGCTGACCAGTGAAAAGAAATTGGCTCCATCCACTTGACACTCACCCGTCAAATATTTGTATACATTGATCAGATCTCCTCTCAGTCTTCTCTTTTCCAGACTAAACAGGCCCAGGTGCCTCAGTTTCTTTTTGTAGGGGAGATGCTCAAGTCCCTCAGTCATCCTCGTGGCTCTCTGCTGCACTCTTTCCAGCAGGTTCCTGTCTCTCTTGAACTGGGGAGCCCAAAACTGGGCACAGTGTTCCAGGTGTGTTCTCACCAGGGCAGAGTCGAGGGGGGAAACACCTCCCTAGACCTGCCGGCCACACTTTTCCTGATGCACTCCAGGATGCCATTGGCTCTGTTGGCCACAAGGGCACATTGCTGTCCACCAGGTCCCAAAGTCTTTCTCCAAAGAGCTGCCTTCCAGCAGGGCAGCCCCATTTCCATTGACTGTACTCAGTTCTGCCTGCTGAGGATTGGTAGATTCGTCTGGAGAGAAATGCTTAGATCATCAGTCCACCTAGGTTAACACCTTAACTTAAGAGCTGTCCAGAAAAGCTTAATGCTTCTTTTTTTTTTTTTTTTTTTCCCCCCAGACAGAAAATGTTATTTTTCTCTTTTAATCTTGCCTTACTGATTTTAGTTATTGACTGCTTGTAGGAGGTGGAGATGAAGCTGAATTTTTTTACACCCAACAGTGCACCCATTCCAATTCTTGTTAGAAAGCTTTCAGAACACACCAGTCTCATCTTTCTTTTTGCAGGACAGATTAAGCAAGTGGTATAGTCCCCCCAATGCATTACAGAGGTGTAGTTTATTATAAACCATGAATAATTTTAGCTGCTAAAACTTTGGCCTCCAGTGTAAAGAAGCCATTAAAGTTACAAAAACCAACATAGTGACTGCATCCTCTTTCCCATTCTGTTGAGTGGCTGTGCTGAGATTTGGATGTTGCTGAAGGATGCTGAGACTGGATATTGAACTTCCTTTGCATCTAGGAAAATGACCTAGTGATCATTTGCCCAAGTCTTTTGTATTAAGAATAATTCAAGAAACAAAGGGTTGTGAAGTGCCCTTTGGAGAGCCTCCTTTGTTTTGTCATTCCTGCAGATGCAGAAGGAATTCTTGATTCAGTAGGATCCTTTCTGAGAAAATCAGTGATACAGCTTCACTGCCTTCCCCTTGAAGTGCTTTCCAAACAGCTGAAGGGAACAGAAGAATGATTTTGTGGCTGTGACTAAATGTAGGTCTTGTTCAAGTATTTGGCTTGCTTCAGCGTCTGTCCCCTCCTCACCCAACTGTGAAGGTTTACCTGGGCTGCAGGACAAAAATAACACTGAATGTATGCCAACCACTGCTTCTGGTTCAAGCTAGAGCTCTCCTAGGGGTAGGGGAGGCTCCTGAGGCTGGAGCACCTGTGCTCCTTACAGAGTCTTCCAGCACAGCACCTCTCCCAGGCCACATTGTGGGTTTTGGTCATTGCTACTATTTCAGTTTTTATTAAATTTAAATGTTGGGTGATTTTTTTTTTTCCATTGGCCTCAAAGCCACTTGTTTGTCCTCTGGTTAATTCTAATTAAGATTTGCCAGTAATGCCATTACTAGATCAGAGTGTCCCTACATGAGATAAAGGAGCATTCTTTAGTTCCTACCACCAGGTACTAACAAATGCACAGTGTAAAATAAACAGAACTACCTCTGCATTTAAATGCCCCCAGAAAATGCACATTCAAAGCAGAGGTGAGCTGTTGCAGTACTTCTTGAGCGTGGTGCTTCTTGAACTCGATGGTTTTGCTTGTTGTTTAACACTTCTCACAGTTCCTGAGGCTTCTGTTTCTCTGCAGAATCTCTGGGTCTGAAATTCAGGACAGTTTGGTGGTGGTCGTTGGGGTGGGGTTTTTTTTTTTTGGCTTTTGTTTGGGTTTTTTTTACCCTCTTTAATCCTTTCATCTTTCCTCCTTTGCCTTTGTCTTTGTCATCAGCTTCTTCCCTTTTGTGTTTTGTTGTAGTTCCTTCTTCTTTGGTGCTCTCTGCATTATCTCCCCTTAGAATCATAGAATCAACCAGGTTGGAAGAGACCTCCAAGATCATCCAGTCCAACCTAGCACCCAGCCCTAGCCACTCAACCAGACCATGGCACTAAGTGCCTCATCCAGTCTTTTCTTGAAGCATACTTGAGATTGCTATTCAGTATTTCTCAGCATCACTGGGTTAATTCTTAGGCTTTGGATCAGTGCTTCCCTCCAATCCCTCCAAAGGTGGGAGGAAAGTGTGAGGACATCATAGTGCATAGAAAATAGCCATAATGTGAGAACAGTGTCCTAGAACATGGTTAGGAGAATGGCTTAATAACAGGATTTCCCATGGAATGCAGACCTCTTGAAAAGGGATGTTGTAACTGTCTGGACAGCTCCAGAGACTTCAAAGAGGAGTCTATCCAGAAAAGCCTCTACTTTCCATGCTGGAAAGGGGAAAAAATACAAGTTTACATGAGAATGCAGATCATGGAGTATTTCTAACTGTATTCTCTGAAGGGAACTTTACAGAGGAGGCTCCTTGCTGTGAGTGACTTTCTTGATAGAGACTTTTGAATAAGTATGATCTTGAGGTGTAAGGAGCACACAGAGACTGAAAAATTACATTTGTAGCCACTTTTGGTCGGAACTCACTTTGAGTAGCTGTTACTTTGATTGTCTGAATGTGGGTTTGTTTCTTTTTTTCATGGGTATTTCAGGCAGCTGTCTGCAAACATATACAGAAAGGTGGGAAAAACCCCTGTATCTCACAGTATCACCAAGGTTGGAAGAGACCTCACAGATCATCAAGTCCAACCCTTTACCACAGAGCTCAAGGCTAGACCATGGCACCAAGTGCCACGTCCAGTCCTGCCTTGAACAGCTCCAGGGATGGTGACTCCACCACCTCCCCGGGCAGCCCATTCCAGTGTCCAGTGACTCTCTCAATGAAGAACTTTCTCCTCACCTCCAGCCTAAATTTCCCCTGGTGCAGCCTGAGGCTGTGTCCTCTCGTTCTGGTGCTGGCCACCTGAGAGAAGAGAGCAACCTCCTCCTGGCCACAGCCTCCCCTCAGGTAGTTGTAGACAGCAATAAGGTCTCCCCTGAGCCTCCTCTTCTCCAGGCTAACCAATCCCAGCTCACAGTATCACAGTATCACAGTATCACAGTATCACCAAGGTTGGAAGAGACCTCACAGATCATCAAGTCCAACCCTTTACCACAGTGCCCAAGGCTAGACCATGGCACCAAGTGCCACATCCAACCTTGCCTTGAACTGCCCCAGGGACGGCGACTCCACCACCTCCCCGGGCAGCCCATTCCAGTGTCCAATGACTCTCTCAGTGAAGAACTTTCTCCTCACCTCGAGCCGAAATTTCCCCTGGCGCAGCCTGAGGCTGTGTCCTCTTGTTCTGGAGCTGGCCACCTGAGAGAAGAGAGCAACCTCCTCCTGGCCACAACCACCCCTCAGGTAGTTGTAGACAGCAATAAGGTCACCCCTGAGCCTCCTCTTCTCCAGGCTAAACAACCCCAGCTCCCTAAGCCTCTCCTCGTAGGGCTTGTGCTCAAGGCCTCTCACCAGCCTCGTCGCCCTTCTCTGGACACGCTCAAGCATCTCAGTGTCCTTCCTAAACTGGGGGGCCCAGAACTGAACACAGTACTCGAGGTGTGGTCTGACCAGTGCAGAGTACAGGGGCAGAATGACCTCCCTGCTCCTGCTGACCACACCACTCCTGATACAAGCCAGGATGCCACTGGCTCTCTTGGCCACCTGGGCACACTGCTGGCTCATGTTCAGGCGGGTATCAATCAGTACCCCCAGATCCCTCTCTGTCTGGCTGCTCTCCAGCCACTCCGACCCCAGCCTGTATCTCTGCATGGGGTTGTTGTGGCCAAAGTGCAGCACCCTGCACTTTGAGCTATTGAACCCCATCCCATTGGCCTCTGCCCATCTGTGCAGGCGGTCAAGGTCCCGCTGCAGAGCCCTTCTGCCCTCCAACTCAGTCACATCTGCCCCCAGCTTAGTGTCATCTGCAAACTTGCTGATGACTGACTCGATGCCCTCATCCAGATCATCTATGAAGATGTTAAAGAGGATGGGGCCCAGCACTGATCCCTGAGGGACACCACTAGTGACTGGCCGCCAGCTGGATGTGGCACCATTCACCACCACTCTCTGGGTCCGGCCCTCCAGCCAGTTCCTAACCCAGCACAGAGTGTTACCATCCAAGCCGCGGGTTGACAGCTTAGCCAGCAGTTTGCTGTGGGGGACAGTGTCAAAGGCCTTGCTGAAGTCCAGATAGACCACATCCACAGGCCTCCCCACATCCACCAAGCGGGTCACCTGATCATAGAAGGAGATCAGGTTAGAAAGGCAGGATCTGCCCTTCCTAAACCCATGCTGGCTGGACCTGAGATCTTTGCCATCCCTCAGGTGCGCAGTTATTGGCCCCAAGAGAACCTGCTCCATCAGTTTCCCTGGCACTGAGGTCAGGCTGACGGGTCTGTAGTTCCCAGGTTCCTCCATCCGACCCTTCTTGTGGATGGGGACCACGTTGGCCATTTTCCAGTCTCCTGGAACCTCTCCGGTGAGCCAGGACTGCTGGAAAATGATGGAGAGTGGCTTGGCCAGCTCAGCTGCCAGCTCTCTCAGCACCCTGGGATGGATCCCATCTGGTCCCATGGACTTGTGGGTGTCCAGATGGCTCAGCAGGTCCTGAACTAATTCCTCATGAATTTCCAGGGGAACACACTGCTCCCCGACCCCATCCCCCAGTTTAAGAGGCCATTTGCCTCCTCCTCCTCTCTCCTTACTGTTGAAAACTGAGGCAAAGAAGGCATTCAGGACCTCTGCCTTTGCTTCATCATCAGTTATAGTGTTCCCCTCCTGGTCCAGTAAGGAGTGGAGGGTCTTCTTGCCCTTCCTTTTAGCATTGATAAATTTATAAAAGTGTTTTTTGTTAAATTTCACGGAAGTGGCCAGCCTAAGTTCTAGCTGAGCCTTAGCCTCTCTAATTTTTCTCCTACATAGTCTGGCTACCTCCTTAAACACATCAGGAGAAGCCTTCCCCTCCTTCCAGAGGCGATACACCCTCTTTTTCTCCCCCACTTCCTTCAGGAGCTCTTTGCTCATCCAGGCTGGTCGCCTCCCCCTGCGGCTCATCTTTCGGCATGTGGGAACTGCCAGTTCCTGTGCCTTCAAGAGCTCCTGTTTAAAGTAAGTCCAACCATCCTGGACCCCTTTGTTCTCAAGAACTGCTGCCCAGGGGACATTGGAAATAAGTTCCTTGAGCAAATTGAAGTTTGCCCTCCTAAAGTCCAAGGTGTAGGTTTTGTTGAGGTGCCTCCCTACCTCCCTGTATATTGAAAACTCCACTAACTCGTGGTCGCTACACCCTAGGCAGCCTCCCACTATCACATCTCCTACCAGCCCTTCTCTGTTGGAGAGCAGCAGGTCAAGCTGAGCTTGACCCCTAGTAGGCTCGTTTAACAGTTGGGTCATGAAGCTGTCCTCCATGCACTCCAGAAATCTCCTGGACTGCCTCCTCTCTGCTGAATTAAGTTCCCAGCAGATATCTGGCAGGTTAAAGTCACCCACAAGGACAAGATCTGAAGATCTTGAGACAGCCTCCAACTGTTTGTAAAATATCTCATCTGTTCCCTCATCCTGGTTGGGTGGTCTGTAACAGACTCCAACCAGGATGTCAGATTTATTAGTCCTACCTCTGATTTTAATCCACAGGGTCTCTACCCCTTCATCCCTCACTTCTAGCTCAATGGCATGGAGTGACTCTCTAATATACAGGGCCACCCCTCCTCCTCTTCTCCCTTGCCTATCTCTCCTGAAAAGGTTATATCCCTCCAGTATAACAGCCCAGTCATGTCTGTCGTCCCACCAAGTTTCTGAAATGGCAACTACATCGTAGTCCCCCTGGTGGACCAGGACTTCCAATTCCTCCTGTTTGTTACCCAAGCTGCGTGCATTGGTGTAGATACACTTCAGCTGGGCTCTCGATTCAATTGTCCTTAGTTTCCTTCCATCTCTCTCCTTCTCAGAGAGAGTAATTTCCTCACCCACCCCCTTCAGACCTAGTTTAAAGCCCGCCTAATGAGCCCTGCCAACTCCAGTGCCAGGACTCTCCTGCCCTTCCTAGATAACTGCACCCCATCACAAGCCAGCAGGTCCGGCGCAGTAAAAGTTCCCCCATGATCAAAAAACCCAAAACGCCGCCGCTCACACCATCCCTTCAGCCATTTGTTGATATCGTAGGTTCTGCTATTCCTCTCTGTGAACTCCCTTGCCACAGAGGGAACTGAGCAGAACACCACCTGCGCTCCCGCCCCATCTATCAATTTCCCCAGGGCTTTAAATTCCTTTTTAATTGCCCTGGTCCCCTTCTTTTCAATTTCATCGCTGCCAGCCTGTATTACCAACAAGGGGTAATAATCAGAGGGCTGGATTAGGTTTGGGAGTCTCCTGGTGATGTCCCTAACCCGGGCACCAGGAAGGGAGCAGACCTCCCTGTGAGACGGGTCGGGACGACAAATGGGTCCCTCTGTCCCCCTCAAGATGGAGTCCCCGACAACTACAACTCTTCTCTTTTTCTTGTTTTTTGTGGAGCTAGTCACCACAGTTGGTGGTGACTGCTCCACCCTAGGCAATGTCTCAGTGGGGTGATCCTCATCGCTCTCACCCTCTGTACCCTCTGCATGCAGCGCCTCATACTTGTTGCGCAAGGGCAGAGGAGGAGAAGGAGAGGGCCGGGGATGATTTCCCTTACTTCCCCTGACAGGGATCTGCACCCATCCCTCACTGTTTCCAGGGGCAGATTCCTTAGCAGGGGGGATCTGCAGAGCCTGCACCCACAGATCCAGCTCCCTTTCATTCTCCCTTATTGACCTGAGCCTGGACACTTCGTCCTTCAGCTCGGCCACTTCATCTTTCAGTTCCGCCACCAAGGTGAGAAGGAAGTTCACCTGCTCACACCTGGTGCAATCGTTCTCCCCCTCCCCTTCAGCAGCAAGCGAGAGGCTGTAGCACTCCCTGCATCCAGTGGCCTGGACTCCTGTGTTTTCCCTCAGCCTCTCCTCGTAGGGCTGTGCTCAAGGCCTCTCCCCAGCCTTGTCGCCCTTCTCTGGACACGCTCAAGCATCTCAATGTCCCTCCTAAACTGGGGGGCCCAGAACTGAACACAGGACTCAAGGTGTGGTCTAACCAGTGCAGAGTACAGGGGCAGAATGCCCTCCCTGCTCCTGCTGGCCACACCATTCCTGATGCAGGCCAGGATGCCACTGGCTCTCTTGGCCACCTGGGCACACTGCTGGCTCATGTTCAGGTGGGTATCAGTCAGCACCCCCAGATCCCTTTCTGTCTGGCTGCTCTCCAGCCACTCCGACCCCAGCCTGTATCTCTGCATGGGGTTGTTGTGGCCAAAGTGCAGCTAACTTATTTTTGTTTTAGCTACTCTAAGTCCCTTTCCTTCTTGCTCATTGCTTCTAAATACGTACATACTTAGGGGCATCACTATTCATCTTTCCATCCACTTTTTAAGTGTGTTATTTGTTTAGTTAAACAAGTATTTTGCTTCTGTAAACGTATTATTTATCTGATAAATCCTACTGGTTTATTTGGAACCTTTACAGCCTGAAGGGCAAACACATATTTTGGCATGGTGATAGTTTAGAAAACATGTATTATTTACCCATTGGGAAGTAATGGCTCCTGAGGAACCATTATGGTCCAGCTGGTAAATCCTTCTCAGTTTGCATGTTATTGACCCAATAGACAGTAACAGCTCTTGGGACCTCTGTGGTCTATCCATATTCATTTGGTTGCCGTGCGTGTGTGTAAAGTCTGCTGCTGAAAGTCCTTACAAATGCCTGATTGAAAAAAAAAAATACATACAGAAAGTTATATTTATAAATGGAATTGCTTGGTCAGTTTTAATTTCCCTCTTTCCCTCTCTCCCATAAATACCTAGAGACACTTGTAAAGAAAATTGTTTATGTTGGAATTACACAAGCACCCAGAAGAGCTTTATCCTAGTAATTATTTCTTTGAAAAAAACCCAAAACAAAACTGATGTAATGCAATATACAGCCCTGGCTTTCGGCACATTCCTTAGAAATGGGGATTATGCCAAGTTCCAGGCTAACAGTGAATTCTTACAGCTGAATAATAAACATCCAACACCTGAATATAATGGCAAAGCTGATACCTCCAAGGCTAGCTGAGCAAATCATTTTCATGTAATGAGGCTTTCACTCTTTAGAGACAGATGCTTTGAGATGTTGCAACAGAGTCATAGATTCATAGAATTGTTTCAGTTGGAAAAGACCTCTAAGATTGTTGAGTCCAACTGTCAACCTGACGTCACCACGGCCATTGAACCAGTCCCTGAAGTGCCATGTCTACACATTCTTTGAACACCTCCAAGGATGGTGATGCCACCACTCCCCTGGCAGCCTGTTGCAATGCCTGATCACTCTTTCAGTAAGTAAATTTTGTCCAATTTAAACCTCCCCTTGTGCAACTTGAGGCCATTTCATCCCATCCTGTACCTCAATGCTAGGTAGAAAAGACCAAAACCCACCTTAGTACAGCCTCCGTTCAGGTAATTGTAGGGAGCAAAAAAGTCTCCCCTCAGCCTCCTTTTCTCCAGACTAAACAATCCCAGTTTCCCTAGGCACTCCTTGCAAGGTTTATCCTGCAGACCCTTCACTAGCTTCGTTGCCCTTCTCTGGACACACTCCAGTAACTCACTGTCCTTCTTCACGTGCAAAGTCACACAGAATTAACCAGGTTGGAAAAGACCTATAAGAATCATCAAGTCCAACCTATCACCTAACCCTTTTAATTAACTAAACCATGTCACTAAGTGCATCATCCAGCCTCCTCTTAAACATCTCCAGGGACAGTGACTCTATGACCTCCCCAAGCAGCTGGTTCCAATGGGCAATCAGTCTTGCTGTGTAGAACTCCCTTTCTTGTAGTGAGGGTTGCAAAACTGAACCCAGTATTCAAGGTGCAGCCTTACCAGTGCTGAGTATAGGGGATTGATGGCTTGTCTTCTCCTACTATCCACACCATTCCTGCTGGAGGCCAGGATGCTGTTGGCTCTCTTAACCACCTGAGCACACTGCTGGCTCATGTTCAACTGGCAAAACAAAAACAAATAGTAGGCTTTAGAATGGTTAGCTGGGGATCACCTAGTCAAAATCATTACTTTGAAACCAAACTCATTTCAGATAGCATAGGGGTGTATTTTGTGATCCAAAACAGGCCTGGCCACCACCAGAGGTTTTAATGAGGTTCGTTGATGTTCCTCTTGGATGTGGTGTCCTGTTTTCTTGGCTCTGAGCTTGGGTATGCTGAGTACCGTTCTGACAAGAAAGTAAGCACCACTGAGACTAAGGCCCAGTTGGATGTGATGGTCCAAACTGGGGTAGAAGAACCTCTCTCCATCAGTTTTGAGCCAAGACTGTGTAGTGTCCACTTAGTCCTTTGAACCAGGCAGAAATTTGTGGTCTTCACAAGGACTCTAAGGAAGAAGGGGAAAAAGCAATCCTTTGAACCCCAGAATGCTCTATGAAGGTATACTAATAGCAACAGTGTTTGGGAACTCTGAATCCTGGAAGGATTGAAGGGCAATGAGAAACTTGATTGTGTGCATTAACTGGGAGTTTTTTTAGGTGATGAGCTCCTTTTGAGCTTAACCCTTGTACCTGCATCTGTATATCTGTACAAATGGAGTTACACATTAGTTTAAAAAACACATGAATGTGTATATTTTAAACTAATTCCATCCTTATGAATGAGTTCTGAACTTACTTATCTGCCTTTTCCAGTCTTCAAGTGATTTGTCTATATGCATAATAATGCATTCTCTTGAGCTTCAGCAGTCAGATAACACGTACTCACAGAGGAGTGAAATGAGACTACAGAAAACAGTCTATATCTTCTATTTTTATTTGTGATCAGAGCAATGCAGAATCTGGTTTTTGTTACATGTTTAAAGGAAATGCAGATTTAAATGGAAAACAATAATCACCTTGGGATGGTTTATTAAGCAGAGAGAGAAAAATCTGTAAATCCTTGGAAGATCTGAAATCTGGCTGGTCTCTCTAGCTGTGAGGAGTAGCTTGCAGAAGAAATTGTCAAGTACTGCAGCCAGTTGTTCTTGTTGCCTCAAAGTGCTGCTCTTGTCTCTGTCCTGGATGGATATTCATCACTCAGTAATTATATCTCTCACTGCAGAGCACAATAATCAGTGTTTGTTGACCCACATTATATATACATAAATCAATTTAAAAGGAGGGTAGAGGACATTTATTTGCAGTCTGTTTATTTTATAGTTCTTCACAGGTAATCCACAAGCAGACAACCTCTGCCAAGGCTGAAAGAGTCTATTGGTCTTTCTGAAGACTGCTTATCATTAATAGAAAGCAGCATGTGTACATCCTGCAAACTCATTTCCTTATTTAAAGTGGGCATCCTTCCTTTACTGAGATATGCTTCCTTTCAATCCAGGAGCAAGGATGAAGCCTTTGTAAGCCCTTAAAGGCACATCCCTTCCAAATGACCTTTTGTCCCACGCTGGTGCAGTGCATTGTTTAGTCGACTCCCTGTGCAGTGCAGCAACATGAGATATCTTTGGAAATGAAGAATAAATTTTTTCTTTGCTGATTAAATTTGGAAACGTGTCACATTTTCTGATTATGAAGTACAAATGAAAGCTTGGTTGAGCGTGATGTGCCTTTTGGTAGCCTGTTATGGAATTGAGCTCTAGGGAGCAACCGAGTGGGATGTGTTCACGCAGCTCTCAAAGGACAGTTCTTTCTTTTGGGCAGAGCTTTGCCCTATAGATTTCTAATTCCTTCATACAAACCCTTTGTGACCTCAAGTTGTCTGTGTATATTAAGCATGGCACAAAATTATAGGTATATGCCTCTTCGGTATATAATCACGAGCATATAGTCAGGTATTTCTACAACATTTCCCTTGACACTTCAAATGCATCTTCCTGTACACATGTGTATGTCCATGGGTTTACTTTTTGCTTACATATTGCTTTTTTATTTGATTTAAGTTTAACAGAAAATTGCTCTCTGTGAGCTGTTCCTGCTTGGCTTTCCTAGAAGTGTCGCAGATCACTTGTGGAAGTGGTGCCAGTTTCACAGATACCCATTTGTAGCGTTATTGACTTAATTGGATAGAAGTTATGTTGCAAGTATTTTTTCTTGAATGACAGATGCAGTATTTCACTAACCAGAGATGAAATGAAAACTTTTTAACTCTATTGAGTAGTTTTCCTGTTTTGGTTTGTGGATTTGTTGTGGGTTTCTTTAGGTTTTCAGCCCCAGTTTATCCTATGGAATGTCTCAACAGGCAATTGGTAAATGCTTTTGTTTTCACTGGAGTTGTCTTGTGACCAGCCTGTATATGGTGAAATCTGTGTCAGCTTTCTCGAGTGACAATGATTCGGCTTCTGTATGTGTGATTTGGAAAGGACATGTATGTACAGCCAGGTGGTTGGTGTGGATAAGTTACTGGTGAGGTCGTTACTTGGCTGCAGGTAGTGCAGACTTTTGTGCAGAAGCAGGGCTGGTTTTGTTTTGGAGTCCATCAAGATACCACCAAAGGAAACACATGTGCCCTTTTGTCTTTTCTTCACCCTTCAGGAATGTCTTTCTCTCTGCTTTTTATTGTACGGTATTGCATTTCATGCTTGAGGTCTTGTTAGCAAACCTAAGAGCTAGACTTCCATGTGGCAGATGGTCTGAGCCACAAATCATGGAACATGATTTATGATAAGATTAGACAGCAGCTTGTAACTGGGAGGAGATACTAACTGAAAACAAAGGACGATGTAGCTGACTTCCAATGCTCAAATGAATTTGGGTTAACACATATAGTAGATCTTTCCAGCAACTTTTTCCTTTGTAGTGAACTCAAACTGATTAGTATCTGAGTCAAACCTGGATATACGTGATTTCCAGACTTCCCTTAATGAATGTCAGTTCTCCCTAGGGAGGTTCTTCTGTAAGTGATAAAGCTGATTTTGAATGTTTATTCCTAAATCTAAGACACTTCTGGTCTAGTCAGCATCTTACTTTTTTATGTTTTTGAAGTGAAAGAATGAAAAGCAGAAAGAGGCAGGAGAGGATCCTGTGCTTGGATCCTTTCTTTGGCTGGCTTCTCTCAGGTTCAAGCAGGAGGAGTGGAGAAGTAAAAATGAGTGGTAGTAAAACATGTATTCCTTTGTCATCTTTGTTATTTGCACTGCTGATGGAAGTAAAATATTTTTAGGTGATCATATTGTTTATATTCTGTACCACTTCCCTAAGTATATTTCTGAGTGTATTTCAGTTAGAGATGCAACTGTCTTGCCTTGGGCAAAAGGATACTCCTCCTTTTAACGGCTTTTGTGGTGTCTTTAACCATATCAACTGATTTAGTGACTATCCCCAAAAGTTAGATGTTTGGTGTTGCAGGTTTGCTGCTGCTAACAGCACGGAAAACCAAGCTGTGCTTGAGCAGCTAAATTATGGCTGCAAAGTCTTTGTAAGAAAGGAGTGAAATGCAAGGATAGGGAACACAACTTTATGATGTGAAGTGAGGTTTACAAGGCTGGTAGTAGGAATATCTTAAATTGCTTACAAGTTTGAATTGGAGTTGTTTAGAACAGACATTAAAGAGATCATTGACCTCAAAGATATGTCCTCTAAACCACATTTCTGTCTGTTTTGATTAGCATGTTGGTGATTACAGATGCTCCTTTCTGCTACTCCCATAGCAGGGTAGTTCTTTCTGTGTACTAAAGGAGGAGAAGCTGCATTCTGCTGAAACTCTTCAGAACAGAGGTTATAAATAGACTGTGAAAGAGCCACAAGCTCGGTCCACTGCCTCTGTCATGGCCCTTTCCAAAGACTTTAAAACAAATGATTCATCAAATAAGGAACACTAAATGAAGAAATCTGCCAATTTGTCGAATTTGACTCCTCCTAATCAGAACAAGGCAACAGGATGTTGAGTTCCTGCCCTGCACCTGATTAAAGCCAAATACACCAGGAGCAGCTGGGAACCAGAGGAAACGCCAAGATCTTCTCAGCTGGGGGTAGGACAGCAAAAGAATTTTTTAATCCCTTCCACCTTTGTTGTTCTGCTTTCCTGACTCTTTGACAGATAAGCACTTATTTCCTCTAGTATTTGGACCCCTTAGACACCACGTACAACATACAGAGCGTAAGAAGAAGCCATATGTGTGCGCACCCAGCGCATTTGGCATTCCTCATCGCCGTAGTGTAGCCAAATTACTTACTTTACAGACTCTGGTCACACAGGTGCCAAATTCCTTAAGTTCTGCCTACCCATCTTCAACAAGTCCAAAGCTTGTAGGAGCAGTATGGAGACCCATATGCGTTTTCCATCTGGATCACCGCGGTGGCTTTCACCGCTGCCGCTCACATGCAGCCCCTCTGGGAATGTGCTTTGCTTTTCCTTCTTTTCTCTTTTTGTGGGAACAGAAAAAAAGGTGAAACTTCTGACAGTGTTTTCTTCGTGTGTTCTAGAAACCATAAACCCCCACAACTTTCTAATACTTCAGAGTACAGACCTGCCTTCAAATAAGTGTTAAGCAGTTATTTTTCCCCAAGCAGTTGTAGAATGTGTTGCAGATTACAGCCAAGCACACAAAATAAGTGTCCTGTACCATGTGCTGTGGATACAGCCACAGTTATAAAGTGGTTTACTGCTTAAAATACAGGAATTACTTCAGTGTCAGAAATCTTCCAAGAACTTTATGACAAAGCTCCTTCTTTAATATTTCTTGAAGTAACTTCTTATGTGATTTCTCCTGGGCTTTTTGCACTAATATCACAAAGCTGCCTTATGCATGTGCTGCTTCCTTACTGTGCCTCCTGTCAGTAGCATGGGCAGTTTGCTTGGGCAGTCCTTGGGGCTGGTCCAACAAGTGATGAGGCAGGGGGTAAAACTCCTTTTGGCTTTCCCAGGCTCATCCTATGAGCACTGTGTGCCGTGGCACCACTGCCTGGCTCTTTTCTGCCTCAGCATCAGTGGCCATTACTTTAGTGCTTCAGGAAAGCAGAGAATGCAGGGGGAAAAAAATAACATTTTGATTTTCAAGTTGCACCTGAAATACTTTTCCAGCATCTTGAAATAAAGCAAAACTTGCCCGACATCATAGCCTGCATCCACTTTTCATCACTCTTGTCCTTACTGAAGCTTTCAGACTTTCCAGTCCTACATGTCCATTTGTTCTTCAGATTCCCAGGTTAATGTATGTGAGAGTTGGTGTTACCAGTGTGCCAGACACAAGTACTGTGGTGGTTGCCAGCTTACCATGGCATTGTGAGAATGGCTGCAGCCAAAATTTCTAACCTCTAGGAGTGTCTACTTAAGATCTGAGTATATGTCAACCAAGGCAATGTGTCTGTACATTGAGTAAAGAAAAGTGATACATGTATAAAGAACTGGAAACCCAAGAGGCTCTGCAGATATTGAGAGGACAAAAGGACACTGTCATAAATTTGGACTATAAAATAGGACCTGTAGGTACTTTGTGTTCCACTTTCAAGTTTTCTAGGAGGATGCAGAATTTTGGTAGAGGCTTGGAATGTGGCTGGGACTGTGATGAGCTTTGTGTGGTGTTGCAAGGATGGAGCAGCATTCAGGGGTCCATCCTGGACTATGATGCTGCACATACAGAGGGCTGTGCCCCACAAAGAGAGGTGAAACAGGTACTGAACAAAGAGGGCTTGCTCGAGGACATGTTTCAGTGGTTAGCAGGTATTGTTCTGGGCTTTATGACTTTTAGTACCTGTTAGAAAGCAGCAAATTATTCCCTTTTCCCTTTGATGGGGTATAGCCTGGCTTGCCTATTAATTTGTAATGAGCTTTCCTAATATAGCTTAGGAACCTCTTTATCTCATTGTCCACAGAAAACAATACAATGCAACAAGTTATATCTATGTAGGCTAAGTTAAAACGCTGGAGCAATTAGACTCCTACTCATCACATAATGTGTTTTCCCTGTCTAGCAGTGCTAAAAAAAGGTGCTCAAGAGTATCAAGAGATGCACTTTTCTCTGAGCTAGTGAAGCTTGCCTGCTGCTATTTTGGAGCACACAATCATCCTATATTCTTAGGTATATCTATATTTAAAGCCCAGAGCAGATGTTGGATTTGGGCACAACTTAGATGTGGAAATTTGTATGTCAAGTTTAATTTTGATTTTTTTTTTTATTGCCTTCCCAATTTCATTTGTGGAAGGAGAGAAGTTTGTTCTCAGAAGAAAATGCTGTGATAGAGGTTAGTTGCCCTTTTTGGAAGTGGTATTTTTGAAGAAGGAGCTGCAGAATCTATGAACATGTTTATTAAAGAATATGTAGTTTAAGTGTTTCCATAGACAGTCTGTGCATATCATGGCTTGCAAACATTGCTGTTGTCAACAGATCTGTTCTGTTTCACTTGAGAAAAGGTTTGGAAAAAATGATGTATGATACCACTAAAAAAAAACCAAAACCAAAATAACATTAGCAGGTTCACAAAGAGAAAATCTTTGACTTATGACAGGATGTGACAAATGGATGTGTTTTAGGGGCTCTAGTGTGCACATGTGTATATATACATATAGGTGTGTGTATGTATCCGTGCAACACTGTCCCTGGAGGTGTTCAAGAAAAGCCTGGCTGAGGCACTTAGTGCCATGGTCTAGTTGAGTGGCTAGGGCTGGGTGCTAGGTTGGACTGGATGATCTTGGAGGTCTCTTCCAACCTGGTTGATTCTGTGATTCTATGATTATTCATAGGGTTTAGTAGCCCAAAGGTGCTGTGCTGTTGCTTTCAGTAAGTCAGAATCAAGCCCTTCTGTGCATAGTCATATGTAAAACCAAGAAACTTTAATGCTTTCTGGCCAGCTTTCAGGTGTTCCAATGTTTACTTCATTTGTGTTCTCCAGATTTCTTTATGCTGGAGACATAATGCTGACAAGGAGGAAACAAACATTTAATGATTTCTCTCTTACTATGCTTGGTCCCATGATAAGCCAAATACCTGATTTTCCATTTTCCCAACAAACCCATATAGCTAGCTCTGCTTTGGAGGGGCTTTTTTCACAGAATCACAGAATTAACCAGGTTGAAAAAGCCCTTCGAGACCATCGAGTCCAAGCTATCACCTAACACCTTCTAATTAACTAAACCATAGCACTAAGTGCCTCATCCAAGTCTCCTTTTAAACACCTCTAGGGATGGTGACTCCACCACCTCCCTGGCCAGCCCATTCCAATACCAATCACTCTTTCTGTAAAGAAGTTTTTCCTAACATCCAGCCTAAACCCGCCCTGGCAGAGCTTGGGGATGTGTCCTCTTGTTCTGTTGCTGGTTGCCTGGGAGAAGAGACCAACCCCCAGCTGGCTGCAACCTCCTTTCAGGTAGTTGTAGAGAGCAGTGAGGTCTCCCCTGAGCCTTCTCTTCTCCAGGCTCTTCCTCCCATTAACTAAGAAAATAAGGGCATCTAGCAATACTTTCAAACACTGTTGTTGTTGTTTTGGACAGAGGGCTGGTAAATCACTGAACTGATACAATGAAGTTACCAAAAGTCTATCTTGTAATGCTGGCAGAGTTATGATTGCAGTAGAACCAATAGAAACAGTAGGAGGAATTCATCAGACTAATACAAACAGTAGGAGGAATTCATCAGAGCGTGTGAAAGGTGTCTTTTGCTTTAGAAAACCTTGCATTTGCTTTCAGGTTACTGTTGGTTCTCTAATGAAGCACTCCTGCAGTGTAAAACTGTTTCCAGCGTGGTCCCCTCCGCAGACTGAGCTGGAACAGACAGCAGAATTGCCCCAAACCATAGTAAAACTTCAGTTGCTTAACCAGAATTTAGGGTAGATTTAGTGAAAGTTGTGGCCTTGTAAGGCATTGTGACATCTGATGAATTCCAGTCCTATCTACCCATGTGGGTTTTTTTCCTGCCTCTGGAAAGAGGGATTTTGTGGTGTGACACAGAAGGTAAGTGCAAGAGCATAACTTTGAGACACAAGCCTAGGAGGAAGGCTCATCTTGTCTACTTCATCTAGGAAAAGGGTGGCTTTTTTCACTCTGCTTTCATTTTGGATCAGTCTGAGTGAGGTCCTTAATTCAATAAAGATGGGTATGAAGGTAAAGGCAAAATTGCAGCTTCATCTGGCAAATCAGCTCCAGAGGTTTGAAAGTGCATCTGTTTGTGAGTGATTAGCTGAAGCCAGCACAGCCAGGGAGAGAGGTTAGCCTGATGCAGCTGGCTGTGCTGGGGTCTCATTCCTGTCTTCTTTGTCTTTTTGGGAGGCACAGCAAGGGCTCAGCTCTCGCACAACTTGTGTGGCACAGCAGCCAGAAGAGCTCTGGTACTGACAGTGATGTGCTCAAAGCCCCTGCCACCAGACAGTCATACCCACCTGGACCTTGAGCTTCTCACCCACAGCTGCCTGAGTCACTGCTGCTGTGCATGTACCTGGGCTTCTGAGCTGACAATGTTTACTGAGATTTTCCATATCTTTAACCCACAGTAGCTGCCTTTTAAACAGATTTGATTTGTCCACAGATCTAAAAGACAAATACATTTCCCAACAAACCATTTCATTTGAAACCCACAAGGAAACACCACTGCTAGCTAGCTAGTTTCCCTTATGAAAACCCCAGAGAAACAACACTGGTGGTTTCTGTACCCAGACCTTCCACTCCCCATACTCACACCCAGAAAGCCTTATTTTTTTTAATGTTTATTTTTTTAAAGGTGAATGCTGAGGAATCATCTGTCTGAAGGCTTCCTGATCTCATCAGAGCTACTACCTACTAGAAATAAGGCAGAATTATAATAATGAGACATTTCTTTTTCCTATTATTTGACATTCCTATTTATTTGATATTCCTATTTGTTTGACATTCCTATTTGTTTGGTATTCCTATTGCTTCCTTCTCACATACTCTGGTTTTATCTCTATGATCATATTATCACACTTCCAATATGTTGGGAAGAGAAAACAACTCAGAGGAAAGATAAAAGTGATTTTTCTGGGATGGAGAACAGCCTCCCCTAGTCAATGACATTAGGGGACCACGGGAGTTACCTCCTTAAAGTGAATGTGAAGGAGCTGTTTGATTCTACTCACACGTGGAATAAGATGCCTGGTATTATAGAGCTTTTAACCTTGCAGGCTGTTATGTGGTTAATGTGCTGAAAGCTGAAGTTAAACAAATTCAACCTGGAGAGGAGGTGCAAATTTTTTTAAAATTAGGACAATTAGCCTTTGAGCAACTTAGCAAAGGATGTGGAAGATTCTCCATGGCTTGCAGTCTTTAAATCAAGATTGGATGCCTGCCTAAGAGATATAGATGACTACCAGCTATTTATATAGCTTGGTACAGACTCCCTGAGTCATATGGCCTGTATTATGCAGGACTTTTTATGCTAGGAAGAGGAGAGTTTTCAGTAGTATTAGCTGGCTGTGGGTAGTTGTGGAAATAGAAATAGAATCATAGAATCAACCAGGTTGGAAGAGACCTCCAAGATCATCCAGTCCAACCTAGCACCCAGCCCTAGCCACTCAACTAGACCATGATTTTATGAAATGAAACTATAACCCCCAGATTCCTGTATTTAACAGGTTTCTATGACATTGAAAACCAAAGCAGTAAGGTGAGAGAGAAAAGAATACCGGTGAGCAGCTCATCAGTTTCTCTGCATGTGGCCTTTCTCCTTACTGAGCAAACAGGACCTCAGACCTACAAGCTGTGGGATGTTCAGTTCATCTTTGCCACGGAGTACACTGCGGTTTTGTCCTCTGTCAGCCCGAGCTGTGAGCAGATGATGGATGAACTGTAGACTCATTGTGTTAGAAATACCAATTTACTTTTGAAAGCTCAACTCCTCCCTAACACAGCACTCAGCCCTTCTGTAACAATAAGAGAGTCATGGTGGAATAGTAGTTCAGCTACAGTGAAAGGCTTCATTCAAGGCTTGGTGAATAGCAAGGAGAAATGTGAGAAAAACGGTGTGACAGCTAAAAAACTTGCTGTTATCCCTGATTTCCCTGTCCTGAAATGGACATTTGCTATATGTTTAAAGTTAGGTGAGAATTCCCAACACATCGTTTTCAGCTGAGAGAGATCTTGAAGCCTGCAATCTGGCTTGTGGATTTGAATGAGACAAAGAATTCATTTGAACTAAAGCTTGCATTGTCTAATATACTAATTTTGGAGTAGTTGTCATATCTCTTCTGTTCTTACAACAGAGTCAATTTTGCCATTTCTGGAAGAAAACAATTAATGTTTGTTAAAGAACTCTGCAGCACAGTATATATTTGCTGTACTGTGTGCTGGAGTCATAGAATCATTGAGTGGTTTGGAGGGGAAGGGTCCTTTAAAGGTTATCTAATGCAACACCCACCCCTCCCACTCCCCACAGTCAGCAGGGACATCATCAACTAAATAAGTCACCCAGAGCCCCATCCAGCCTGACCTGGAATGTTTCCAAAGATGGGGCTTCTGATGTCTCTCTGGGCAATCTGAGCCAGTGTCTCACCACCTTCAGTGTCAAAAAAATTCTTCCTTGTATCTAGTCTAAGAGCCAGCAGTGTGCCCAGGTGGCCAAGAGAGCCAGTGGCATCCTGGCCTGCATCAGGAATGGTGTGGTCAGCAGGAGCAGGGAGGTCATTCTGCCCCTGTACTCTGCACTGGTTAGACCACACCTTGAGTGCTGTGTTCAGTTCTGGGCCCCCCAGTTTAGGAGGGACATTGAGATGCTTGAGCGTGTCCAGAGAAGGGCAACGAGGCTGGGGAGAGGCCTTGAGCACAGCCCTACGAGGAGAGGCTGAGGGAGCTGGGATTGGTTAGCCTGGAGAAGAGGAGGCTCAGAGGTGACCTCATTGCTGTCTACAACTACCTGAGGGGAGGTTGTGGCCAGGAGGAGGTTGCTCTCTTCTCTCAGGTGGCCAGCACCAGAACAAGAGGACACAGCCTCAAGCTATGCCAGGGGAAATTTAGGCTGGAGGTGAGGAGAAAGTTCTTCACTGAGAGAGTCATTGGACACTGGAATGGGCTGCCCGGGGAGGTGGTGGAGTCACCGTCCCTGGAGCTGTTCAAGGCAGGATTGGACGTGGCACTTGGTGCCATGGTCTGGCCTTGAGCTCTGTGGTGAAGGGTTGGACTTGATGATCTGTGAGGTCTCTTCCAACCCTGATGATACTGTGATACTGTGACTTAAAGCCATCACTCTTTGCCCTGTCGCACCTGGCCCTGCTAAAGATACTGTCCCCATCTTTCTTATAACCCTCCCCTATTAAATTTTGTCTTCACAGGCAATTTTATGGACACCCCTAGTTTTTAAATAATGGATGTTTATACAAATATGTTAATGGAATGGAGTTTGCATGCAGAATTTTGTGGGAAGCTCTAATTTCAATAGTGTCAATGGTTGTTAAATGCTGATGAGAACCAAAGTCATGGAGTGGTGTAGGGGGTTATAGCTCTGTGATTTTGATGTGGTGGCTAATTAGCTCCCATACCTTCATATGGTAAGCTCTTGTGATGAGGTCTGGCATAGTATTGCTTTCTACTGGCAGGCAGTGGCTATTTCCAGTTCAGTGCAGTGAATCGAGTATCTCTACGTTTCCTCACCCAAGGAAGAAAATGCATCATTGATTTCCTCATTCTACAGGATAAAAATCTCTTGTAAATATGTTATTAGGCTGGCACACTCCTGTACTTTACCAGTCTAGTAGCTGTTTTCTCCATAAATCTGGCAAGCTTATAACATGACAAAATGTGTCTGCATCTGCATCTATACACTGAAGATGTAAGTAGATAGCAGTTTGAGATAGATGTGTATTAGATAAGTCTATTTACCTGAAACTGAGGATTGCCTGCAGAGCCAGTGTAGCTCAGAAAGTTAAAATGGTCTGTTTCTCACTTTTTATTTTAACACTTCCTAATGTTTTCTGCTAAATTCTTTAGGAAGAGGTCAGACTTCTACAAGTGAATTACAGAATATTCAGTGCTCTATAATGATCTCTTTTAGCACTATAATCAGGGGGGCAAAAAAAGATGTGCTGTATGCAGGTAGGATTGTCAAATGGTGCTGCAGGTTTAAGGATAGCTTGGTTTCTCCAAATTTTCTGAGCCAAGAGCCTTTGCAGAATCAGGTTTAATCACATTTTGTGTTGTGAATATTAATCCCACTGTTACATTAACTGTCAAGTTTGAGTTATGTGTAGATGTGGCTGGTTTTGACTTGTATTTGTCTTGATGGCTTTTCTGTATCTCTCTTTTTTTTCCTTTATCATACTGTCATGAGACATGACATCTTTTTACTCATGCTGTTAATTCAGAAAGAAATAATAGCTCTTAACACTTCCAGCTTGAAGGTTTCACTAATGTAAAAGAAAAGAGCATTTTTCTCTTTTTCACAATCAGAAATACTCCTTTTTCCTTTCTCCCCCCTCCCCATCAGAGGAGCACAAGAGGCAGCTCTCCAGGGTGTGGCGATCATGAGATAATCACAGCCCTGAGGGGTTTGAGACACTTGGGTGCATTTCATACCTTGTAGCTGTCCAAGGATGAGATTTTCACACGAAGGCTCCACCCCACCGTGCTTTACTTTTTTTTTTTTATTGCATAAATCAGTCTGTGTGCTCAGGGATCATTTATCATTTCCCTAATATTCACCAGGGTACAAACAGTACTGTTCTAGTTCCATTCAGCCTCCTTATTGCTCCCTCCTTCTCCGCTCAATATAATAATAATAATAAAAAAAAAGGTTGGCAAGATACTAAAATTATATCATGGCAGTTCTGTGTTTAATGCAGAAGTCATACATTATCCCCAAACCCCTTCAGCCTCAAGTGCTCTTTGTACTTCTGAGAACATGATATATGGCTGAGTGGTGCACTTAGCAGCCATGACTTCATTTAAATCTGTCAGTTTCTGAGAAGGGGATTACTGCCCAGAACCTAACCCTTATTAAAAACCTGGCTTTTCAGATGCAACTGCAGTTAACATCAGCTTAAACTTGAGCGTGGAGAGAACTTCCTGCAATGTGAGAGGTGTTAAAATCTATAACTTATAAGTTAGTTTTTGGTCTCTTCTCCCAGGCAACCAGCAACAGAACAAGGGGACACAGTCTCAAGTTGTGCCGGGGTAGGTCTAGGCTGGATGTTAGGAGGAAGTTCTTCATAGGAAGAGTGATTGGCATTGGAATGGGCTGCCCAGGGAAGTGGTGGAGTCACTGTCCCTGGAGGTGTTGAAGCAAAGCCTGGATGAGGCACTTAGTGCCATGGTCTAGTTGAGTGGCTAAGACTGGGTGCTAGGTTGGCCTGGATGATCTTGGAGGTCTCTTCCAACCTGGTTGATTCTATGATTCTGATTCTACCAATTATAAAATTCTTCATCAGCATAGGCTACTTACATCTTTCAGCTCTACCAGCACAGCTTCTTTGGTTAGTACTAGTGGAGCAGGATTGAAAATTAACTGATGTTTCCAAACTCCCCTATGGCACTTGAGCAGCTTTCTCTTCTTCTCTGGCTAACAGGCAGCACTGCTCTGTTCCTCCCCAAATTCTTGTGGTTCCTTGACAGAACTTCTAGTATCCCAGGTGAGAATGCTCAGAGCCCCAAAGCAACTTGAGGTCAGCACTCTGGAAATTAGCTAACCCCCCTGCTGCAGCCACAAGATGAAGCTTCCTTAGCTTATGGCAGTGATGTGTACAGTCACAGCTTTATTTTTCCATCCAGCCATACTTCACAGCTATTCTCCCTCACTACCCCTAATGACCTGTGCAGCAGGATTCTCGGTGGTGTTGTTTCTAAAGGTGCCTCTTTTTCCTCTATGCATTTGCTGACAAGTTAGTATAATAACCTCTTTTTTTGTGGGTTGTTTTTCATTCTTTGTTTAATACAGTGTAATAAATCTTATAGGGTGCCCCTGACTGTTTTCTTATCTGACTATGACAAGTTCTGGAAACACAATTTCTTCAGTTTCCATTATATTCTTGTGAACACTGCTTGCTTGGAAGAGCATGGGAGCCAAGTGTGCTGCGTTAGAGGTTTCTGAAGGCATGTAGAGAAGACGTAGTTGGAAGGGAAGGCAGGCTGAGATGGATTTACATGCTTCCTTCCACGTTTATCTCTCTGGGAGATGAATGCAGCCTGTTGACATGCATTTGCAATCCTGCCATTTCTTGACTGAGAGCCATGAGTCATTCAGAAAAGAGAAAGAATGATTGAAAAGTGCTAATTGAAATAAAATATTTGCATACAATAGAGACATGGCATCTGGCTGAGCTAAACACCTCTACACCAAAAAAGCAGCCATGCAGTTTCACAGCTTTCACTTTATGAACGCTCCCACCAACTGTGTCCAAAGATTTGCTCACTGTGTACTGGTGACCTGGTTTTATCTTCCATGTTGCTATTCCAGCAAGCCTGATCCTCAGGCTGCAATGTTCACTGAAAAGGCTGATGGAGTTTTCTTATTTGCCAGTCCAGCCTTACTCAAAGCTGCAATGAAGCAGGGTGGTGGTTACTGGCATGCCTAATACCACACACTCCAGTATGGATGAGGAGGAGCCCTGTCCTGAAGGTATCAACATTGTCTCTTGATACTCCTAGCACTACAAGGGACAACAACTGTCTTAGGACACGGTCAGATGGACTAAAGTGATATAGATTTCTTGGTGAGGGCTAGAGGGAAATCTCCCAAACTAGTTGGTTTTATGTAATTGCTTGAATACCAGATCCTGATTTTCTGAGTAGTTTACCATAACATCCAAGAGAAAAGCAGCTGTTATTCATGGTCAGAATTTCCTGTGTCAGAGCCCAAGACATGAGCGAAAACCAGGGTTGAGGCTGGTGTTGTGTGTAACAGGACACAAATCCATTGTGATGTTCTGCTTTGATTTGTGATCGCCGTGACTCACAAGTGCCAAAGCTTGGATGTTATTTTCTTAGAGATGTAGTGGAGAGGTTTTGGTAGTCAATAATAAATACAGAGATAAAGCAAAAGCAAAGGGCATGCCTTCAGAAGACCTGCAGACTGATTTATTCTATGAAAGAATCATCCTGCTTGTTCAGAAAAGGGAAAAATAATCCAAAAGTTTAGTCGAGGAGGCTCATCCTTTTAAGCTCTCTGTCCCTTGGCCTTTTCCCCTTTACTCCCACATGCCTGTCAGATACATGGCATTTTTCATGTCCATCCCACAGTTTTCTTTCTAGCTAGCCTTCTGAAGCAGATGAGTTAAGCAGAACGTTTGATGTGGGGGGTTGCCTTGAGCTCAGAGTGCGCACTGACACAGAAACCAGCGGTGTGCTCGTGAGAGGATGCAACTGGAGAAGATGTGGAGCTTTAATATTAAAGCCACACTAAAACCTGGGTGACAGCAGTGGGGATAACAGTGTATTCCACTCCTGTGACTTCCTGCACAGGATGAAGAATTATCTCAGCCCACTCTGAGGTATGTAATTATTGCTATCCCCATCGTGCCTGAAATGGAATGTTAAAATTAAGTGTTACTACAGTGAATGTACTGAAAGCTGTTTCTACAGGTCTGTTACATCATTCCCACACAAACTACTGCAGTTGTAGAAGCTATTAATACCCTAATTTATAATTAATCACATGTAATGCCTGTACATGCTCTACAGGTGAGAGTGCTGCTCTCCTACCATTCACCCACTTTAGCATTTGAAGGTAGGGTGGGATTTTTGGTTTGTTGGTTGCAATTGTAATGAATTTAAAGGATTCTGTGGTTTTCTTTTATGCCAAGTGCAAACCTCAGACTATTGTATTCATTTAAAGAATAGTTTTTAATGTCAGCTGCTCTCAAGAACAAGGAACAGGAAGAGAATGCTGCTGATTTTGTCGAGAGAAAATAGTTTGGTGTTGGAGTTCTCTTTGGGGGGGGAAGAAAGATTTGAGAGTGAAATTTCACAGAAGAGGACCTTATGCATGGCGAGCAAAGGCAATTATTTGCCCTATTCAGAAAAGAAAAAACACCTGATGATTTATTTCTGGATGTGTTGTTGCATGCTTATTAATTTTCCCAGTCATTCCTACTGGAATACTGGAGCAGGAACTGGGAAGGTGGTGAGCAAGTCTCTTGCTAGGACATACCTACCCATCTAAATTTGCCCCATGCAGTTATCCATCCCAATTTCATTCATAATGCACATGCAGTGAAACAAGTGTGGAAGTCTAAGTTATGCTGAAAACATCTAGCCAAAGCTGTTGTGGGGTTTGGTGGGTTTATGGCAAACCAGAAGTAGAGCTATGTCCATGGAGGTGCAGCATTGCAAAGAATGTTGAGTGATTAGTACCTATGGTGAAAGAGGGCAGAGTTTGGATTTACTGAGGAGAGTGAGTGGATGAGGAGCTGAGCTGAAGTGATGGCACTGGTTCAGAAGATCTATTTTCATAGTGGTCTTCTCCAAGGGTGCTATCTTTGTAAGGAATGTTGCTTTAATATTTTAGAGGTGGGCTGAGTGCCTAAGTGAGATCAGATGTTGTTTGCCTGCTGGGGTGGTGTACTTGTTATCTCCTTTGCCACATTGATAGAGGCATTGGACTCTGAGCTCTGAAACTCCTGGGGACTTCAGGGCAGAGAGTGTTTCCTAGGTAGTTGTGTCTGAGTCAAGAAATCATGATTTTTTTTCTGTGCATGTGTATATGCATATGCTTATTTCCTCAAAACTTTGTGTTCTTGTCTGTCTCCCTCAAGTCCTGCCTGTTTTTGAAGTCTCAGCCAGGACCAAAGCGCCCCAGTGTGACCAGCGGCACTGGGTGGTCCAAGCTGAGATACTTGTCCACTCTGAGGCTGTGATGAGTGAAGGGATTTGATTTTAGAGCAGGTGGCAGTAAAAGAGAGCCAAGATAAGTTCCTTTATCTCACATATGCTGTGCTTTGAGTGCTGCCTGCTAGCGTTAGCTTGGCTCCAGAGAGAGACCATGCCTTGTCTTGCAGTGAGTGACCTGGCTGTGTTTCCACCCTTGGCTTTCCAGTGAGGTTTGTTTCTTTCTCTTTTCCTTCTCCTTCTGATGACGTTTTTATCACTTCTGTGAAGAGAATCTTTCTACATGTTGTGAAAACATCAAGGAAGCAAGAATCAATACTTTTCATAAGAACATCAGAAGTAAAAATAATACAATGAGTACTCTAATACCTCGGTGTGACACTAGCATTTTACATATGCATAACCTGTGTGTTCTAAATTCATGTCCTTCTATGTGAAAGTGACTAAAAACTCTGCTATTCCTTCTGAAGCGACTGCATTCCCTGCATGCATTTCATTCATAGCCCTCTATTCCCTTGGTACATATAAAGCAAAATGAATTGGATATCTTTTTACATCTTGCTTTGACTGTTCTCTAGTGGCTCTGCAAGTTGCCTCTTTCTGTCTTTCTGCTAAATAGCATTTAAAGGCTGTAGCACAGTGGGACTTCAGTGTGTAAGAAAGCTTTCAGGGCATTACAGTGTCTGAAGCTGCAGACCCCCTGAAGCATCAAAACCTATCTCCACTATGCTGTATGTGCCTTCTGCTTAGAAATGTGTGTATTGTTCAAACTGTCTCTGAACAAAATTGTGCTGAATGGGAATGAAGAACTGATGCTTCTTTTTATAAAGCTTCTCTCCTAATCTCTGTAATTTGAAACTAAAGACTTCGAACAGTGGGCTGGAGATTGTTCTGCGAGATAAATCCCTTGCATCACATAACCCTGACAACTCCCCAGTTCCATGAAATTAATAACAAATGGATGAGAAGATAAGCAAAAGTAATGGGGAGGTTACATTTTTGTGACAAAGGTTTATGGCCATACTGAATCTCATGTTCAGTGATACCCCTCCTCCTTCTCCTCCTCCTCTTTGCTGAGTTTGTGTTATCAGATCTGAGCATTCCTCTATCTGAAGCTTTTCTGTGGAGATATGATGAATGGCAAACACAGCTATGTGCCTCCAAAGAGCTGCTGTGAGCAGCTCTCCAACCGCCAGCAGAACTCTACAAGCCCGGACCTTACTCTTGCACCCTGTACATCCACTTTCAGTACATCTGCTGGTGCTGTATGTTGGAACATTGAACAATGCTGCTGGAATCCCAGCTCCCTGTCATCTTAAAATTGTATGGTAATTTAGTTTGGGAGCAGTCTCAGAGTATCCCCTGGGCCAGCTCTTTCCATAAAGCAGCTTTCAACAGGAGGCTCTGGGACACGATTGGTTGAGCCTTGAGTGTCTCCAAAGGTGGAGATGCCACAGCCTGTCTGGACAATCTGGACTACCCATGTTGTGAACTTTTTTTCCCTGGTATCTAATTGTAATTTTTCATATTTCAACTTGTGTCCATTCCCTTTGACCTGTATTTTAATCCAGCCTGCCACCTTCTCTTAATCTACTAAATTAGCTTGTGAATAGGTATTAACAACAATAATAAACTTCTTACAGATTACCTCTGCTTGCAGATCTGTTCCAAAATATGCCTTGCAGTCAGCAGTCAGCACAACTGTACAGGATGTTTTATCAAAATGGAGAATGGAAAATGTCCTTATCAAAGTGGAGAATAAGCTCCTTCTGAGACTCCAAAGGTGTGTTTGGAGCAATGAACAGATTTACATTCAAACTCCTCTTATCACAATGGAGAATGGAAAATGTCTTATTAAAATGGAGAATGAGCTCCTTTTGGGACTCCAAAGGTGTGTTTGGAGCAATGAACAGATTTACATTCAAACTCCTCTTATCAAAATAGAGAATGAGCTCCTTTTGGGACTCCAAAAGTGTGTTTGGAACAACGAACAGATTTACATTCAAACTCCTCTTATCACAATGGAGAATGGAAAATGTCTTATTAAAATGGAGAATGAGCTCCTTTTGGGACTCCAAAGGTGTGTTTGGAGCAAAGAGCAGATTTACATTCAAACTTCTCTTATCAAAATAGAGAATGAGCTCCTTTTGGGACTCCAAAAGTGTGTTTGGAACAACGAACAGATTTACATTCAAACTCCTCTTATCAAAATAGAGAATGAGCTCCTTTTGAGTCTCCAAAGGTGTGTTTGGAGCAATGAACAGATTTACATTCAAACTCCTCTTATCAAAATGGAGAATGAGCTCCTTTTGAGACTCCAAAGGTGTGTTTGAAGCAATGAACAGATTTACATTCAAACTCTTCTTTCTTGTACATTCTGAAAACTGGTTTGGGGGTGCTCACATAAGACTGAGCTGCTCAATGAATCAAAGTCTGTTGTAGTGCAGAGCAGGTTATAGAACGTGAAAGTTGTGAAGGATCACTTAAGGTCCCTGAATGGCAAATAAATGATTGTTACACTTTGGTTTGGGTCTTCACACTTAGAGATTAAAGTGAAATAGTGACCTGTCAATGTCAGAACCACACTTCTGATGTGTTTGTGAAGTCTCTCTGGTCATTCAGCCTGCAGTCTATAGTGTGATAGAGCTGGACTCGGCCATAGTATTCTCAGCATAATTACTCACAGAGAAGCATGTATTTTATCAGCAGCATTTAGTTTTTCCATTTTATCACAAATAACTTGAAAATCCAAGTTATCCAGGCTCTGTTGCTGCAGCAGTATTGGAAATGGCTTGGGTTGATGGGACTTTCAGGGAAAAGTGCTGAATTTTCCTTCCACCTACAAAACTTTTCCCCTGCTATTTCTCAGCTTGTAATTATCTTTTCCTTTTTTTTATATATATATGTGTGTGTGTGTGTATCTGTTTTATTAATCAGAGATCAGGGAAAAAAATAGGAAAGAAGATAAATCTACAAAAGGCATGTTCCTTCTATCCAGAATTTTAGTCAGTGCTTTTTCAGTCACTATTTTTTCAGTCAGTTTCTGTTTAACTAAGTAGGTGAACAAGGCTTTAAGATTATCAAGAGTGTTGCTTAATAATAATCACTTCAGAGCTATTGACTTGATTGCTTTTCTGAATAACAAAATAATATATAGTAGTTTGGAAGATTTTGGTGTCTTTCAACTAAGCTTTTTGTTGGGTGAGGGCACAATGAGTTATGTATTCGTTATGAGTTAAGGGGTTGGGAGGAAGAGGAATATTCTCCTAAAGGGCTACCTGACATTTTGGCAAGTACATAGATTGTTCCACATACTCTGGACACCTCTCCCCAAATTCTTTGGCTTTCCTAAAATCCCTGGATTTTGAGGTTTGGGGATTTTTTTCAGTATGTTAGGACTTTATGGGAATGCTTGGCCCATAGTCTGAATTAGATTTAGAGGCTGGAATGTGATGCTTCACATGCCTGTTTCTAGAGCTTGAGCAGTTTGCTGAGATGACAGAAGCGATCCCAGTGGTTTTTGTTGGCAGTGGAAGGCACACTGAATAGTTCAAGCAAACAGAACTGATATTAAATAATACAGAAAAATAACCACTGTGAAACTTGTGAGACCTGAAGCATTTTTCAGGAGTTTTTCTGCTTTGTGATTTGCTTCTCAGATGTAAAATTTTCTCAGTGCTTGAAGAGACCTGGTATATATCTGTTGCTCTTATAAACCTGAAGAATCTCATGTACTTTTTTTTTCAAGAGAGCAAAGATGCTTATTTTAATGTTACAGCTAGGGCAGCCACCTTTGCTGTTACAGCAAAAGAATAACAATTTACTTTTATATTATCCTCTTTCATCCTGGGCTGCGCAGAAGCTTCTCTCTTTTAACACCAGCCTTCTGAAGCTGAGAAGTCTGTAAGGAGGAGATGAAATTTCAAATCATTATATTCTTTAGATAGATCATGGAGACATGTTCTGCTCTTACATGCTGGTTTTGGTGGAAAGGTAAGAGTTAATGTGTTTGCAGCCCATCTGTTGGGTTGTTCCAAATGCAAAGCAGAGGCAAATTGTCTCACAAACCAAACCTCTCTGTGTGATAATTATATTCAGAATATCACCACTGCTGACACTGCCTGGGTCCAGCAGCAAGCATTATTAAGTGTATGGGCTTGTATATAGTACTCATAGACACAATAGGGTTGTTCTGGTGGAGGCTAAGACCCATGTGTTTTCATTTAGATAGTTTTCAGTAAGCTTTTAAACCTTGTTAAATACCTTGCTAAGCCTGGTTTTGAATGATCAGTTGGGAAACATCATACTTAAAACACTGCTCCATTAAATTCAGATCTCTTGTAGAGACTGAACCAGGTGATTGGAAAGAAAGAACTGGGGTTGGAGTGGAAGCAGAAGCCCAGATTCAAAAGTTAGAAACCAGTTGACAAAACTCTGTCATTCTTGGAGACACAGGAAAGAAGAGGCAGAACATGGTTCAGTGTGGTTGATAATGGGGTTCAAGGTATTTGTATGGTGTGCTGTAACTCTGTGAATGTTGTCACAAAGGAAATGATGATTTCCTCAAGAAAATCTTCCTATGGGTTAACCTTGCTATAGAAGTTTTTCCTTTCCCAAGAATATATTCAAAATGTGCTATATTAGGGATGAAGTCCCGTGGATGTAAGGGTAGGATTTCTTTTTAGGATCCTTTAAGGCACTCTGCAAGGTGTTTAGAACCTGAAAATCTGGAGCTGAAACACTCCTGACCGAGGACTTGACTGTCTCCCTATTGCACTTCTAAGGACATGCTGTTATCACTGCCTGTGGAACGGAATACGTAGACACATCTTAACCACATACATTTGCAGTACCTCCAGAGTTCATTAATGACATCTGCAAAGGCAGATGTGCCCATTATACCTGGGAAGGGCTAACATGCTCCAAGGTGACAGTTTCTGTTTTATTGTTATGTCATTCCCTTTATCTCAAAGTCTATTCAAAGAAGTATGGTGTCCATATCTTCAGTACTCTTCGAGGAAACTTTCAGGTCTCAAGTTTCTGCCAGGGAAAAAAGCATCTTTTCCCTACTCCACTTGTCACAAAAACTCCTGGTGAGGTCTTCAAGAAAAAGCTGTTAGCTGCATGGTTTGCTTTATGCAGTTGTCAGTAACTGATAGTTCTGTATTTCTGAGGTTAGAGTGGAGCATCTATCCTAGGTAGCTAAATTAAAAACCTAGTGTGTGTATATAATTTCTCCAAGGGATGATCAACTGCTTCGCCTTTAGGCTTTTTGCTTTGGCTCACCACTGTCTTTACTGGTATACAGGGAGAGGAGCTTCCTAATTCAGACACTTAAGATAGTTGTCATCAATTATGCTGTTTGAAAACAGTCATATGTCAGTATTTCCTAGTATCTCAACAGTTTGGCATCTTGGTGTTGGAAGTTTTAGTGGATAAAACCACTTCTTGTTTCCTAGTCTAACCTGTGCTCCAAAACTAAATGATCTTCATGTCTGAGCCCTGTCCCCAGTGAACAATAGTCCCCATTACAAAACCACCAAGAAAGCATGAATCTGATTCTTTCTGCTCAGGGACACTCAGACCCAGTCAGCATGAGGCACAGTTACCTCACACCCCTGGGAGTGATTTTTCTAGGTGAAGATTGAGGTCATCCATGAGGCAATAGGGCAAAGCATCTCTTGTGAAACTGGTCACCATCAGCCAGGCAGAGCTGTGCTGTTGCTGCTGCTGCTGCAGGCTCATTGCTCACTCTGGTTAAGAGCTTTTGTGATCTGGACTCTCTAGTTTCAGCCCACCTTGGTTACACCTGCCTTTATCTTAGAGTGTTTTTAGGAGATTATTTATTGGAAACAATACCTTAATGCAGGTGAATTCCTAGTTCAGCTATGATTAACCGTTTTGCCTTTAGTTAGAGCTGGGATGTGGCTGTGATTGCATGGAGGTGCTAACCAATAGGTAAATACACTCTCTATGTTCATTAATGCTTTGTTGACTGTATCACCTATTCATTAAGATGATTTTCCCAGAGTTAGTCTGACAGCAAAGCTGGAAGACCTTAAGTGGCTGTCACTTTTGTGCCAAATGAATTAAAGCAAACAATGCTCAGCACTTCTCAGCAGATCAGTGCTTGGTTGCAGCTGGTTCATACCAGGTTAACGAGTCAAAGTATCACTTTTCTTTTTTTAAAGCACAATAACACAGTTTAGATTATTTCATACCTGTGCTGAATTAACTATGAGTGCAAATTCAAATTAATCTAAGTGGTTTTATTTCATCTGCTGTGTAAATAAGCCTTAAAGCTCTAATGATTACTGAGCAGGGAAGGTGACTTAATGGAGAAGTGAATACAGAGTTATCTGTCTGAATCTGCACAGAGCCTGGAAAATACTTGGTCAGTTACAAGCTTCCTGCAGATTTCACTGATAGCTTGTTCAGCTAGGATCATTAACCTCTGCTCCATTAGTGGTTATCTTGTCAGTGAAGACTAAAAAAGGTAGATCATAGATTTATACTATCTGACTTGGATAGCATCTCACTAACCTCTAGCCTAGACCATATAACCGTATTATATAATTATTATTATTCATTCCTGGAAGTTGGTCATAAAACAGGTCAAAGAGGTTGCTCCACAGGTCAATTTTTCCTTTTCTTTTCATAACATGGCTGGTACAAACAGGGAATGTGTTTTCCAAAACAGACATTCAGGAGCAAATTCCCTGAGTTGAAGAGATGATCATAGAATCATAGAATCAACCAGGTTGGAAGAGACCTCCAAGATCATCCAGTCCAACCTAGCACCCAGCCCTATCCAGTCATCTAGACCATGGCACTAAGTGCCTCATCCAGGCTTTTCTTGAACACCTCCAGGGATGGTGACCCCACTACCTCCCTGGGCAGCCCATTCCAATGCCAATCCCTCTCTCTGGCAACAACGTCCTCCTAACATCCAGCCTAGACCTCCCCTGGCACCACTTGAGACTGTGTCCCCTTGTTCTATTGCTGGTTGCATGGGAGAAGAGGCCACCCCCCACCTGGCTACAACCTCCCTTCAGGTAGTTGTAGACAGCAATGAGGTCCCCCGTGAGCCTCCTCTTCTCCAGGCTGCACACCCCCAGCTCCCTCAGCCTCTCCTCATAGGGTTTGTGTTCCAGGCCCCTCACCAGCTTTGTCACCCTTCTCTACGTAGATGTAGAGGGAAGGAGGAGTGCACCTCTGAGATGGACACTGCTGGGAGGAAGTTCTTCAGAGTCCAGGAGCTCTATCAGCATGTGCTAACAACCAGCTTGTACCCACCAAAAGAGAATAGTGAGCTGCCTTCTGAAGGCTTCTGCTCCTGCCTGCAGACTGGGGTGGCTACAATGCATCTCTTACCTTCAGCTTACGTTTCCCAGTTTTGAGTTTTCTTCCATAACTACAAGGAATAGAACTGGTATAATTTTGAAACACTTAGAAAGCTGAGACTGAAACTTTGTCTTGTGGCCTGTGCCACAAGCAAGCTCAGCATGAAGATAATAGAGAGCTGCTGGAGCAGTGGGAGAAAAAGGAGCCTTGACCCAGCAGTGTGCACAACTTTATTATTATACCTTAAAGGATTTGTCAGCTGGGGGAGATGTCATGTTTGTTTTGGGTACCTCCACCCTTTGCTCTTCTACCTCTTCATCCCCCAAACCTCTGTGTAAAAGCCATGGCTCTGGTACACCTTGGTGAGGTGAGGAGTCTCATTTGGCAGCAGAGGTTTCTAATCTTCTCTCCATTTGGGATGTATTTTAATGGCAAAGCTTTGGCCCACGTTTAAAGTTCGGGGGTTTAAAATGTTGTTGTACCATCTGACCTCATCATGCTTTTTGGACCATTTAAACCAAATTTGAGTGTGTCAAAGGTACTAAGCCCAAGTGAATATTGTGCAAATGAGCAGCTGTGAAGCTGAGAGAGTGTCTGACAATGCTCCTGCTCTGGGGAGGCTTACCCCTGACTTCACATGGGAAAATGATTCTGTGAGAGGGATCAGGGAACACCAGTCTTTGGGTTCTGCTATTTCTGGAACTACTTGTTTATTCTTAGAAATCCTTTGAGGGTACTTTTGTAAACTGAGCATCTACTCTGTGCAAAAGTGCCTAGATGGTCTGTGACAAGTGATGTATTACTTTGTTTGGTTGTCCACGATCGCAGCATGTTCTGGCTCCCCTCATAAAACTCTTGGGTTTATTCTTTCTTTCTTTCTTTCTTGTCTTTCCCAAGATTTCTTTTGACCTAGCGGAATATACTGCTGACGTTGATGGGGTTGGCACTTTGAGGCTCCTTGATGCTATTAAGACCTGTGGCCTTATTAGTTCTGTGAAGTTCTACCAAGCCTCCACCAGTGAGCTTTATGGAAAAGTGCAAGAGATTCCGCAGAAGGAGACCACCCCTTTTTACCCAAGGTCGCCTTATGGTGAGCATCTCTGCTGGTGTGTGTAGTGTCTGTCTGCCTCTCCTCCCGCTCCTGTCTCGGGGCTGAAATCACTGGCGTGTGAGATGAGGATGACGAGAGAGCTCAAGTGACTAGACATGTTGAGAGCCAGAACTGTATGAATTAGTGGAGAAAAAGTATTTGCTGCCATTGCCTGAGGGTTGGAAATTAGCATCTCACTTCATAAGACCGCCTTCATTTAGCCTGGAGGTAGAGCAGGGAGGGGGGTGGCTCTTCCCTCAAAAAAAGGGCTGTGAGATACCGCTGGAGTGATAAGGTTTCATATTTTTTTTGTTGCCTGAATGAAGAAATCCCAAGAGCTCACTTCCTCCTTCGTGAACTTGCATGAAATTTGAAGCACGTATGAAAGCGATGTGCGTGGAGGACTTTGGTGATAAAGTTTCAAATCAATTTGGAGTGTTAAGGCAGCAGATTTTCGCTTTCCTCCCTCCAAAGTCCTTTTTTGGGGCTTTTATTAGCAGAGGTCACCATAGTGGCCTATTTCACACGCTCTGGCTGTGTTAATTATGTTGTAAAAGAAAAAGCGCTGTGCTTGAGTGTGTGTCTAAGAAAACAAGCAAGAAAGTGCCCAAATGCTTCCTGGCCAGCTCAGAGGCTGCACAGTAAAAGAGCATTTTCCTGTTCAGCTGCTGGTTATTGAGTTGGGTGTTTTTTTCCATGTGAAATGTGACACACAGAAGGAATGAGTCAAATTCTGATGCTCTGGGCTGTGGAAGTGTGGACTCATCCTGTGTGAAAGTGCTGGGGGGGCTGTGTGTAAGCAGAGCGGGTATCCTAACGCCCCATGGTTCTCTTTGCAGGAGCAGCAAAACTCTATGCCTACTGGATTGTGGTGAACTTCAGGGAGGCCTACAACCTCTTCGCTGTCAATGGCATCCTCTTCAACCACGAAAGCCCCAGGAGAGGTTAGCAAACCCGTGTGAACTCGTTCCCAGTCCTGTGTACATCTGACTGGAAAAATGAAACAATGCATTCACAGGTTTCACTTAAACTTGCCAAAATTCTGCAGGGAGAGTGTCAGGACTTGTGGCCTGGCATTCTAGGGAGCATCCTGGCAGTCCCAGAGCTTATGAGGAGAGGCTGAGGGAGCTGGGGTTGTTTAGCCTGGAGAAGAGGAGGCTCAGGGGTGATCTTATTACTGTCTACAACTACCTGAAGGGACATTGTAGCCAGGTGGGGGGTGGCCTCTTCTCCCAGGCAACCAGCAATAGAACAAGGGGACACAGTCTCAAGTTGTGCCAGGGTAGGTATAGGCTGGATGTTAGGAAGAAGTTCTTCCCAGAGAGAGTGATTGGCATTGGAATGGGCTGCCCAGGGAGGTGGTGGAGGCACCATCCCTGGAGGTGTTCAAGAAAAGCCTGGATGAGGCACTTAGTGCCATGGTCTAGTTGACTGGCTAGGGCTGGGTGCTAGGTTGGACTGTATGATCTTGGAGGTCTCTTCCAACCTGGTTGATTCTATGATTCTACAGAACAGCAGCTTGCTCTCTCGAGTGTTGCATGGCACTTTGTTTGCCTCTGATCCTGAAGAAAGGCTGGTGTGTCAAGAGACAATTAACATCATTATGTCCCTGAGTTTTCTTTCTCTCCTGATAATAAGTTCCAGTTAAAATGACACATAAAAGGCCAGTTTTCCAAACATTTAGTTGTGCAGCTGCATAACAGATGCAGTTTCAGGCGGGACTTGTACTCAGGATTTTTACTTGCATATAAATGCCAAATTAAGAGGCAGAAATAAGACACCCTCCACTCCCCCCCACAAATTCATAAGGCTAATGAGCACAGCCTGGTGTATATTGAAAAATGTGTGGATTATGGCCCATACCTTCTGACAAGGTGGCTTTTAACACAGGGCTTTAAAATGCCATTCTGTTTAATCCTCGGTAGCAATGCGGCTTGAACTCCACTTAGCCATCCCCTTTCCTCTTGCAGTACTTCATGAACAATTAAAAGTGCTATTTAGTTTGAGTGAGAGTCCATGATTGATTAAAAGTCTTTGATAAAGAGACAGTTTTCCTCTGCCCTTGAAGTACTGAGACTGCAGAAAACACTAGAATTAAAGAAAGCTGCATGGAAAGTGCAGAAGCCTTTTATTGTGGCCTGTTTCTGAAGGAAAAACAAATTCAAGTTTTACAGGAGTGTGTTTATGTAAGTAATAGTCTGGTGCAAAATATAGTTGTTCTTTAAATCAGACTTACAGATATTAAGTGATATTTATACATATTATTATATGCAATACAATGCCATAATGGTGGCATTGCTATTGAAACCCAAAAAAGGCCAAAAAGGGCTCAATGTCAATGGGATTTAACTATTGCACTCAGTCTTTGTCAAACCTCATGGGATAGGCAGCATTTAAAGTAAATGTGCATCAGATATTTGGTGGTAAAAGGCACAAACTTGAGCACAGGAAATTCCACCGAAGCATAAGGAGGAACTTCCTTTGCTTCGAGGGCAGTGTAGTGCTGGAACAGGGTTCCTGGAGAGGCTGTGGAGTCTCCATCTCTCTCCACACGGATACCATCCTGTGCAACCTGCTCTAGGTAAACCTGCTCTGGCAAGGAGGGGTTGGACTTGATCCTCAGAGGTCACTTCCAGTCCCTATCGTCCTGTGATTCTGTGGTGGTAGTTGGTTCAGTGCTTCACAGGAGCAGGTGACTCGAGTTCAGAATTGCCAGACAACCAAATTCTCTAGATTGTTTCATTTAGGAGCCCTGATGCTTTGCTTTCTATCAAATGATTCACTGAGATGTATTCTTGGTGCACTGCAAACTGATGTGCAAATGCTCTGAGCTACCCTTACGCATTTAAAACATTCTGATCCTGATAAAGGATGAGACAATATGCAATGGCTTGACATGATTTCCAGCAACACTAAGGAGATGGAAATTCTAGGAACACATTTACAGTATGTGCTGTCTCTCTGTAGGCTTGTGCCATTCTGAAAGAGGAAAGGTCCAGTGCTCACTGCCTTTTTGATCCCTCTGACATTTGTCCCGGCTTTGACACCCTGAAAACAAGCTTCCAATCCGAAGTCTCTTTTCAGCACCTTTAACGTCCCTATGGACAGCCCAAGTCTGTCCTTTGAAGTCCCAATGTGTGCTTTTGCCTGTCTGTATGTGGTGGAGGCAGTTTTAACCCTTTATGCCACAAAGAGAAACCTCTTAGAAATGGTTATGGTGGCTTTATTAACTTTAGCAGGATTACATGCCATGAAAGCAACTGTAACCACAGCTCAAGACCTCTTTCCTAGTGTTTCTAAGGGGGAAAGTATGAAAATCTATACAGAGGAGAAGACAAAAGAAAAGAAGCTTTGATGTTGTTTCTTAATAGCAATTCATCACTTTCCTAGTGATTTTGAAGACTGAAAAGGTGATTTGGGAGGAAAAGAGGATTTATTTAACTGGGATTTCTAATTCCTGTGCAGAGGTGGTTACATTTTTTTTCAGGTGTCTTACCTATTTTTTTTGTGTTTCATTTTAATGTTACTAATTTCAGAGATCCACAAAGGTGTGTTATACTGTAGGAATGAACAGGACATGTATGTGGTACATGCACTGTGGGCTGTGATTGAACACAATGTTTGTATGGGGAGAATCAGTACTAGGGGTGAAGCGTGGTGACCTTCAGTTGTCTGCTGAGTGGCTGGACACTAAGGCTGTGTTGAAGAGACAACTTTAAAGCATTTCCTTCATGATCTCTCTTCAGACAACATTCAGATATTGTGCTGCTGGGGCTGGTGAAAATGAGAGCTGTCTTATCTCAGGAGTTGACTCCTTCAGGGGCATTTAGGAGTATACACTTCTAACTTCAGAATACCAGTCTTTTCCTAGCCTTCCTGGCTTTAACTGGCAAAGAGCACCAGCAGTTAATGCCATGTAGACTGTACAATAGTAGGGAAGTCTACACAGAGTTCATAAGTGCAAAGAACTGGGAGGGTCTAATATGAGAAGTCTCCCATTTCCCAAAATTACCAAGGCTCACTTTGAGAAGTTTGATATTCTATTTTCATCTTGCTCTGGAAGAGAAAGGCTCTAAACAGGAGCTGCAAATCTGAACGCTTAAGTTGACTACACAAGCTCATCTTTGAGTCTGGTGTTTTCTGTTCTGATAGCCACAGTGACTATATAAAACCCACCAGTGATGAATTCCAGGTTGTTCAACCCCACTGTCTGAGCTTTGTATCTTAATTTGGGAATAGTACAGCATTATTAAATGGCAGAAGTACTTGGGTTCATGCTCAGGAGATAAATGTGTATGTATCATCAGAGTATATAATCTAAAAGGGAGCTAAATGAATGGTTAAGCTGCTTGGAGCCTTTCTGTAGTATTTTCCTTTCTAATTTTTGCTTTATTTTATGCCTACTGCCTTTCACTCCTTAGTTGCTTTCATAGTTTTATGAGATGCAATAGTCACTTTCTGACCAGCACATGCTTTTCAGGTTGCATGAATCAACACAGCTGCAGCAAAGTGAGTAGAGTTTCATGCATTTATGACACAGCATTCCATGAAAGATAGTGTAAGATAAGCATCATTTGCTTGCTTTAGGGACAAGGCCTGTGTTAGCAGCACACCTTACTAAAGCTGATTTCTTCAGTTATTTTTATGCAGGTATAGAGAAAGTGTTTATTGATCTATGGCAGTGCCACAAGAGAATGGGATCTGCCCTGTCTGAAACTTGTTTGCTGCTCAATTATGACACTATCTGAGTAGCGAAATGCTCTCTGCAGTGGTAGGAAGCTATGAGCTACCAACCAACAAACCAAAAACAAATAAGCAAAAGAAAACCTACACAACTTGTAGAGAATGCTGCATCCTTTTTTGTCCTTTCATTTTGAAGCTTGTGTGACGTCAGCATTGTATTGAGAGAGTGATTTGCCATTGGAATGGGCTGCCCAGGGAGGTGGTGGAGGCACCGTCCCTGGAGGTGTTCAAGCAAAGCCTGGATGAGGCACTTAGTGCCATGGTCTAGTTGAGTGGCTAGGGCTGGGTGCTAGGTTGGACTGGATGATCTTGGAGGTCTCTTCCAACCTGCTTGATTCTATGATTCTATGAATACTCATTTACAGATTCAACTCAATGTGTAACTTCTGTTTTCTTAGAGACCACATTATGGGGTACCACATAGGGTAGGTGGTAGCCACCACATGGCTGGTGGCAGTTAAACATGGCTTCCAGTATTACCAGTGTGTAAATATCTGCCCTGTAGCAATACTGGAAAGGTATTTCTGTTCAGTGAGATGACAGTTTTGACAGTAGAAGAGTGAGGCAATTAGCAAGTCTCATTTTCAGGAAAGCTGGAGCTCGATCCAAGCCTTTTTTCACACCACT